>NW_012103254.1:3917652-3999527 GCF_000951045.1 Mandrillus leucophaeus | reverse complement strand
TGTGTGTGTGTGTGTGTGTGTGTGTGTATGTGTGTGTCCTTGAAGTCAAAAGTATTACACTGGACATTTTTTAAGACATCATTTTTTTCTAATGTGAGATTATTTGTACATCATATTTAAATGTGTCTTTGAGTGAGCAAAATTAGTCTTAAAGAATATAGCAAATTAATAAGTTATATTGAAGTATCTGCATTAATATTAAATAATTATCTATCTAGACTGTTTACTTTCATAGAGAACAAGTTACAGCCAATGTTTATTCATGACACATTCACACATTTTAAAAAATTAACTTTCACCTTAATCTGTACTTTCTTGCATATTATATGCTGCCACATTAATTGCATATTTTATATTATATAATTTGTAAGCACTCTCTACAGCATTCTTATTAACTACATCCATATACTGTAGAAATATTGTGGGGAAGGAGCATCTGCCTCATATCACTACTGATGCCTAAATAGAGCTAAGCCAGTAGAATAAAAACAAATTAATTAACTTTGCTTTAAAAATCTTACTTGGTGAATGTACCATGGAAGGCACGCAGCATTGGCTAAGCTTGGCATGTATAGGGGTTATAGGAAAACACCAGAACAAATCCCTCCATGCAGGATGACGTTCAGATGAGCTTCTGATTCAACACACGATTTATCAAGCTGAGCAACACAACATTTAAAAGAATAATTTCAAGATCAACTTTGATATAGTACTTTTCTGACACACAGGCAATGGTATGAGACATTTTTATTTCCTTTATGCAATGAATGCAATAACAGTAGCATAATTATGCAAACCATTTCAAAGATTTTTAAACTTTCAAATACTGTAATAAAAGAAAAATAGTATTTTTTATCCTAGAAAAATTATTATCTGACAGGACTATTGTTTTTATTAGTACTACCAAATCTGTCTAACTTCAGTGAATTACTCTTAAATTCATACTACTCTCTGCTTTCTCTAAAGCATTTTTTCTATTTATTTCCAGAATTGGATTTGCTCCTAGTACGTACTTATCTTACTTTCTTTTTCATTTTTCAAAACACGTATAGAGATGAAGGTATTTCAACATGTAAACATATATCTATTAAGTGTATATAATTATTTGTCTACTCATTTGGAAAAACTTCAGTCAAACCCATAACATATTTGGTGACAAGACTACAAACACATGCTATTTATGTTATGTTCAAGTTCTTTGGTGCTATGTGCTGTAATAGCATGTTACTTCATTTTCCTTATCTTTCAAAAGATCTATGTTTCAAACCTGGACTAGCCAGTTTTATAGTTGCAAAAATGTATTTCACAATTGACATAGCATTGCCTAGACAATGATGTAGTGTTTGAATGTGAAAAATAGGATTCATCTTCTGCAGAATGTAGGAGAAGGTTTTTTACAAAATTGAGAATCTTGAATAATCAAAGTCATTCTTAACGACTGTGCCTGAAGATGGGCAATTCTTCTAAATTCATAGATAAAGCAAAGAGAGATGAAGAAATATTCCCTTCTGTCTTGCAAAAGTTACCACTTTTTTTGATGTCACAAAATCATTCATTCTTCATGCTACAAAGATTTAGAAACCTTGTGAAAAAATCACTATTAGGAATCTCATATATCTATAATACAAAATATAAAATGACAACACATCTCCGGAGAAGACCACCAATTTCTCCTCAGATCTGTAGTCCATTGTATCTTCATCAAAAGTTGATGATACAAATAAATGTAAACTTATCTACTACAGTTAATAACTTTCTTTTTATGACACCTTTGTTATTTAAAACAGATTATGAGAATTTCACCCTGGTAACAATCTCTAACTGTCAATACTAAAGAATTTTGATGACTTTATAGCTAAAATCCAAGCCTTTATTGAGACAAGCATACCTGCACAAATTTATTTGGTGTGAATGGTCATCTTGAGCATGCGATGGAAAACACGATAAAACAATTATCCACCAAATCAATGTATTTCCCACATCACTTCAATTTTTTTCAATGCCAATTTTGCCTTAGAAACACTCTCCCTTTCTTGTGGCTTTCATCTAGTCGTCATGACATTAAGATATATTTGTCTACAATAATGGAAAACAATTATAGCTAACAGATATATGCATTCAAAGTGTTGACCTCAGTGAGAGTCACAAATATGTGAAGAAACCTCTTTTACCAGGTAAAGTGATCACCTTAACCCTGACATCCAATATGCATCTGTGGCATTTTTACTATTCATACATTGTTTCATTGATAATATTGAAAATAAAGAAAGCATTTCTTATTCAATTATGAATAAAGATGCCCTTATTTTTGACAGTTTTGACTCAAATGATTTAAACAAAAGTTATGAGAAGACCAGGAGTCCATTTCAAATTAATATAATAATCATATACATGAACACAGAAATATGTGAGTAATTGAAAGCCACCACGATCAACTGATACAATTTTAAGTTTAGTTTTATTTTTACAACAATATTCCATATGCAAATATGAGGACTATAAAAAGAGCTTGAGTAGGTATCAGCTCTGCAAAAGTAAAATAAGAAGCAAATGTTGCAAGTTTTGTCACTGAGCATGTAAACATTTTATTCAAATACTACTAAAATGTATTCTTATGTGCTTCCAAGTGTTGAGAGAGAGAGAGAGAGCAAAATATAGCAACCAGGAGAAAAGCAATATTTGTACTACTTCGTTATAAGAAAGCAAAAACTGAATAGCTTACATTGTCAAGCAAAGTAAATAACACTTACCTTGCTTAACAATGGAACTGAGTTTAGCCCTACTCCGCACTAACAATTCCGTTGTTGCTTCTGTCTCGGTCCTTCTCTTCTCTTTTTATAGTATCTTCACAGCTGAATCTTCATGCATCTCAGTGTGGCTTTCTCTTCGAGCATCACTTTTAACTCAGACAGGCAGGAAGCTGAAGCCAAAGGAACTCTCTATCTGATTGGTTTCCATTCAGCGTTTCTGATTAATAAGAAACGTCCCTCAAATAGGAAGATACTGCCGCTGATGGCGCTGCAGGGCGCCAGGTTTGGGCTTGGGGGACTGAAGACCTCTTTGGACACAATGATTTGCAAGCGAATGAAGTGGGAGGACTCAGAAAGGAGGGCTTTGTCAAAGACCCCCCATAAGAAAAAACGACACAGTGTTTTTAGTCTCGGTTAATCAGCTCTCCTTAATCTGTTTGCAATTGGGAGAGAAAGGTCACAGCATGTCTGTAACCTGTAAATCATCTGTAGAAAATATATATCACAGGGAGAGTGCTGTTGTTCAAAAGAAATTTTGTGTATGGTTCCTGCAGAATTTACAACTACCTATTTCAATTCAGTGTCAAAATGTCAAGTTTAAGAAAAAGAGGAGAAAAAGAATTCAGATAATATTTATCATTAATAACGATGAATTTTTAACTTTGCCTCTATGAGTATATAATCTAAAATAATCTTTTGCAAACAATGTTAAACATCTAAAAATTAATGATTGACATATTTGCTTGCAGTAAAGATAATGGTTTTAATTATAATTTTAAATTTCTGGAACGACGTTGCTTTTTACCTGATCATGCAATTGAATGAGTTTCATCTTCCCTGGAAATAACCAAAAATAATGGTGACCATAACCACATCACAGAAACTACATGATCCACCTGTTAGAGTCCCTGTTGTACATTGTACAACTCTTAGAGAGCGTGAACCAAAGCTAAAGTCAAGCCCTGCTTTAGAGAGGAGTCTGTTTAGTACTTCTGGAAATGGCACAATAAGAAAGGTATTGATTAGTAGATAAATCCTTCTGAAAAGAAGTGCTAGCAATAGTTGTATGAAATGCACGGTGGGGATATGGCTCACTTCATAACGGCTCGTTAAGTCACAGTAAGTAAATAGCTTAAGTGCGAAAAAATATCAATATCCTATTTGATGCTTCAAAGGAAAACTGACAATAGAAAAAACAATTCAACTTCTATTTTTTCCCCCAATGGTAAAGCTTGTCCATGAAGGATAGATAATAGAGGTGCCCATCAGAGGCTTGTGCATTATGTAAATTCGTTTCTTTAAAAGGAAAACAAATGTTTTTTTAAAAAAATACAATTTTACGTATCTCCAAATAAAATGTGACACTACTAAAACGTGGTGATTGAACATGGAGTGAATGGCTTTAAAATACTTGTGTGTTTGAAGCGTAGGAGGTGGACAAAAAAGGGAACTTTATTTTGTTCATCTATAAATAAAGAAAAAGAAGGAAGAAATAAAGCCTTATGCATATTCCCAGGGCTAGATAGATTCAAGTGGTTAAGACAGCTTGGTGAATTCTTCATGGAGGCTAAGACTGTTTTCTTGAGGCGAAGACACTTAATTTAAAATTCACAGGCTCCTTTAGATTTACGTCCGCTGGGTCTACTTGCTCCTTTAAATAAAACTACATATTATAGAAGCCTCTTTATTAATACTGAGATAAAGTAATGTATGTAAAGTGAGAAAAAGGAACCAAACAAAATATTTTATCATAGTTTAAGGTAAATATTCACAAATAAAAGCTTTAAATCCCTTATGTTGCATACATTTTATTTCCCACTGAAATCCAACTGTGGGAAAAGGCTGTTCTGTGTGAAATCCACAATTCAACAGAGCAGTCTAAATCCTGATTTGAAGTTATTTTTACTACTCTGCGAAAAAAAGGAAAAAGAAAAGGGTTGCCAAATGAAAGGTCTTCTACCTTTCTCTTGTTTGGTATGGAATTAGCATTTGAAAACAAATTACTTAAACCTTGGAATTGTCAAAGATTCTTTTATATCATGTGCATAGCTACTTGTAAGTTTTCAAATGTGAGTAGCATTCTATGTCACATGAAAATAACTTTTCATACTTGCAGCAATGTGTACGAATATTTAGCAAACAAGTTTGTACAAAAGTATTAGTCATTATTTACATTAGTAGAGTATATGCCCTCCTTTTATGTATTTAGACATAAAAAGTTATTAACAGTAAGTGTAAAATATTATTTGAAGTATTCTTTTCAAGATTAGTTTGAATTTACTTTTTCTTAATTATTTGGTATATTGAATGTATTACCTTATTGTGGAAAAAAATTATATGAATATTTATCTTTTCTTCTTCTTTGAACATAATGCATTGTCATACTTAAGGACTTCATCTATTTAATGCTGTTCAACAACATGGATACATCTCTGCCATATGCAAAACTTCATTTTTTTTGCATTTTATCATTACAAATATATTCCATTGTATAATGGTAATTTTGCAAACTGTTGAGAAAGAAAAACTGAAAAAAATAGACACAATGCTAGTTTATCATGCAGTGAAATAGAAAATAAACTTTATAGTCAAGCGAATTTTTAAGCTTACAATTTAAGTCCTTCAGTCTTCAAACAGGTCCGTAAAGATATATTTATGGTATAGTACCAAGAAAATCTTGAGACAGAAGCTACCTGTGCTACGAGACCACTCATAGGAACACCCTGAAAAATAAGACCACCCTCTGCTCTTGGTAACACACATTCGCACCTTCCAAACTAAATCTGAAATACTTTGCACAACAGCTCTTGCGTGTCACTACTATAAATATTCCTTTCCAGACCTCAGCACCAAGGGCTTGCTCCTATGACCTGAAGATTAAGCTATACTTAAGAATCAAGCAAAAATTATAAATTCCTTTCTTTTCTCTAGCAAGTCATTGATATCAATCTCATCATTGTTCACATCTGATCATTTATCAGGCCTTCTCAAAAGTTTGAGCTTCTCCTATCGTCTACCATCACCATGATTCTAATTACTCTCTGGCTTGGAATACCCTCAGGTCTTACTGGAATCCCTTCAGTCCAATTATGACCATTGATGGATCTCAGTGTGACACCACAAAATCCTTTGAGTCCTTCAACTTTTCTTTGAACATTCTCTGCAGCTACCTGCTGTAACTGAAAGCTGGCTGTTTTCTGAAGATTCTTTTCTATTTTTGATTTCTCACAGGAAAAAATGATATTACTCTCACAGCCATGTAAAACAACGCCTGGAGTTGGGATAGATGATCTTCTGCCTTGTCATTGCTGGTCTACTTTTCTTCACTCTTTTCTCCATGCTTGCTCTCAGCTTATTTCTTGTTTAACTCTACTTGTCAAAATCATTTGAAGACCAAATCATTACTCCTTTTCATTCATTGAAAGAGAATATCTGTGTTAGTATCTTATTATTATTTTTATCATGTTTTGTTATTTTGGTTTATGACTGTCCTCATTCTTAAGAAACTTAGTAGCCACTTACATGATCCTCAATAATAAACCCACCCCTTCCTTGTCTTGACTTTCACATTCCCAATAATCATTTCCTCCTCTCCATTCCAGTTTGCAACCCTGTGGCCACACTTTATTGAGAAGAGAAAATTATTCTTTGTCTTCTGAACAACCATATTGGCTTTTCTCTATTCCGTGCCTCAAGGTGGACTAGCAATGAATTGACTCAGAACTAAACTGGATTAGCCTTAAAGGCTATTCGATTTCTACTTGCCTTTTGTGACTGGCAAATGGATTCCTCCAGAGGACAAAATCAGAGGGAAAAATGTTCATTTTATCCTTTTGGCCTTATCTCAACAAGACAGATCAAAGGATGTGGTACCCACTGCTCCCTCCTAGGGTGGAGATTCTCTTCAAGAGCATTCCCCGTGCACCTAGTCCAAGCACTCCTTTCTGTGAGATGGAAAAAAACTAAGAAACTAAAAGCATTATATCGATTTTCTCTGTTACTTTTTTTTTTTTTTCTGGATAAACTTTGCTTTGCACTTATGTTGTATGTCATGGTCATGCTTGTTCCTGACCTTAATACCCAGACTTTTAATGAACAAAACCAGTATGACTTCTAAAATATGTTTTCTCAAAAATCCTAATTTTGGTCTTATGACCTCTAGAATTAAGTCATTTTTTCTGTGATCTGATGCCAGCTATTCTTTCTTCCTTTAGGCTCTGCCATTGACTCCACACTTGCTTTTTTGTTTGTTTGTTTGTTTTTGTTTTTGTTTTTTAATGTTTGTCATCTCTGTGAGATCTCCTTTCTCTGCTTATCTAGGTTTTTCCTGAAACCCATTATCAAAATCACACTCATACATACTCTCTGGTTTTGCTATCACTCTGTGATTGCATGAGTATGTAATAATTTTCTTACTGAAAAGATAAAGAAAGGGGGCTATATATTGTATTTGTAGCAATAAAATACAGAGCAGGCACAGAATCTGGGATGCTTGGAATCATGGTTGATGGGGTGATCTGTATCCCAATAATGCAGCAACAGCAGCACTTTGGCATCAGAGTTTCTGTTCTCAGCTGCTCTTTTTTCTTCATTGTTCAGGGAGCTTCAACAAATTCCAGGTCTTATCTTGAAGATGAGAGTTCAGGAAGCTGAAAACATCCTTGAAGTCTATACTTGGATGTGCATAAACTATGCAGAACATGGATGGTTTCTAATAGTGACCCCCTAGTTTTTAAAATTCTGCTTATAGTTATGCTTATCTCCTGTATACGACTCTCATCATTACTAACATTATCCTACCATGACGACTAATGCCGTCACCACTAATAATAATAATAGCACTAATAATAATAGTAGCAATGGTTTTAATTTATTGTATACTTACATTAATAACTGTTAGCCTTCTATAAATGTCATTTCTTAAAACAGCTCTGCGAGGTAGATTTTGTTTTTTCTTGGTGGGGTATAAGGAAACCGATGCTCAGTAAGGTTATTTGTCAAAATCCACTTAGCTAGGCAGTTGATACAATCAGGAGTAGAAACCAGTCCTATTTAAGTTCACTGCCAATCCTGTTAACCACTACCCTATAAAGCTGACTTCAGTTGTCCCATCGGCAGCAAAGTGTATCACAACTAAGGTACTGATGGCCAAAGGTAAATGGAATACTTTATATCCCCTAGAAAAAAATGTCTCATCCTCAAAGATTCTGTATGATATAAATATATCTCTAAAATGTTTGTCCTTGCTAATAATATTTTTTAATATAAAGCATTGGAAATTTTAGTAAGAAATTAGATTACAAAACAAGTACATTTATAAATAATTTGCCAAAAATTGTTTATAAAAGATGACAAATTATAAAAGATCTATGTGTATAAAGCATATTTTAAAAAATGTTTAGGTTCATAGGTGTGACTTTTGGAAATAATTTAAAATGCTTTTCCAGAACGTGTTAGATAAGTATTCTAAAAAAAAAAAAAAAAAAAAAGTAATAACAAACTTTTCTACATTAAGGAAAAATATATTTAAAATCTAAATTAGTTTTATTCAACTTTGTATCCTCTAAGCACATGGCAAAGCACAAAGTGGTCAACCATTAAATGGTACATTACGTGATTAATAGGTTTCAGGCATGTGTAAAAACACAGTCACCTGTTTTTTTTTTAAATTAAAATAACTTCATTATGTTCTTATGCAGGAATGCTGTGTGCTTATCTGAAAAGTCAAAAAACACAGAATACAATCAGAAAAACAAGGTGAAATCATTTGAAAACATACAATGTCTATTACCATAATTTTAGCATGCAATTAAACCATTCACATAATTAATTTTCTATAAATGGGATCATACTGCATATTGCTTTTATCATGCATGCTTCTTTTTACCACTGCATTTTTATTTTTACTTTCTCCATTTTTATTCCTCTTTTATTTACCACTCCATTCTTCCAATGCAGGGACAGAAATTAGCAGCCTTTCTTATAATTTTCTGTACCCTAGATTGTCATATTAAAAATATATCTATCTATTGATCTATCTGCTGCTTATGTTTATTATTATTTTAATTTAAAAAGCAGCATATTTCAATATTTTCTGTGCATATTGCTTTCTACTTGACAATATAATGTATAAACCTCAAATTAACTGATACATTGTTTTAAGGGCTGCTAAATATCCGATTCTGCTTTGTATTCATGGACATTTTATTTCTTCAAGGTTTATATGTATCCGTTATGGACATATATAAAGTACACAATTATTATTCTCTAATATTTTTAATGTTTCTGTTTTAAATTTTTATGAAGAATATATTCAAAATATGATATCTGCATTGCATTGGGAATATTTTTAATAGATATTTAATGTTATATTACCTATACGCTATAGTTCCTATTTTCCTGAGGATTTTATTCTTTAATTTAATTTAATTTTATTTTATTTTGGTTGTTACTTGTGTTAAATTTCACTACCTAATAACTTACTATTAACCTTTTCAGTTACCTTTTCAATGAAGTGTCTATTCTTAATTTTTAATTAAAATATCACCTTTTGATATGTCAAATTCTCATACTTACTGGATTACATTTTATTATCCTTGAGAAAAATGAAAAACTGAATTTTAAAATTAGGCTGACACTACTCAGTGATCTTACGTACTCTCAAGCATTATGGATTATTTCAATAAGACAGGTAGACTCAGGCACGGTTGAATCTAGGAGAAATCTAGGGCCAGGTCACTTGTTACCACATCAGGGTTGCCTGGACTAGCTTTAAACATATAAAGCCTCCACCTAGTATGCCGGAGTATATTACTCACAAGAATAGATCATTGAGTTCACAAAACATTTCTGTTTTACATTGTTAGATGACCCAGTTTTCAGTTATATTTACCACAGACAATTTTTAACAACTGGGTATATCTTGGTAAATGTGTTCTGTAAATAAGCAAATTATATTGATATATTAACCAGGATACATATTATCAGTGTATTTATAAGGAACTAGACTGGACCACCTTCTCTCTTTCTTGAGACATATGCTTCAATAATGAGAAAAAAATGTTCCACCAATCTTTTTTTGTACCGATACTTTGATGCTTTAATGTTAGTGGCTTTGTACTACATTTACTAGTTGATATGTCAAATCCACCTCCTGATTCTTTAAATAATTTCTTTTTTAATTTTTTTACAGCTTTACCTTCCTTGCATAAGAAATGATCAAGACAGGAAGTACACAAACAACTATGAGTTCTACTCTTTCTATTATATGGGGAGTAGACTTATACCACTTCATATTAGAGTGGCCTGGGACATAATGTCTTAGCACCTACCACCGTGTTACATAAAGTCTAGGGTCATCTTTGCTATTCATACAGATGCAGGTGTTCTTACCCATATAACAGTCTAACATTCAAGAAGACTTATTGTTATCAGAAGACATAATTCTTTATCACCGTGCCTTATTTCCTTTAATATAATCTAGTTAATAGGAACTGGTTTCTTAACCTTGTGTTTACATTGTTATCTAGCTTGAACTTTTGTGATGAAACTTAGCAGAGCCCTCTTGCTCCCCTGCTCGGGCCTTCCAAGTCAATTGCCTCATTCTTGTGCATTCTCATCCCAATGGATGACCTCACCATCTGTAAACACTCTGCTCTCACAAAGTTTCCCAAACGTTTACTAACTCCTTCCTTGAATTCACCTGTGTTCATCACATACAGTCTTAACATCATCTGTTAGGAAAAATGACTGAAAGAATAATGATTGAATAAAGGATAATTAGAAAAATGAATAGTTCTTTTAAAATTGAGGAAATACATAGAATGAAGAGCACAAGTTGTACTTCATACTTCATGTCTATTTCTATTTATTGTTTGTTTTAAAATGTTTCAGATATAGAGTATAAAATACATACAGTTTAAATAATAATAACACACTGAACATGCATGTATTCAAATTAAGATTAACAAACTACTATAATCTTATTAACACACTACTGGTATCCTATCGAATACTCCATTTATATCACACGCCATCTTCTATTTTTCAAAAGTCATAGAACATTGGGATAGTGACCAGGTTATCTAGATTTTTTAACTAAAAATTTAAGATTTGATATTCTTGATAAAACACTTTTTTTTTTTAAATCTGCTTTCAAGCTTCCAAAATTTAGTTATATTTTCCTTCCCTGGTAGTTCTTTCTTTTTTGGATTGTTTAATTAAAAATAATCCAAAAAAGAAAGCTTCTGAGCTTTCTTTCTCAAAAAAGAAAGCAAATAAAATTTATCAGAAAGGAGTGAAATTTTGTGTCTGTGTTCAATTTTCAGATTGATCCAGGTTTTATGTTTAGATTATTAGTTCATTAATAAATGGGAAGAGTAACAACAATTTTAAAAATTACATTTCCTCCACCAAATTTAAAAGGAAAAATGTAAGTTCAGAGACTTTGATATTGAAAAGTTTGTTACTTACAATTCAAATTCTAAAACATTGTTTCTCAAAGGTCTGTATGAGTTAACAGTATCTCAAAGCTTCCAAAGAGGAACCTGCTCATGCGAATAGCAGAAATTATAAAGAAGTGAAAGAAAAAAATGAATTTCACAATAAATAAGTTCATACTTATCTCTGTATGTATGATGTTTTGATTTAGTTAATAACAATTGCTAATAAGTCCTTCATAAAGAGCCATCCATACCTTTCAGATAAATTCCTTACAAAACTTTCTGTTAATGTTGCTTCTTTTTTTTTTTTTTTTTTGCCAAACTCTTTTAATAATAAAATCCAATTTATATTTTCAGTCCTTCATTTTTTTCTTTTTGAATTCAAAAACAAATTATCATGGAATTCAAAAACAAAAATATCGTTGAATTTGTATTTATTTAATCATTGCCAACTTTTCATTCTGTTTTCACAGTATATGTACTATATCAAGACATTACATCATTTAAGTAAATATTTTATAAATTGTACACATTGTACTAAATATAACTGTTTATACATATATAAATTTCAAATATATTTATATATAAATATATAAGATTTATTATATATCATATATATACATTCTTCGGTATACAGCCAGAAAACGATTGAAAAATGGAAAGCTCTGAGTTAAACACTGACTGTAGCATCATCTCCATAAATAAGTAAAGCTCTAAAGAATTACTCCATGAACACAGTGTTTTGCTGGAAGCACTGAAACACCAGACAAGAAAGACTGAGTTTCTTCTCTAAAGACACTAAAGGTACATTTTATATCCCGCAGAGTGAAAGTGACCTTGAGAAGTTTTCTTTTTAAACCAACTAAAAGGACAGGCTTTTGACTCTTACCTATTGTCTGTCTACTTAGCATATTAGCATACATCCCAGGCTGGAGTAAGGAGGTCAGAGGTTATCAGCCCTGGTCACACAATATCATCTGAGTCTAGGCTGCTATCTAGAGATTCTGACTGAATTGTGCTGGGGTAAAGCCCAGACTTTGGAATTTCAATAGCTCCCTTAATGATTTCAACATACATATAGATCAGAAAACAACCACAGGTTAGTGAGCTAACCTAATAGATTTATAGTACCAGCCCCTGGTTATGCTCAGGAGACTGTAAGCATATGATATCTGGAGGCCCCAGAAGGTTTCAGATTCCAGTGATTTCAATCTCAATATGTGGTGTTCGTGGGAAATGGAATTGCTCACACTTCCCTAAATATCCTGGTTTTCTTTTTTTTTTCTCCAACACCTTCATGCACTCACATAAAATTTCTACCAAAAGAGTCCTGTTATCTGTATTTTTTTTTTAATCCTTGAAGGCAATGTAAATGCCACCTTCTTCCTGGAGGCATGGAGGCGTCTCTTATTTTTCCACTACTCTTTAGATATTTCTACTGGGCTTACATTTCATTCTGCCTCTTTTTTGTGTTTGTTGTTGATGACAAGTACGTCTTCCTCCATCAGACTGTAAGTTCCTTGAAGACTAACATTTTCTCATTTATACATTGTGACATTACCAGCACTTGTATTACCTGCTTGGCATATAGTGGGACTCATAAAGGGGGCTTTCTAATTTGTAAATTAGTCAATTGGTTAATATATGTATCTAATTTTTTTTCTAAAAGATGAACTGTCTGCAATTACCTCATTATTTGTAAAATTTAACTTATCTATACGGGAGAATAATTTAACAGGTAAAGCGGAAGTAACAACTATTACAAACACATCTTAAAAAGAAATATAATATTAGTCAACACTTGGTTTTATAGTTTCAGCTATTTTGTATGAAGTTGAATACCTTGGTACCTTCATATTAATTTCAGGTCTTAAAATACCAAAACACAGAGAGAAAAATTAGACTATACTAGTGTTTTTGTTTTGTTTAAAGTATAATAGGTGTTATTTTTTAACAGTAAAAGCTATCCTTTTATGAAACCTAACTACAATGGTTGCTACAGTAGGTACCCTCTAAATTTAACTAATTGGATCCCCACAATAACATACAAAGCATGCATGAATTTTCTTACCCAACAGATAAGGAAAGTTAGTCTCAGAAATGCTCAGTTGCAACACCCAAATCTCACAGCTTGCAGGACACAGGTGTGACTGAACACTGGTCTGCTTTACTCTGACACCTTTTGTATTTCTAGCATGCTGTATATAAGAACATCAGATTGCATCTTCTGGACACAAATGTCTGATTTTCCTTTTGTAATTTACCCTTCAGGAGAATGATACCACATGCTGTCTATATGAATCTGGTCAGATTACTCCCTGTCTCACAGATCTCAGTTTTCACTCAACAAAGGAAGACATCATGTTCTTATCATGGAGTCTCTGTGAGGACCAAATCAGGCAATGACATGGTTACAAAGAACTGGGTTTCAAATGATGGACATCAAATCTGGAATTTTTGCTTTTAAAACAGAAGTGCACTTACACGGACAAGGCTCCAGTCTACCTCAAGAGTTCTTCCAGTCTCATTGGCCTAACTTCATTATTCTGTATTTCATATCATCCTATATTTTACTGACTATACCTCCAGTTTGGCTACTGGACCAGATTAGTGTTTGGTTTTGCTTCATTCATTCATAGTTGAAGGCTTCAACTGGATGTTTTACATTTTGGGATTCCAGACTAATCCTGATAGATAATACTGACTTCAAGGCAATGTAAATGACACCTTCTGTCGGTAGCATTATAGCCTGTGTATAGAGTATGAACTCCATTATGCAAAATAATGTAAAGGTACGATTAGAAAATCACTATTTTGCTTGCAGAGAACAGAGTCTGCCAAAGAGGAAAGTTTAAATTGTATCTAATAAACTTCTGTAATGTGCACCATTAGAGCACATCCTCTATCTTACAGAGGAGAAAAGCACTGTAATCAAAAATTATGGTGGTAATGTTATCAATTTTAGATTTGAGCATTATATAGTACCTACTCCTACACTATAGTCCTGAGTCTGCCCATATTTCTACATATTTTAGATACGGCATTACTCTGGGTGTGTTACGTTTGATATATAATTTATTATATTTAATGTGCCTGTGTTCTTAAAAGGTACCTTTTTATCCTATGAAGCTTTATGTTTTAATTGGAATACTTAGATCATTTATGTTTAATGTAATTGCTGATACAGTCGGTTTCAAATCTGCCATATTGTTCTTTGTGTTCTACGTCTCATATACTCCTTTATTCTTCCTTTCTTGGCATCTTGCACGTTATATATTTTTATTATTTTATTTTTCCTCTTAGACTAGAGTTTTTTGTTTTACCTTTTATTACTATACATCTACTGGTTATCTTAGAAATTTAAATTGTAACCTTAACATGATAGAAACAACAACACATATTTTTTATTATTAGAGACAAGTCAGTATTTTTACAGCATCAGAAACAATGTAGAAATCATTGTAATTAATTTAATTTTCTCTACCTGCAATTTCGTGATCATAGTTATGTATTTTGTTTACATATGTCCAAAAACACAACACAGTATATTTAATATTGCTTTAAATAATAAAAATCATTTTATATTTAATAGTATTATAAAATATAAAAGCCATCCTAGTAATGTTTATTTCTTCTTAGCCTTTTTTGGCTTTAATATGATATATGCATTTTCCATTATGAAGGTCTACTTGGAAACAAGCTCTCTTAGCTTTCATTTTTTTCTGACAATATTATTATTTTGTCTTTACTTTGAAGGACATTGTCAGTGGATATAGAAGTTTTCTTAATAATTCTATTGTCTTTCAGTACTTTAAAATCTTCTGTTGAGACAAACTTTCTGTAGAAAAGTCAGGTTTTGTTTCTTATTGATAAAAATAGGCTTTTTAAAATTTTCATTGGCTGATTTTAGGATTTATAATTTATATTTCATTCTCTGTAGTTGGTGATGATATTCCTAGGTAAGTTTCTTCTCCATTTCGTCTTGTGGTTTATTCACTCATGTTCTTGAATAGGTAGTTTGGTGGCTTTTTTAAATTTTGAAATTATTTTCCATTATTTATTTTATAAAATTGCTCTGCTCATTTTTTCTCTCACCTCTTTTACTTCATGTTTGTTAGTCTGTCATGCACTACATCTCTATTAAAATCTTTCTTTCTTTTCATTTTTTTTCTTCCTCTGTTCCATGTTGGATGTCTCCTCTTGGATTGTACTCAACTTTTTGAATCCCATTTTCTGTTCACTAATATTACAATAGTAGGCGGCTAACTCATGCTTTTTTATACCTTTTGTCAACTCTTTTCTCTATTTAATCAATCCCAGTGTTGATTCTTGTGCTTACCGTAGTATCTGGATCATTTTCAGGTTCTGCTTCCCTTGACAACTTTACCTCCTGCATATCACCTGACAGATTTATCTCTTAACATCTCTCATGCTTTTTATCACCTACTGAACATTGTGGATAATTCTTACTGAGATTTTGGTTATGTTGTCTTCTTCGATAATTGTTCTGGTATGCAGACTAATTCTCATGAATCCCCTTAACGCTGCTGAAACTTGGTTTTTAACCCTGTTGAGACTTGGTTTGGGGTCAATTAGGGCAGATTTATTTCTGTTAGTTCTTTTCCTTAGTGCTCTTCAGGGTCTTAATTAAATTCAGAATCTTCTCTAAGTTATATTTGTCCAAAATGAGCTCATACATCAAACAACTGTCAGAATTGTGTAACCTCTGACATGTTATTTGGTTCCCAGTCTCTCGGTATCTGTTCTCTCCTAACTATGTAAACTTTTGCATTCAATAAGTATAGTTGAGGACAACTAAGAGATTTTCATACAGATATTGGAAACTGGTATATGCAGTTTCTACTTTTCTTGTATCCTGTCTCCAAAACTTAGCTGTTATAGCTGCCTTGGTTTCCAATCTGTCTTTCATCCATGCAACACTATAGCCATTTTTTAAAAATTTACGTTATATTTTCCTGTGCACCTTTGAAAAACATACTCGGGAAAAAGCTGAAATAAATGTGAAAACTCACCTTTTATTCTTCTCTTATCCTATCTGTTATCAATCTATGTTGTTTAGATTTAATAGCTGTTTAAGATAGAAGGCAAACTTACTAATGGCTACTCTATCATAAGTAGAATAGAAACACTCTTATTTATTTATTTTTTCTTCTGTACAACCGTAATGGCTTTCTCTATTCCATGCCTCAAGGTAGACTAGCAATGAATTGACTCAGAACTAAACTGGATTAGACTGAAAGGATATTTGATTTCTACTTGCCTTTTATGATTGGCAAATGGATTCCTCCAGAGGACAAAATCGGAGGGAAGAATGTTCATTTTATCCTTATGGCCTTATCTCAATCAGACAGATCAAAGGATCTGGTACCCACTGCTCCCTCCTAGGGTGGAGATTCCGTTCAAGAGTGTTCCCTGTGTACCTAGTCCAAGCACTCCTTTCTGTGAGATGGAGAAAACTAAGGAACTGAACTCATTATATTGATTTTCTCCTATATTTTTTTTCCAGATATACTCTGCTTTGCACTTGTGCTGTGTGTCATGGTTATGCTTGCTTCTGACCCTAATACCCAAATATAAACACTTTAAAAAAAAGTCTTACTGACTAGTTTAGTCATCATTTGTATTTTTGTGTCTGTTTAGGCAAGAAGTTCTGACACAATTAACACCATTTAGTTTGAAAAGGTGAAGTATTTCTACTCCATATAACCGTTAGAGGAGGTTACAGGATTCAATAAATTTTTCCATAATAATAATAGGTGCATGGAAATTTATTTAAATGAGACTTTTTTGAGGTCTCAATAGAATGACCTATGTAAATTTATGGATTTCAATTCTTGTTGCAAATGAGAACACCCTGGAGAGAAGTTTTTTTTTAAAATGGCAGTGCACAGCATACTTAAGATCATATGGAATCTGGGAGTATTAAATACCAATAAACAATAAAACTTTTCGGATGGGTCTTGCATGTAAACAGATGTAAACATATATTTTATTCTGTCGCTTTCTTATATATGATTTTCAATCCTCCAGGTGGTTTATAGGCAAAAGTTAAGTCCACATTGTAAGATGATAAATAACCACACATATTGAATAATCAAAGCATATTCACACAAATCAACAACCTTACCTAAAACGAAACTCCAAAAATGAGTCGAGGTACGCATCAATTCTGCACTTTTTTTTTTTTTTTTTCCCCCCGAGATGGTGTCTCGCTCTGTTGCCCAGACTGGAGTGCAGCGGCGCGATCTCAGCTCACTGCAAGCTCCGCCTCCCGGGTTCACGCCATTCTCCTGCCTCAGCCTCCCGAGTAGCTGGGATTACCGGCATGGCCACCACGCCCGGCTAATTTTTTTGTATTTTTAGTAGAAACGGGGTTTCACCGTGTTAGCCAGGATGGTATGGATCTCCTGATCTCGTGATCTGACCACCTCAGCCTCCCAAAATGCTGGATTACAGGGATGAGTCGCCAAGCCTGTCCTCTGCATTTATTATTATTATTGTTTTGAAACAGAGTCTGGCTCTGTCACACAGGCTTCAGTGCACTGGCACAGCCTCAGCTCACTGCAACCTCCTCCTCCCAGGTTCAAGTGAGTCTCCTGCCCCAGTCTCCCAAGTAGCCTGGATTACAGGTACGTGCCACCATACCCGGCTAATTTTTTGTGTTTTTGGTAGAGACGGGGTTTCACCATGTTGGTCAGGCTGGTCTCCAACTCCTGACCTCAGGTTATCCACCCACCTCAGCCTCCCAAAGTGCCGTGTGCCCTACCAACTCTGCATTTCTTTATGGAGTGGCCTGAATCAGTCAGATGTAGCGGCTGCTTGTACTTTTTTTTTTTCCCTTTCAAACTAAGAATGTGTTTCCGTAGTAGCATAAGAAATTTTATAACGTGTGGAGCATTGTTCTCACCGCAAGTCCTTTTGGTTTGGATTTTTTAGAGTATGTACTTCACGAGACACACAAATAGGAAAAGTCTGAAGGAGTATTTTCCATATTTCAGTCTGCTAACATTCATATAGCTATAAATTACATATTTATTTATAATAAGTTAACTAAAAATTTGGGTGTACACTGCCAAAGAGCGTTTTAATAGAACTTCTCAGGAATGTTAATATGTACTACGTCTATAAGGTGCTGTGGTAGAGAAACATTATTGCCTCAATTAGATTAACTCCAAGTAGGGAGAGGGTGACCCATGGGTCCACTACTGTTTTTTCTTGCCAGAGAGCTTCTACTATGGTTTGGATATTTATCCCTTCCACATCTCATGTTGAAATTTGAGCCCAGTGTTGAAAGTGGGGCCTAATGGTAGGTTGGTTATGTCAAAGCCATCCCTCATGAAGAGATTAGTGACCTCCCTCAGGGGTGAATGAGTTCTTACTTCACTAGTCCCTGCAAGAGCTTGTAGCTAAAAAGAGCCTGGCACCCGCTCCTCTCTTGCTTCCTCTCTTGTCAGGTGATTTCTGCACACACCAGCTCCCCTTCACCTTCCTTCTTGAGTGGAAGCAACTTAAGGCCCTCACCAGATGCAGGTGCTGGTGCCATCCATGCTACTTGTACAGCTTGCAGAACGGTGAGCCAAATACACTTATCTTCTCTATAAATTACCAGCCTCAGGTATTCCTTTATAGTAACACAAAACAGACTAAGACAGCTTATGTGACTCCTTATGGCATGACATCTTTTTGTTGCACACATTCCGGAATCAGGTAGCTAAATATGTCAGTCTTATTTTTGCTCCATATGCTGTTTCCTCTGCTAGAAAATGTTCTATTCATTTCAAAATTCTCCTCCCTGCCCATTCTACCTTCTATCTCAATGTACCTGAAGAACACAAATTCCACCCTCAAGACTTGGCTCGAATATTAACTTATCTTTAACTCTTTCTCCTAGTAGCTCAAGCAGAATTAAGAATGTCTTCCTTTATGTTTCAAGCAGAACATCATTTTTCTCTTATTATTTGTGTTCCTATCACTCACTAGTACATGGATGAGGGAAGTAAGTAATACTTACTAGGTAAAAAAAAAAAAAAAAGAAAAAAAAATTACTATATGAATAAAATGCAATAATACATTTGATTTATTGAGTAATATTGGTATGATATATTCAGTGCCTTAGATTAAATATCCATGATTATCCTAACCATTCTTCTATGTAACATTAAACAAACCAACAATAGCAATAATTGGGGCTGAGAAAGTTTTCATAATAACTGGTACAGTTTTCTACTCTTCTACTCTGAAATTCATATTATAAGACACTAGAATCCACAGGAAACCTGGTTTTCTATGACTCTTGAGTACATATTCTTTCAATTAATCAAAACTGACAATGTGATTATCCATTTTACTGCAAATTTTAACAAATTTAGTATTATATTTTAAATTGTGGAAATGACATTTTAAGGCAATAGGAAATAAAATATAATAATTTAATTAAAATGAATGGAATAGAATGATCAAAATGAATTAACTTGAATGTAATCTCTTATAAACATACATACACATTTAATATTTTAGAAAATATACTCTTTTGATGTCACTAAGTAGATCTCATGACATCAAGGAACAGCATGACGCTCTTAAAAGTAAATAAAATATTCAGAGTATCTTAGCTTTAGTACATACACATATAAAATATGTTTGTATAACTCTTTTAGTAAGTCAGTGACTAATTTAAATGTTGCCACTAAAAACGTATAAACTTGTAAATTTCATAATCAAACAAATATCTTATAAATCTTTATAAACATGTACACATGATTTATTTCAAGTTGTTATGAAAAGTCAAGTGTGGATTATTTTTATATACAGGTTGAAAGGAATTATTCAATTTGAATAGCAATTTATGCCATCTAGTTGAAATCCTTATTTTGTTATTTTCTAATTTCAAAGAAGAAAAGGAACTTGTGACAGTGTATTTCATTATAAACTGTACAGTGAGATAAATGTAAGCAGAATTGCATATCTCCCATTGTTCTAGCATGAAAGTGCTATAAGGCTTCTCAGTGATATTGCCTTTGACCATACAATTAAGTTTTCTGTCTCAAACAGGTTTTATCAATCATATAATTATTAAGTTAGAACTGTTTCTGATTTCAGCACCCTAAGGCTTTTCTCCAGCTATTACATAATATTACTGATTAAATGCAAGAAATATAACTGCATAGTATAAATGGTTATTTAAACTTAAATTGCCAAACACACCAAGACCAGGCTTACTATTAAATTGATTTTTCAAATAATTGACACAGTTTCAAATTTCTTTGTGCAGATGTGTCATTCTCTCTCTCTCTCTCTCTCTCTTTTTCTTTTTATTTATTTTCCTCTTCTCCACTTGAAATGATTTCTAGTTTGGGACACATTATTGGCAAGTAGTAACTAACCATGAAACTATTGCACAGATATTGGCAGTTTGATTTCAGTGTGCAAATAAAAGAGTATTTTACAGTTCCTTAGCTATTCCAGTGTTTATACTAAGTTACAAAATATTACAAGATTAGATTATGCAATCAAGTTCTAGTAAAACTAGAAAATATATTTTATTTTTTTAAATTTTCTGTACCTTACTGAAAGACCTGGACCTAAATAGAATTTTGCACAATCACTTAATAGAACGATATATAGAAATAAATAATGAAGATCCAATGAAAATTAGTAGACATAAAAACATGAGTTTGTATTAACTCTGCTTAGTCTCTGAAATATCAAAAGTGCCAAAGGGACATATCCGTGTATCTGCCCATTTATGGACTAGCCAGCCCACAAGCAAACAGGCAAGACCACTTTATATTACATTAAATTAATCGTTTCTAACATTATGTGTGATCATGAAGTCAGATCAATTTATATATGAGATTAATTGTTGTTGACATTGATTAATTTAGTAAGGTATTCCTGGGAAAACGTAGTGTCTTGGTTTGTCTTTCTCAGAACCAGGTCTTTAGACCACATCTTGATTCTATGTAGTTCATTTTGCAGGTCAGCTCAGGTAGAAAAATCAGGTTATGGTACAAAAAAAAAGGAAGGTAGCCTGTAAAGGGTTGTTATCAGTCAAGTTATCACTAAGCATTTGGAGCCTAATCCCACTGAGAAAGTCCAGAAGCCAGAATAAAGCATGCATTTACTAATTATCCTGTTCAAAGGACAAGTGAGCTGAAATATGTGTATTCTGTTTTTCTTTAGGCTTTGGTTGAGGTCTGCTTCTGAGGGAAGGATGCCAATTCCACATTATTTTCTGTGTGCAGAATGTGTAGCAAAGTGTCTTCAGAGAAAGCACACAGGGTATCAGTAGAAAGTTGGATAGGTGTGAAATAAAAATGTGACAATGTTAATTACAACTGGTCCCCAAGTAATAGTGAGTACCTTACATGCCTGGTTTAGAAGTAAGTATGAAAGATGGTGTGAATTGTTACGCAGGAGGTCAGAAGCCATTAGCTCAGTAACGTTTCTAGGCTTCCAGTGGACTGAAGTATGTTGATATATTCTGTACAATGTTAAGGCCATGCTATAAATGGCATTTCCTACCACCAAGAAAGGCTTATCGTGCTTAGGAGAGTCTATGTATGTTACAGGCGACTTATACATCATTCAGCATGCTATTGGCCCCCATTAACCAAATAATCCATAAAGCTACTAGATTTACTGGAGACAAAGAAGACTCTGTCACAATTCCAAGCTTCACAAAGACAGATCCTGCTGTGGCCAATGCTTAGTTTTAACCTGTTAACAGCAGAGAACAAAACTGAGCTATCATATTCCAATGTTACCCAGTATGTTGGCATGTTGAGTACACTGGACCTCTCCATCAAATAGAGGGCGTTGATGTGCCCTCACTAGAAGGGGTAATTTTTCTGGAAATAGATTTGATTTTCTGGATATAGATTTGACTTTCTAGCTGAAAATACCAATCTCAAAAGCACCATCACATGGATTTACATAATATTTTTTTCATCTCCATTTTATTCCTCAAAACATCAATTTTGTCCAGGGAACTCACAGCAGAAAAAATAAAGAGAGGTAGTAAGACTAAGGTCAGATAATTTAAAAGTATTCTCCATAACTCTCTCCCCAAAGCAGCTTGCCTGATAGACTGGTCTACTGTAAACTCAGTTATGGCACTGGCTGAGTGGTGACCACTATTACTGTTGAAAGGCTGTCCTATGATGTAGTTCATGATTTTTACCAGCATGTAGTTTATGATGTAGTTCATGCTTTTTACCAGCAACCAACACAATGTGCCTATTTCCCAATATTCCATATATGGAAATATATGAAAACAAAGATGTGGAAATGGGAGTGACCTCTTCCTCTATTACTTCTAATTATAGGCATACACTAGCAAATAAAAAAGAAAAAAAAAGTCTTTTTATCTCCAATCGATAAGATCTACCGCATGAGAGGACCTTATAAGGTTTCCATTGAACTGGAAGCTGAGATCATCACCTGACCATTTTGAACAATCCTTGCCACTGAAACTACAGACAATTAAGAGAATTACTGTACTAACTAGGTTGATTGTTATTTTTGGGAAGAAACAGAACAGTTACTACACAAGAAAAGTGAGAAGAGATATATTTGCAACCCAGAAGATTATCTGGGCCTTCGCTTTTTATCCCATGCTCACAGATAAAAATTAATAAAAATGCAATTATTGAAAACAGGCAGGATTATTAGTAGTCAAATCCTTTCAGGTAGAAAGTTTTGTATTACCTCTTCAAGTAAGAACCAATTGAGCTTTCCAACTAGGAGAAAAGAAACAAGTAGTCCACAATGAAGAAAGAAAATTATAGATACAAATTATGACCACATGGCCAGTTGCAGAATTGAAGATGGTGGTAGCTGGGCTACCTGTTCTCGTTTTTTTGTGTTATTCATAGATTTTGTACAAACAAGGATCCCTTTACACATTTGTCTTGAATTAACAAGGTGATTATTCTGAAACATATAATTCAATATTTAAGTAACAGTATTTCTAAGAATGATTGTGATTGAGCTACCAAAAATATAATTATCATTAATAGATTGATAAAATTAAATTTTGTGCTTTATGTCTCCAGTTTTAGGGAAAGTTGGAATACATCTTCAGTTACATGAGAAATAATTGTGTCCGGTTTGGAAGAATAATAAAATGTTTGTATGTTTTGCTTTATTCTGAAATTGTGTGTGGTTAAAAGGGCTGGATATAAATGCTGAGTTGTCAAAGAGTTGGTTTGTGCCATGTCTGATTTTGATATAGCATCATTCTGACCTTCTTTGATCTATAATCTCTGCACCTCAAAAGAGAAGCCAGGAATGTCATTTTCGCAAATCCCTTTCCATATGTGATTCCTGTTCAGAGTTTTCAATGCGAGGTACTCTAATGAGATTCGGAGGGCAAAAGGGAAGAAAAAGATTATACTCTAAAAAATATTTATAGCCAGAAGCAAGGGTAAATACAATTTATAGGGACTTCTTAGTGAGCTCCTGAGAAGCATCCATTTTAGAACTTCAGGTTAAGATATTTTGTGGTGACTTCTTTGCTCTATAATAACAGCTTTAATAACAGCTTTTCAGAACTTTATGGTGGTTTCTCTGACCTTTGTTTCCATAGTGTTTCCAACAGTGGTGTAAGCCCTAGTCTTTATATTACATCTTTCAAACTTGTGAGGCATTTAGTGGCCTCTATTTTCTTGGTCACATGTTGACTATTACACTTGGACTCTAAAAATACCCATCATTTTCCTCTGTCCATTTTCTGAGACATTTCTTTAGGTTACCTTAAAGTGCCATTTCCGGGTCATGTCCTGATATCAATGAACAATGGCCTTGTTAACTTTTCCTTGCCCCTCCTTCTCAACTGATACCTATATCTGCATCCTCACCTGATTTAGTTATTTTCTCATAATCGATCAAGAATCAGTGAGCAAACAACTAATAGAGTTCAATATTAGATCTCACCATACATATATGAATCTAATTTTCAAGTATTTAATGATAACCGTTATTTAAATAACATACATCACTAGCCAAACACATATGCACAGCAAGTATTACCAGATTGTTTTCAAAGCTATTAAATCAGTATTTCATTTTTTACTTAAAAAGCACTTAATGAAGATGTCTTTTATGTTGGGAAATGAGCTATAACATAAAGATATAACTGTAAATAAGACCTCTTTTCTCTTAAAGAGGATCACATTCTACTGGTAAAGAAACACCGAGAAAATCAGTGGGGAAAAAGGTAACACTGTGAGTTTTAGACACCAGTGATAAACACAGAGATAATTATGATTTGATACAAAGGAGTTAGCTGTATAAATCTGACATTCATGCATAATAGGCCAGTAGGCATATGCTACTTTAATAGGCTAGTCTAGATATTCACCAAGCTGTCATTTTTCCAATACCATTTCAATGAACATGAAGGGTAAAGTGTTGTCAGCGATGTTTTCTGTAGGCTAATTTAGATGCCCTCATGATTTTCTGTATATATATTGACTTGGAGATTAGAAAACAACGATTCAGTGCATATTCAGATTAGCAACTCGAACAGATTTGCATACATTAGCTGAACACCTACATCCGTGAATAGTTTTATCCATCTCTCTTCAGCAGTACTATAGTATCTTCAGGATGGATATTTGTATTTTAGCTTCCATTGTCGCCTCCGAATTTATCAACGAAACAAAAATTATTTAGTAAAGAGAGTCAATCTGATCATGTACCAGGCCAAAATAATTTGTAGATAGTTCATGGCATATAAAGTAAAGTTAAGTTCTCCAGCTGAGCTTATAGAGACCGCATAATATGCCTGCTTCCTCTGTTCTCATTTTTATGTAGTATTTTCTATTCATACTATTTTTTTTTTTCTCAGTTCCTGGAGCACACCATGGTCTTTTTCTATTTCATGCTTCACATTTTTTTTTTTCACTTAGCTTAAATGCCTTTTCCCTTGATCTAGCAATGGCCAGTTTATACACATTCTTTAGTTTTCAAATTAAATGCCACCATAGAAATACTTTTCTAACCAACCAGCCAAACAGCCTCACTCGTCCTTCCTTGGTGCATTTACTCTTTACACAGTATTCATGTATTTTCTTTCTAGTCCTTCTCATAATACTTTATCATAGAAAGAACATTCTTGCTCACCACTCAACCCCTGTTGTCTGGCACAAAGTAAGTACTCAGACACATGTTGGATGAATGAATGAATAAATTAATAATTACAAGGTAAAGATGTGTGACAATATAAACAACATAGACCTTTCTACGTATACACAACATGTGACAGACATGGAAGTACCCCCACAGGATTTTCTTTCAAAAGGAGCTTCATAAGAGAATGCAGTTAAATGATAATCTCTGTTTGCCCTTCTCTTGGCATCAACTCTAGCATTTGAACCAAGGCTATGCTGTCTCCAAACAGCTCTAAAAAATAACTGAAAATGGTAGGCTACTGACAGCACACAATTTCAGCCCAATGCCATCCTCCTCTAAATGGGCAACATTTGCGCTCAGACTCCACCTTAGAATGGCTGGGACTTTCTCAGAGCTGTTCTAGATTCTGGGCTTCTCTTACATATTCTTTTCTTCCCTCCTTTTGTAGGTAGCAGACCTGCACCACAGCCTGAAGCTTTTCCTGTCTGTACATTCTCTTTCAACTTTGTCTGGCACAGACTTGACTCACAATACATCACTTGCAATTCTAACTTTATCTTGAACTGTGGTTTTTTTAAAAAACTGACACAGTAGTCATGTCAGAAGTGGTCTCAGAAATCGACAATATCATGAGGCTTAGAGATTGTATCACTTGCCAACTGGCTGATGGAGTATGTGGGATCTGAATAGTTCCTAGCACGAAGTAGTAGTCCAAAGATTCAAAATTCTTTAGGCTGTGATTTGGAAAAAAATATCCCAATGAAGTAAACTGCCTCTGCCACTGAATCCAGAATCAGGCATTTTTTTAGCTATAGGAGGAAATAACTGTAAATATATCAAAGATGTCTCACTTTAAAGAAAGTGTGTTGATTCTTTTCAGAGGGACAATAAGAAATTGAGGGTGATTATCAAAAGTAAAAGTGATTTTTGAGTGACAAAGAAACACTTCGTAGCACATAAAGAGGCCTTTATCTTTTCCAGCAGGAGCGTGGACACCAGTGATGGGCATACTAAGGATTTGATAGTTATGGCTGAAAACCATCAAAGATGACTGAATGGTCAGTCAAGTCAAGTCTGTTATGCCAAGGTCAGGACCCTGGTAGAGAAAGTCTGGGATTCTTACACATGGGAAGAATACATTTGGATAGATTCCAATAAGAGTATGGCTCTGCCGATTTCTTGAATTCTCAGAGCCCAAAAAGCAAGTGAACCGCTTGCTAATAAGAATTAGCATTTCCCCTGTGTGAAAATACACTTCAGGGCAGACGTCTCTTGCTCAAGGCGTGGTTTCTCTCACCTCTACTCCTAGATTGCAAGCTTCTGACTTCCAGGTCCACTAATATTAAATCAAAGCATATGCAAGCTGGAGATGTGCTGGGCATAATGAGGAAAGAAAGGAGTTATATCCCAATGTTTCCAGCAAGTACAAGTAGGAACCTGTGTAGTACCAGTGGGATTGGATTTGGGGATATCAGTCAGCTTGAACACGGGTAAGAACACGAAACCAAATGAGCAAGAGTTCATTAGTCCGAGAATACTAATTTGGCCACATGGTTGCAAGTTAACTACATTAGGTTCCTTCCTTCTATTCTAAATAGGCCAGAGGTTCATCTTGAGAAGAATAGGTGTATATTCTAGATGTGGATTTGCCTTTCATGCGTATCAGATCTTCAGCCAGCAGCACTATTCAGGTTCTTATGGAATGTTTTGTCTATAGATATAGAGTACCACAGCATAATATAGCATTTAAATAGCAGACATATTTCATAGCAAAGGAGTTATCACACCATCCACAAGTAGGAGTGATCTACTGAAGGAGCTGATAAAGCACCAGCCTTGCAGCAATACTGTACTCTGTGAGTGTCATTCTCTAGGACGCAGTCTACCCACAGAATCAGAGTTGCCTGTATGGTACGGCACTGCCAATTGTAAGACTAAATGGGGCTAACAACAGAGGGATGTAAATGCACACACACACAAAGCAGAGTCATAAGTGGAATAAAATAATGTTTAAATTGTTAAGGTAACAGATACCAAGTGAAAAGCTACTAGTGTCATTTATCAGAATATAATTCAGAGAGTTTATACTTAAATTGATTAAAAATTAAGTTACTCAGTCTAACTAGCCAGATTTCAACTGTTCAATAATGACAGGTGGCTACCGACTTCCATATTAGACAAAGAAGAAAGTTCTACTGGATAATGCTGATAGAGAAGTGTAGAAATAAACAATAAAGATAAACCAACACAGAGGAAATATTTTTGCAAACATTCTCAAAATCATAAAGATTATAAAGATTATTAATAGTGGATAAAAATTATATTAGCTAAATCAAAGAAAATCATAGTGATTTCAAAGTGACAATTTTAAAAACTTAAAAATGAAAATAAAATGTTCCATGTTCTGTAGTTTTTAATATTTATCTTTTACAGTGTCATTATTTGGTAGTGTTACTCAGTTGGCATATGCAATGCCTCATCATTTTACTTTTCTTCTACTCTCGGTTGTGTAGTCTGTCTCTCTCCAAGACGTTCCTTATTCCTTTTTCTCCCTAATTGTCTATGTTTTGTTTTTCTCTTTGTAGCCTCTCTCTTAGTCTCATCAGCAGTGCAGTTTTGAGCAAAGTGTCAAAGCTGTCTAAGCCTCAGTTCCTATATCAATAAAATGGAGTTGACAGTAACTTTGGTGATATTTTGAGGATTAAACTTGAAATATTTTTTGCTGGGTATCTTATTAATAAAGAGTTAGGATCTTGACCTGCACAAAAGACATCAATGAAGATCATAGACAAATTAACATTTTTGAGGCATTAATGATTGTTGATGGGACTTTTCCTAAAAGAAAATTTAACTTTTCTGGCCTTATTTATTCAGAGATAAAAATACTCAGGGAGGAAAAAAATGATATCAATTTTTAAATCATACACTTTCAAGCAAGTACAGCACATCCAAGTGAAAATGCCTGATGCATTTCTTAGGAGATGTAAAGCTAGGATGCATATGTAAGATCTGGGCCAGAGTATTGGAATGTATGGCCACAATAGAGAATAGCGTGGCAGTCATAACTTGTGGTTGTGCATTATGGGGAACATTTTGTTAAAACACAAGGAGGTTGTGGTTCAATAGACTATACTAAATCTTTAATGTTTTCCTTTTTAGTGTCTTTATGTCTTGTTTCTTACTAATACATAGTTGCAAATAGAGCTTTTATTTTTTCATCTAAATTTGCTGGCATAAAAAATTTAGAAAATGAAACAGATGATGTTGGATATGACAATTATTTCACTGTAGTTGAGGAATTTACTTAAAATAGTCAATGTCGGTTGACATTCATGAAAACCACTAAGGTATTTGCTTAGGTATTGAATGTCTATTGAAGTGAACATGGCCTGGGATTTTGATCATCATTCATTTGTATTGCTTTCTCATGGTCAAAGAAAGTACCAATAAATATGGTAATTTTTGCAATCTACAAAGAAGTTATTGTATTAATTTGCAGATAAAACTTGAGGCTCCTTCAAGCTCGATGATTATGCAATAATATAAACATTACAGATTTTATGATATGCATTTTAATCATAAAGTGAAACTTGGTGTGCTAAGAAAAATTTCCAGTTTCTAAATGAGATAATTCAGGAAAATTAATTTTATTAAAAGGTAAGCTCTTACACAGTTTTCTTATAGACTAGTATTTCTCATATATATATATATGTTAATAAACAATATTGTATTACATAAATATAAATTTTCCTGAGGGAAAAATGCTATTATAGATAACTTTCTGTTTATGACTATTACCAGTATGCTTATTGGAGCTCACAAAAACAACACCTTATTTCAGATTGCACTCTCAATGTGCTAAAGAATGTTTTATTTCCATTTGATTTGTTAAAAGAATGTTAACAGTGAATAATAACAAAGATATACATATTCTGATTACTGTAAAGGATATTAGTAGGCTTGAATCAAATATTAATATTAATAGTACAATTAACTACTAAAATAGATTGTAATTGCTGAAATAAATTTGCTCTTAAATAACTTTTATGTAGAAAATTTGAAATGCTGAAAAAAAATAAAATAAACTGAGTTTTCAAAAGAAACCTCTCTCATACATTTAAATTTAGTACAAAATAGCATTGTATTTTGTTGTGTTTAAGTGAGAATATTTGCTTCAAAATTCTGAGAAACTTGCATATACAATATATATATTAGCTAATGATATATTCCCATGACAAATATTTACAAACAGCCATCAGTATTAAATGTAGAAACTAAGGATAGCTAATGGCAGAATTTTTTGTTTCTTCTTATTTTACAGACTTCTTATTAAATTGTACAAGCTATTAGTAGTATATGTGGATGACTGAATACATTATTCATAGAGTGATATGAAATCATACTTTTCTCACTGAGAAAATATGTTATCCTCTTATAACCAGAAACCTTTTAATAGAGTTTAAGCTTTGCTGAAAGTAGGATATATACCATTGCATTGTAGTTTAAATATAATTTCCATAAACTAAAACATTTAATAATGTTTCCAGTGAGGAGATATTATTTTTTTTATTCCCTTCCCAATTATTAAATTCATACTATATCCAGGAATTTTGTTGTTTACCAGTTATAAGGCAGTAAACAAAATAGATACAATGGTTCATTTTATGTTTCAACTTGACTGTGATGTCCTGTAATGGTTAATTTTAGGTGTCAACTTGACTGGATTAAGGGTTGCCCATATAGCATCCCTTAAAACATTATTTCTGGTTATGTCTGCAAGGGTGTTTCCAGAGGAAATTAACATTTGAATAAATAGAATAAATAAAGATCTCTTCCCACCAACACAGGGAGACATTATTCAATTGACTAAAGACCTGGATACAACAAATAGACAGAAGAAGGGCACATTTTCTGTCTCTTTTGGAACTGGACATCCTTATTCTCCGGGGAGAAGTTCTCACACATGGGAACTTTAGGTGCTTAAGTATTTGAATTCTGAGACTTACGCCATGTTTCCTCTCGTTCTCAGGGCTTCGGATTTGGACTGAATTACAGCACTGACTTTCTTGGTTCTCCAACCTCCAGATGGCAGATTGTGGGACTCCTTGACCTCTGTAATTGCATGAGCCAATTCCCATAATACATCTTCTCATATCTATATGTATATATACTGTTGGTTCTGTTTCTCTGGAGAATCCTGACTCATCCAGATTACTTTTCCATAGACATCTCTGTGGGTGAGGAAACAATACTCCAGAACAGGGATTCAGCAAACTATGGCCCATGAGCCAAATCTAACCCAGCAACTTGTTTTTGTAAATTTAGTTTTATTTTAACTCAGTTATTCAAATCCATTCAAGTTTTATCTAAGGCAGTATCACCTTCAACAGCAGAGTTGAATCTTTGCGACAGAGCCAAATGCCATATGTTTCCCAAACTTATATGATATATTATCTAGATTAAATTAAATTAAATTTAATTAATTTATTTATTTAGTGAGACAGAGTCTCACTCTGTCACCAGGCTAGAGGTCAGTGGTGCATGCTTGGCTCATTGCAACCTCTGCCTCCCGGGTTCAAAAGATTCTCCTGCCTCAGCCTCCCAAGTAGCTGGGACTATAGGTACAAGCCACCACACCCAGCTAATTTTTGTATTTTTAATAGAGACAGGGATTCACCATGTGGCCCAGGGTGGTCTCGATCTCTTGACTTCGTGATCTGCCCGCCTTGGCCTCCTAAAGTGCTGGGATTACAGGCATGAGCCACTGAGCCCAGCCTATCTAGCTTTTTAATGAAAAACTCTGCCAATCTTTATTCCAGAATATAAAGTATAATTTCAAAATAATTTTCTATCAATATCTTATTAAACTTAACAAAAATTATAAAATGTAGAAAAGATAGTAAAATGTGTAAGAAACCCATATAACAATTATTGTAATAGAGAAAAAATTTAATTTAGTCAAATTATTAATAATATACAACTAATATATTTATAAATAATAAGAATAAATGATTTCTATTTGATGCAGTCAATTAATAAATGGCAGCTATAATCTTAAGCAAGATACACCTATCACAATGCATATTAGACTAGTTTAAAAATTGTGTTAAATATATATGATATATATTTTATAAATACTACACATTTTAATATAGAATGTTATTTATATATATTAAATATATAAAAATATATTTCTACACAAGAACAAGGCAAAATAATAAAAGTAAACATAAATTATAGTGTGAAAATATACATTTTCAAGGGAAATCATTAAGATGTTCATAATCTATGCACATTTTTTGTAAATGACATTTATTTTCTATATATATTTGTCTTTTTATGGGGTTGATAATTAGCTGTTTTGTAATAGTCCTTACTTACTGGTAGCTCACACTTGTCATCTGTTTTAGTTTGACCTTATGTATATCCTACCAGCCATAAAATTTTTATTACCATTTCTGGTTTTATGGTGAGTCAATAAGTATTACATAGTTATTATTTTAAAAACTCAACATTGGAAATAGGAATGTCTGTCCTATTTCAGGAAAAATATATTTGTAGGTGAAAAACAAATATCTCTATGATAAACTTTTGTGATTTCATATTAAAAAGTGATGTATCTAAACTCATCTACTATAATCTCATAGAATCCAGATAACTGCCTCCTGTAATTTTCATAACAATCTCATGACATCATTATAATGTCATTATTCTAATTTTAATGATCAAAAAACAAAATAGAGTCATTAAATTACTTGGAAAAACTGGTTGCAAGATACATCTAACACAGTTTTCCAGGTATACTTAGCTCATAGATCTATGATTGTACCCACAGTATTAATATTACACTATTTGAAAGCTACTCTAACTCTTCAATCATGTCTTTTTTTTTCTGTTTTAAGAATATATTTTGTAATTTACATGATACATTTCCAAGAACATATTACCTTGTCCTCATTTGGTTATTATCTGAGAATGATAATATCTCAGATCTCAAATTATTTAAAGATCTCAAATAATTACAATTTTCAAATGGACACAATAGTGCACTGTGATGTGAATATTCCAGAAGGACCAGGATTAATTGCACATTTCCTCAAACTTGTTTGAATTTTTGTATTCTATCTTGGGATAAGAGAAATAAGAAGTAATGTTATAAGGCTATATCTAAAAGATTAAGAATCCCAGAAAGTATTCATATGAAATGCATTAATTTAAAAAGCTTTATTAGTTTAAATGTTACTGATTTATTTTCTTGGAGTTTTTTGAAGATTCATGTAAAGTTCCTAAATCTTTACCAACTTCTGCCTAAGAACAGCAGAATTAGAATGATACAAATGCAAACTCAAGAAGGTTATTACCATCATATTCTACTCTTTGCACTCCTCACTGAACTAAAGAATAAATTCAATCTCTCATTATTCAGAATGACCAACCAGCTATACTTTATTTGAAAAAGATGATCAGGTTATACAATGAAAAGCCATTTTACTATTTTTGTAAAGAAACTCTTTGGAGACCCTTGAATCATATTTCTCTATGGAAGGTGACTACTGGCACTGTTTGTATATCACCAGTTTCAGCTTCACATTCCCAGGCTGATGACATTAACAGTTACCTTTCCACTTCAGAAATTTGGGGATTGGGTTTACCATGTTCATTCAACTGAGAAAATCTGGAAACCAATGTGTAATTTTTCACTAAAAAGATGAATCCAAACAAATAAAATGAATAAAAATGACTAGCAGCAAGATTCCCACCCTGGAAAATTACTTTGACACAAGCCCAAATGGACTCTATATTCATCATTTCTAAAGAAATTGGAGTTTGAAAGTATACTACTTTATTGAAAGTCATCTCTTCATAGTCCGTATTTACATTGTACAGCATTAGTAACATCTACATTCTGGCCTTCATCTTTGGACAACTTAATATTACTGTTTTCTGAAACATTAAAATTGTATTTTTCTATCTGCCTATCATCTATCAATCAATCTTCCTATTTATATTTTATTTCTATTACTTGTTTTGAAATATGATAAGAAGTAATCTCATCTGACTGACACAGGAAAGCTATATAGGAGACAACTTTTAATAAAAGAAAAGCACAAAGAGTAAGTGACTAATATAAAAATAATTTAGAAATGTAAACCTTAAGCCATTTACTTTTTAAAATTTTTTTTGAGAGAAAAACTGCTGATTAATTTATTAAACACTAACAACCTTTGTGTCATATATATTTGGAGTTACTTGTCTAGTGTTAATAATATTAGACTATTGAGATAAGTGAGCACACAATTTAACTATACATTTCATTAATTGAGCTAAGCACTGTCCATTCAGTTCTTATATTGCCTCAGGCACTGATAGAAACACATTAGATTATCACATCAACCTTACTAAATATGCACTATTATAAGCCCTTATTTTTTAGTAGATAAATTATTACACAGAGGTTCACATTTTGCCCAACGTCACAAAATTTATAAATAGCAGAGCAGGTATTTGAACCCAGGCAGTCTAATTCCATAATAAACTTATTTTGTCACTATAGAACAACTGCCTCTTTCTATAAATAGCAATGACATAAGATGAGGTGTGCCATTTATTTCTCAACCAAAAGCTTAAAATATATATATCTCAAAGCTCTCAGGATAAATCATATTATTATTTCATTTATCAAAAATTTATTGAATATCTACAATAGGAATTATAAGTGTCAAGGTCATGGTAGTGTATAAGACAATGCTTCACTCCTCATAGATCCTGAGTTTGTGGCTCATGTTCTCTGACTTTATGTTTAGCCAAACCACCATCCTAATTGAACTATTCCAATTCCAATTTTATCTGCTGCCATCAAGGCACTATAGAAAATTCTAATACAATGGTGTTTGTAAAAATCTCCATCTACAAAGATTACAGGAACAGGGTCATGGACATGAGAAAATTTACAACATCATCAATGGGCATACCTTGAATATAAAAGAGAGAAAACAATTTAAGATTTTTAAAAAATTCAAATGTATTTTGGCAACCTTTGCATAGAAGGACATAATTTTTCATTTTGTTCAATTGCTTCTGATTTTATCAGAATCCTATGCTGCAGTGGAAAGAATATCAAAGACAAACAACATCAGAAATAAAATAAGTCTGCTTAAACTTAAGAGTTTCCCCCCACTTCTGGGATTAGGGGCAGTTACAACTAATGTTTTTTATTTACGATTTTTTGGTTTAATTTTTAAGTTCTAAGATTTGCTTCTTCCTTTAGAAACTTAAAGAAAGCAATATAATAGGTTTCAAAATACTCTGGATAGAATAAATATGAATAAAGTAAATCGAAGTAATTAGTTAAATTTTACTTTGCCAAAATAGTTGTGTTATAAGTATGATTGGTACAAAGTAATTATTCTCAATTATTTTATTTTTTAATATGTTGATTGGATAAATTAACACCACTATGTGATTTAAATAAGATTATTTATTTTTCAGTTAGCTTAACTTACTTTTCAAATGTTTTAAGTTTTAGTCAATTATTTCAGTTTTGTTCTTTCTGCTCACATTTGGAAAGCCACAGAAGCACAACACTGATGCAGATAGATCACGTTTCTCATCTCTCTTGCCCCTAGACACAGTCATGTGACTAAATCTGGCCACTGGAATGTGGCAGATTAGAGCATAGTACTCCCACTCCTAGTCATTCAATCATCTCTCTGTAGCCACAAACAAAACTTAACAGTTTCAAATAAACAGATCTATTAAATAGACTATGGTAAATTCAAGGGCAGCATGTACAATATGATTCTATTTAATAATATTGATCACAGTATGCAAATATAGTTATGTAAGTGGACAGGCCCCACATCAGAAGGGGCAAGCAAATACACCTTCAAATGAAACATCCAGATACTCACATTGGAATGAATCAAGAAAACAACCCGACCCACAGACAATGAAGAAAAGCAAGATAGGACAACCACCCACTTGGGAGCAACACCCCTACCCGGGGAAGTGGTGAGTGAATGTGTGACCTTGGGAAATCATGCTTCCCCCAAAGATCTTTGTAACCCTCAAGTCAGGAGATCTCCTATTGAACCCACTCCACCAAGGACTTCAGTCTTCAGTCTGACAGAGCTACATGGAGTCTCCGCGGAGAAGCTACTCAGCGTGTGTGGAGACCCTGGAGTCTTAGATACTCTGGCTTTCTGACAGAACTAGCTGCAGCTCCATCAAAGTGGAAAGTTAGACTCTTATACATACCCCTAGGAAAGAGGCTGAATCCAGGGGGAGGAGCAGCAACAGTCCACAGGTCCCGCTTCCACAGTACCTCACAAAGTGAGAGCCATTGGCCTGGAATTCCAGCTAACTACCAGTAGAGGCACTGCACTACTCTAAGAAGGCGCTCCTTCAGGGAGGAGCGAGCTGCCATCTTTGCTGTTTGGATGTCTTAGCTATTCCAGCCTTCAGGCTTTGGAGACTCTAAGCCGACCCAGGGCAAAAGGCATCCCCTAGTACAGCACAGCCGCTCTACCAAAATGTAGGCAGACTGCTGCTTTAACTGTGTGTTCAATCCCATTCCTCCTAAATGGGCAAGAACTCCCAACCAGAACCTCCAGCTACCCCCACCCAAGGTCTCCAGCTAACAGAGATCTGAATTCCCCATAGGACAGCACTTCCAGAGGGAGAGGCAGGCTGCCATCTTTGCTATTTAGTTGACTTAGTATTTCCAGCCTTCGGACTTCAGAATGTCTGAAACAATGGGTGGGGGGAGCTGAAGGGGACCCCCAGCACAGCACAACTGCTCTACCAAGACATGGCTAGACTGCTTTTTTAAAGTGAGTTTCAATCCCATTCTTTCTCCCTGGACAGGACCTCCCAACTGGGGTCTCCAGCCACTTCCTACAGGTGCCTTTGGGCTGACAACAGGTTTGTGCCTCCCTGGGACAAAACTCCAGAGGGAGGGATAGGCTGCCATTTTGTTGTTTCACAGCTTTCACTGGTGACATCTCCAGGTTCTGAAAAATCCGAGGTGACTAGGGACTGGAGCAAACCCAAGCATACTGCAGCAGTTATATGGAAAAGTGGCCAGACTGTTACATGGGTGCCCATTCCCATGTCTTCTCACAGGGCAGGTCTTCCAGGCCTGAGCCTCCAGAGCTATCAAACCCAGACAGAACTATCAAACCTGGACAGAGCCTTCAGGGGCAACTGAAAACCTCTCTGCAACAGTCTCTACAAAGGTACTGGCCATGCCACCCTTCGACTAACCAAGGATCAAAGACCCTTAGTGCCTTATCCACACCTCCAACAAGCTGCAGTCAACCCAAGGAGAGGAGACCAATCTGTCTCTTGTAAGTCCCACACATTGCCAACTGCTCATAACCAGACAAGGAGCCCTGGCTTGTGCAGACAGCACAAACCCATCATCTGGGGCTGAATGCACTGAGCGAGTGCTGACCTGCATCTCTCTGGGATGTAGCTCCCAAGAGTTAAGCAAATAAGCCTTGGCCACAACCACTGCTAAGATATCTTCTTCTGCTGCCTCTTAGTTAGGGAAGGAACATAAATACTGAGATTTCCCCAGAAGTGCAGTGAGCAGCCCAAGAATGCCAAATCACAAACTACAGTCAGCACTTAAGGGGTAGAGAAATCAACACTTTCAGAACACTGAGAGGGAGCATGGCTGGAAATGTGAAGAAACACAAGGGAGCCCACACAACTGATCAATAGTCTACCTAAGTGTCACCTGCTGAATCAAACCCCAAAGCTTCAACAGCAAAAGTACCTCACCAAGATATCAACCTCTGAAACCAGAGTCAAAACGTCAGCTTCAAATAAAGACCCTATGCAATGCCTTGGCCCGGTGAAAATATCCAGAAAATAAGTCTATTTGTTGTACTCAATCTACACTGCAGTTAAAGGAACCCCCTCATGGAGCAATGAGAAAGAACCAAAGCAAGAACCCTAGTAACTCAAATGGTCAGAGTGCCATAGATTCTCCAAATGACTGCGCCTTAACCAGGCCAAACTGGCTGTAATGACAGAAGTAGAATTCTAAATATGGATAGGACCAAAGATCATTGAGATTCAGGAGGATGGCAAAACCCAATCCAAGGAAAATAAGAATCATAATATAGTGAAAAAGAAGCTGAAGGACAATATACCAGTATAAAAAAGAACCTAAGAGGTCTGACAGAGCTGAATAACATAATACAAGAATTTCACAATGCAATCACAAGTATTAACAGCAGGATGAAACAAGCTGAAGAAAGAATCTCAGAACTTGAAGACTGATTACCTGAAGTAAGACACCAGACAAAAATACAGAGAAAAGAATACAAATGAATGAACAAAACCTCCAAGAGGTATGGGATTATGCAAAGAGGCCAATTCTATAAATCATTGACATCCCTGAAAGTGAGGAGGAGAAAGTAAACAACTTGAAAAATATGTTTCAGGATATTGTCCATAAAAACTTCCCTAATCTTGCTAGAGAGACCAACAGTCAAATTTGGGAAATAGAGGCCTCCCAAATATTCTATATGAAAAGATCATCCCCTAAACACGTAATCATTAGATTTTCCAAAGTTGAAATGAATGAAAGAATGTTAAAGACAGCTAGAGAGAAAGGACAAGTCACTGCAAAGGGACCCCATCAAGCTAACAGCAGTCTTCTTAGCTGGAGCCCTACAAGCGGAAAGAGATTGGGGACCTATATTCAATATTCTTAAAGAAAAAAATCTTCAACCTAGAATTTCATAGCCAGCTAAACTAAGCTTCCCAAGTGAAGGAGAAATAAAATCCTTTTCACATAAGCAAATATTGAGAGACTTTATTCCCACCACCCTGCCTCACAAGAGATCTTGAAAGAAGCACTAAATATAGAAAGGTAAGCCCACTACCAGCTAATACAAAAACACACTTAAACATATGGACAAGTGTCACTGTAAAGCAATCACACAAACAAGCCAATATGATAACCAGCTAACAGCACAATGACAGGATCAAATCCACACATATCAGTACTAACCTAGAGGGTAAACTGGCTAAATTCCCCCACTTAAAAGGCACAGAATGGCAAACTGGATTAAAAAAAGCAAGTCCCCTTGGTTAGCTATCTTCAAGAGACCCATCTCATCCATAATGACACACAGTATCAAAATAAGCAAGTGGAAAAAAAACTATCTTGCAAATGAAAAACAGAAAAAAAGCAGAGGTTGCAATCCTAATTTCAGACAAAACACATTTCAAACCAACCAAAAAAAAGACAAGGAAGGACATTACGTAATGGTAAAGGATTCAATTCGATAAGAAGGTCTAACTATTCTAAATATATATGCACCCTACACAAGAGCACCCAGATTCATAAAGCAAGTTCTTGGAGACCTACAAAGAGACATAGACTCCCACAAAATAATAGTGAGAGACTTCAATACTTTACTGATAATATTAGAGAGATTTTTGAGGCCAAAAATTAACAAAGATATTCAAGACCTAAACTCAGCATTACACCAAATAGAGTTGATAGATGTTCACCCAAAATCAACACAATATACATTTTTCTCATGTCTACTTGACACATACTCTAAAAGCAACCACATGATTGGAAGTAGAACAATCCTTGACAAAAGTAAAAGTATCAGCATCATAGCAAACACACTCTTGGATCACAGCACAATAAAAATCAAAGTCAACACAAAGAAAATTGTTCAAAACCATACAATTATGTGGAAATTAAACAACATGGTCTTGCATAAGTTTTGGATAAATAATAAAATTCAGGCAGAAATCAGGATGTCCTTTGAAAATAATGAGAGCAAAGATACAATATACCAGAATTTCTGGGACACAGCTAATATAGTGTGAAAGGGAAATTTATAGCACTAAACGCCCATATCAAAAAGTAAGAAAGATCTCATGTTAACAACCTAACTTTGCAACTGAATTAGAGAAACAAGAAAAAACCAACCCCAAGCTAGCAAAAGATGAGAAATAACAAAAATTAGAGCTGAACTGAAGGAAATCGAGACAGGAAAAACTATTCAAAAACATCAAGGAATTCAGGAGTTGGTTTTCTGAATGAAGTAATAAAATAGGTTACTAGGTAGACTAATTAAGAAGAAAAAAAGGGAAGATCCAATAAACACAATTATAAATGACAGAGGAAATGTTACTACTGACCCCACAAAAATAAAAACAACCATTAGAAACTATTATGAACACCTCTATGCACACAAATTAGAAAACCTAGAAAAGATAGATAAATTCCAGGACAAATACACCCTAAGACTGAGTCAGGAATAAATTGATTCCCTGGACAGACAAATAATAAGCTCCGAAATTGTATCAGTAATAAATAGCCTACCAACCAGAAAAAAACACAGGACCTGATGAATTCACAGCTGAATTCTACCAGGTGTGCAAAGAAAAGCTGGTTCAACTCCTACAGAACCTATTTCACAAAAATGAGGAGTTGGGACTTCTTTCCAACTCACTTCATAAGGCCAGTATCGTCTTGATAACAAAACTTGCCAGAGACACAACAAAACATGAAAACTCTAGGCCAATATTCTTGATGAACATTGATACAGAAATCCTTGACAATATACTTGCAAACTGAATCCAGCAACACATCAAAAAGTTAATCCACCATGAGCAAGTCAGCTTCATCCCTAGGAGGTAAGGTTTGGTTCAACATATTAAAATCAATAAATGTGATTCATCAAATAAATAGAACTAAAGAAAATAACCACTTGAATACCTCAATAGATGCAAAAAAGGCTTTTGAAAAATTCAACATTCCCTCATGTTAATAACTCTCAATAAACTAGGTGTTGAAGGAACATACCTAAAAATGATAAGGGCCATCTATGACAAAACCACAGCCAATATTACACTGAATGGGCAAAAGCTAGAAGCATTCCCCTTGAAAACTGGCAGAAGACAAGGATGCCCTCTCTCATGATTTCTATTCAGCATATTATTGGAAATTCTAGCCAGAGAAATCAGGCAAGAGAAAAAAAGTAAAGGGCATCCAAACAGGGAGAGAGGAACTCAAACTGTCTTTTGTTTGCAGACAACAAATTCTTTATCTAGAAAATCCCCTACTTTTCGTCCAAAAGGTCCTTAAGCTGATAAACAACTTCAGCAAAGTTTTAAGTTACAAAATCAATGTACAAAACTCACTAGCATTTCTATACACTAGCAGCAACAAAGGAAACTGAGAGCCAAATTAGAATGACAAATCCAAATGACAATTGCCACACAAACAAAATGAAATACAGCTAACCAGGAAAGTGAAAGAGCTCTACAATGAGAATTATAAAACAACACTCAAATAAATTGAGAAGAAAAAACAAATTAAAAAACATCCCATGCTCATGGATAGAAAGAATTAGCATCATTAAAATGGCTATACTACTGAAAGCAATTTAGAGATTCAGTGATATTAGTACCAAACTACCAACAACATTGTTTACAGAACTAGGAAAAAATATGTTAAAATATACATGGAACCAAAAAGACAGCCCAAATAGCCAAGTCAACCCTAAACAAAAAGAACAAAGCTGGAGGAATCATGTCACCTGACTTAGAACTATACTAAAAGGATACAGACCGAAACAACATGGTACTTGTACAAAAACAGTCTCATAGACCAATGAAACAGAATAGAGAGCCTAGAAATAAGGCATCATACCTATGATCATCCTATCTTTGACAAAGCTGACCAAAAAAAAAAAAAAATAGGGAAATTACACCCTATTCAATAAATAGTACTGGGATAACTGGCTAGCCATATGCAGAAGATTAAAGCCTGATCCTTTCCTTACACTATATACAAATGTCAACTCCAGATGGATTAAAGACTTAAATGTAAAAAAGAATATAAAAACCCTGGAAGACAATCTATGCAATACCATCCTGAACATAGGAGCAGGCAAACATTTCATAACAAAGATGCCAAAAGCAATCGCAACAAAAGCAAAAATTGACAAATGAAATCTAAATAACTTACGAGCTTCTGCACAGCAAAAGAAACTATTAACAGAGTAAACATATAACCTACAAAATAGGAGAAAATATTTGCAAACTATGCCTCTGACAAAGGTCTAATATCAGCATCTATAAGGAACTTAAGCAAATTTACCAGAGAAGAACAATTCATTCAAAAGTGGGCAAAGTGCATTAACTGACATTTCTCAAAAGAAGACATGCATACAGCCAATAAATACATCAAAAAATGCTCATCATCACTGGCCATCAGAGAAATGCAAATCAAAACCACAATGAGATACTGTATTAGTCTGTATTCACACTGCTGATAAAGACATACTTGAGGTGGGTCAGACATGGTGGCTCACGCCTATAATCCCAGCATTTGGGGAGGCTGAGGTGGGTGGATCACGAGGTCAGGAGATAGAGACCATCCTGGCTAACATAGTGAAACCCCATCTCTACCAAAAATACAAAACAATTAGGCAGGCACGGTGGTGGGCACCTGTAGTCCCTGCTACTCGGGAGGCTGAGGCAGGAGAATGGCGTGAACCCAGGAGGTGGAGCTTGCAGTGAGCCGAGATCCCATCACTGCACTCCAGCCTGGGAGACAGAGAGAGACTCTGTCTCAAAAAAAAACAAAAACAAAACAAAATAAAACAAACAAACAAAAAATACCTGAGCTGGAAAAGAAAAAGAGGTTTAATTGGGCTCACAGTTCCACATGGCTAGGGAGGCCTCAGAATTATGGCAGGAGGTGAAAGGCACTTCTTAGATGGCAGCAGCAGGAGAAAATGAGAAAGAAGCAAAAGCAGAAACCCCATATAAACCCATTAGATCTCATGAGATTTATTCTGTATCACAAGAATAGCACAGGAAAGATTGACCCCCTTTATTCAATTACCTCCCTTTGGGTCCCTCCCACAATGCATGGGGATTCTGGGAGATACAATTCAAGTTGAGATTTCAGTGGGGACACAGCCAAACCATATCGTTCTGCCCATGGCCCCTCCAAATCCCATGTCCTCACGTTTCAAAACCGATCGCCTTCCCAACAATTCCCCAAAGTCTTAACTAATTTCAGCACTAACCCAAAAGTCCACAGTCCAAAGTCTTATCTGAGACAAGACAAGTCCCTTCCACCTATGAGTCTGTAAAATGAAAAGCAACCTAGTTACTTCCTAGATAAAATGGGAGTACAGGTGTTGGGTAAATACAGCTGTTCCAAATGGGAAAAATTGGCCAAAACAAGGGGACACAGAGCCATGCAAATCTGAAATCCAAAGGGCAGTCAAATTTTAAAGCTCCAGAATGACCTCCTTTGACTCTGGGTCTCACATCCAGGTCATGCCGATGCAAAAGATGAGTTCTGATGGTCTTGGACAACACCCCCACTGTAGCTTTGTAGGATACAGCCTCCCTCCTGGCTGCTTTCATGGGCTGGCATTGAGTGTCTGCAGCTTTTCCAGGCACATGGCACAAGCTGTTGGTGGATCTACCATTCTGGGGTCTGGAGGATGGTGGCCCTCTTCTCACAGCTCATCTAAGCAGTGCCTCAGTAGGGACTCTGTGTAGGAGCTCCAACCCCTCATTTTCCTTCCACAAATCCCTATCAGAAGTTCTTCATGAGGGCCCCACCCCTACAGCAAACTTTTGCCTGGGCATCCAGGCATTTCCATCCATCTTCTGAAATCTAAGTGGAGGTTCCCAAACCTCAGTTCTTGACTTCCATGAACCTGCAGATTAAACACCATGTGGAAGTTTCCAAGGCTTGAGACTTCCACCCTCAGAAACTCTATGTTGTCCCTTTTCAGCCATGGCTGGAGCAAGTGGCATACAGGGCACCAAGTCCTCATGCTGCACACAGCGAGGGGAAACCCTGGGCCCTACCCACAAAACCACTTTTTCATCCAGGGTCTGGGGGCCTGTGATGGGAGGGACTACCATGAAGACCTCTGACATGCCTTGGAGACATTTTCCACATGGTATTCAGGATTAACAATATGCTCCTTGATGTTTACGCAGATTTCTGCAGCCAGCTTGAATTTGTCCTCAGAAAACAGATTTTTCTTTTTCTATCGCATAGTCAGGCTGCAAATTTTCTGAACTTTTATGCTCTGTTTCCCTTTTAAAACTGAATGCCTTTAACAGCACCCAAGTCACTTCTTGAATGCTTTGCTACTTAGAAATTTTTTTCACCAGATGCCCTAAATCATCTTTCTCAAGTTTAAAGTTCTACAAATCTCTAGGGCAGGGGCAAAATGCCACCAGACCAGTGTCTTTGCTAAAACATAGCAAGAGTCACATTTTTTCCAGTTCCCAAGAAGTTCCTCCTCTCCAACTGAGACCACCGCAGCCTGAATCTTATTATCTATATCGCTATCAGCATTTTGGGAAAAGCCATTTACAAGTCTCTAGGAAGTTTTTCCCACATTTGCCTATCTTCTGAGCCCTCCAAACTCTTCCAACCTCTGCCTGTTACCCAGTTCCAAAGTCGCTTTCACATTTTGGGGTATCTTTTCAGCAATGCCTCACCCTACTGGTACCAATTTACTGTATTAGCCTGTATTTATGCTGCTGATAATAACATACCTAAGACTAAGAAGAAAAAGAGGTTTAATTGGACTTATATTTTCACATGGGTGGGAAGGCCTCAGAATCATGGAAGGAGGCAAAAGGCACTTCTTAAGTTGCAGTAGCAAGAGAAAATGAGAAAGAAGTGAAAGCAGAAACCCCTGATAAACCCACCAGATCTAGTGAAATTTATTCACTATCATGAGAATAGCATGGGAAAGACTTGCCCCCATAATTCAATTACCTCCCCCTGGGTCCTTCCTGGGAAGTCTGGGAGATACAATTCAAGTTGAGATTTTGCTGGGGACACAGGCAAACCACATCACATACCATCTCACAGCAATCAGAATGGCTATTATTAAAGGGTCAGAAAACTACAGATGCTGGTAAGGTTGTGGAGAAAAAGGTACTCTTATACATTGTTGGTGGGAGTGTAAATTAGTACAACCATTGTGGAAAGCAACATGGTGATTCCTCAAAGAGCTAAAAGCAGTACTACCATTTGACCCAGCAATGCCATTAGTAGGTGTATACCTAGAGGAATATAAAGCATTCTACCATAAAGATGCATGCACATGAATGTTCACTGCAGCACTGTTCACAATAGCAAAGACATGAAATCAATCTAAATGCTCATTGAGGACAGACTAGATAAAGAAAATATGGCACACATACACCATGGAATATTATGTAGCCATAGAAAAGAATGAGATCATGTCCTTTGCAGGAACATGGATGGAGCTGGAGGCTATTATCCTTAGCATACTAATGCAGAAACAGAAAACCAAATACCACATGTTCTCACTTATAAGTAAGGGCTAAATGATAAGAACTTATGAACCCAAAGAAGTAAACAACAGACACTGGGGTCTACTTGAGGAGGGAGTGTGAGAGGAGGGAGAAGAACAGAAAAGAAAATTATTGAGTACTGGGTTAAATACCTGGGTGATGTAATAATATGTACAACAAATCCCTGTGACACATGTTTATATATGTAACAAACCTTCACATGTACCGCCAAATCTAAAATAAAATATTTAAATTAAATAAACAAGTTATTATAGAAAAAAAAGAACTATCTAGAAAAAGAACTACCTAGAGTATTATCCGGTATTGACAAATATCTTTCTCTTTTAGATCTATCCTGGCATCTAAGTAACTATACCTAAAAATCCATTACATTAGTTTTGCTCCCAAATTTCTTAAATAACTCATTGATGTAAGCATTAAGAGAAAAAATTAGTGATGATTAAATGCAGACTGAGTTTGTGGTTTAAGCGTTGATAAGTTCTACCACTTGGATGTACTGAGAAGACAAATCTATAATTTACCAAGAGCATTGCAGAATTAATGTGGGTTATTCCTAAGGCCACCTCTGAGTAGAAGTCAAGGAAAAATACACAATTTAATGGTTACACTCTTACAGTTTGCAGGAACTGCTAGCCTCATGGCAGGTAACAGATTGGACTATGGTCTCTGGGCTGTAGAGCTATCACAAGATTTTTTTGAATTTGCAAGAAATTAATTCTAATGAATGATATGAGTCAACTTCAGGATGAGGAGTATTTTTTAAATTGCACTGCCATCTTATTAAAAAAATGTTCTTTCTTATGCATCTCTGTGACAAGTGCAAAAACATGATTCTCCATTAAGCAGGGCTAAATTAACAATAAAGTTTCAGGAAACTTGAAACCAGCTACCAAGTTCCTTCATTGTTAAAACTGTATTAGTATTACTGGCCTAAGTTTCTTACATTTCTTATATCCATAACCAATGTCAAGTATAAATTATAATATAGAACAAAAAGAAGGAAATGTTAAATAAAATACCATTCTTTTCCTCAATCTGCAGTATTTTATAGACAGAATTATCAATGCCTATTTTCAATGAGAAGCCTATTCATAAATACCTAGAAGTCCTATGAAAGATTTAGAGAGGATTGAAGAAAAAAATGTAAGCATTTGTTACCTAAAGTTAGAATTTTTTATATCCTAAAAAGTATTTTACTAAGCATCAAGAAACCTAATCCTAGCTTCATGACTAACAGAATACATGCATTTTCATCTAACCTAAAAATGTTTCTTTGTTGTGTAGAAAGTTTCAATAATAAAAACTTATTTTGCTTTAAAATATGTAAATTAATGCAAACTTACAGATCCAGAGCCTGAAAAATATTTCTGAATCTGACTCCAAAAACATTAGACAGTCAGCAAGTAATTATTTAAATTAAAAATGGAAACGCCAACTCATCTTCCTTGAATTGCATTCTTCTGAATACTGCTTTGTGAGTGCGCAAAAGGCTTCTATTAATACATCTTTGATTTCAACTTTAGCTTGTGTATGTAAAACTTAATCATAAGGTTGATATGTACTAGGGGATATTAGAGAGAATAATTAAAATAAAGACTTTAAACTGGATTTCTTATCAAAAATTACACAGCTTTCTACACGAAGGGATGCAACAAGTTACCCACAAAGCAATCAAATAGAGGAAGGATTGATTGTGAGGAGCAAAAACTATCAAGGTTCAACATTGATGGACAGACACACCTAGCTGTATTGTGGCTTTCCTTAATACTCATGGGTCTTCATCAAATTACATAATGCTTCTAAATTTCAACTTGCTTTTTTCATAAAATGGTTATTAGAATTTTTTTCAGATGAGTCAAGGTGGTTATTTTCATATATTGCTTAACCCAATATCTTGTGCATAATAGCTGTGCAACAATTGCAATTCTTTTTCATATTTTTTCTATTTTGTATATAGTCAATTCAAAAAAGAGTGCTTTTACTTTAAGAGCCATTATGCAAATGCATACTTCTTTTATCAAATATTGGGGAAATATATTTAAAGAATAATATCAGGCTTGTGTGGTAGAGCCACAGCAGACTCCGCACAATTAATTAACTCAAAAGTTCATTCTTCAGACTCTGGCCTGATCCCAGGTCATCTTTGTTTTTATCTTTCTGAACTGACTTGGTTTCCTCAACATCTTGTTCCCTTTCTATGAATGAGTCTAAAATATTCTGCTACCAAAAAAAAAAAAAAAAAAAACAGAGAAAAACAAAAAAACCCTTTTCTGCAGCTAACATCCACAAAAGTTCATTCTTCAGACTCTGGCCTGATCCCAGGTCATCTTTGTTTTTATCTTTCTGAACTGACTTGGTTTCCTCAACATCTTGTTCCCTTTCTATGAATGAGTCTAAAATATTCTGCTACCAAAAAAAAAAAAAAAAAACAGAGAAGAAACAAAAAAACCCTTTTCTGCAGCTAACATCCACTAGATTTCATTTTAAGGAATCACTCCAGGTTCAGTTTTCTGCTTTCTATACTGTTACTCTGATTTAGCCACAATCATACCTGGATTCTTCCTCTCTGACGTGGCCTCTTCAAATGCATATTACTACCTCCTGTATCAACCTCAGTTCCAAGATTTGCAGTTAAAGAGTCATTTTTCCCTCCGCCTTTTAAGCCAACTCCAGCTAGATGGAAAAAATATGCATCTGATTTCCAGAGAAGATTGTTCAAAAATCCTTCATAATTTTCCAAAATGTAGTCTTTTCTCTTTTCCTTCAGCCTTATTATTGGCTATTCATTCTATTCTAGCTCTCCCACCTTCCTATCTAAAAAGACTGCATAGAATTCACAATGACAGCTAAAGCAAAGGAGTGATCACTTTAATTCCTCATGTTAAACACAATTATCAGTGGAGATACCACAAGATTAGTTTCTTAAAATGTCAAGAAAAGATAGCCAGTTGACAAAAGCACTAGGGAATTCTAATCAAAAACACCATCAATTAAAAAAACAAAACAAAACAAACAAAAAAAAAAACACGTGGACAAATGAAACAAAATCATATTTGGGAAATTCCTAGTATGTATAGCTCAGTTTGCTGACCACATGGTTAAGGAAATAAACAATAATAAAATAAAGGACTGGAAATACAGGTACGGTCTAGATCATGGAGAATCTTTTATCCTTTGCAATAATGATTAGAAGTCTATTTTATTGACAAGAATACTGAGCAGCGAAACAATATTTTCAAATTTGTGTTTTAGGAAAGAATTTCTGGTTGGAATAGACTTGTATCTCAGAAAAAAAAACATTCAACCTTGAACCTAAGAGGCGGAGTTTGTAGTCAGCCAAGATAGCACCACTGCATTCCAGCCTGGGTGACAAGAGTGAGACTCCGTCCCCCCCCCCAAAAAAAGAAAAAAATTCAATCTTATTTCCTTTTTCACTCCTGAAGTAAAATTATATTACTTTCCTTTCCTTTTCCATCACTTCTACCATCATACTTCTAAATCTAACAAGTTTCATTTAGATGCGAAGATATAGAAATAAAATGGCTTGGCCTGAAATAGTAGTTGTGAAAGCAATGCTTTATTTTCCAAAACAGGCTATAAATTCATAATTATCACTGAAACTCAAAAAAATCCTTTTGGAGTTGGCAAGCTAAGTGGTATTATTTACATTTGTAGATGAAAATGAGAGGCCTAGAAAGGTCAATTTTTTATTGAAAGTTATACTATAAAATGTAGATCCTGGGCAGTCTCTTACACGTAACTAAAAATGGCAGAGCAGGAACTTCTGTCTTGCATACTATGGGCTTTCTCTTTTTAAACATGGTGAAAATGCCAGAGAAGATAAAACGATAAAAACTAAAAGCTAGCAAATATAAATGTTTATGTGTAGGGGCTTGGGTGGTGTAGGGTTGATTGATACGTGAAGGCCACTGTGAGGGCTCATCTTCGTGGAAGTTTAATTATTGCAAGTACTTTTTTAAGAAAGTATGACAGGAACAATAAACCTTAAACTCAACAATGATTGCTACCTAGAAAAACGTGCTTGAAATATGTCTTTTTGCTGTATTAGAAAAGTTGATTCAGTACAAAATAAGCTGCTAATGTAGAAGTGATCGTTAAAAAGTTAAAAACGTGAAGTTTAGGGCCTTCTTTATGATAATAAATACAAGGGAAGAAAAACAAAAGCAAAACACAGTTAGTATCAAGGACTGTGATAGCTGAACTATTTACATTTTTTTCTTCTGACAATTTCTTAAAAACCAACTTGGTTTCACTATCATTTCCCTAATTTAAGCACCTTTTCTAGAACCTAACAATTATTATAAACACAAAGAATCACAAGTAGCCATTCCATTTTCCAGGACAGCCATCTGGTACCAGAGTTTGCTGCTTGTAATCAAGAATAGGACTGTAACCCAGGCAACTGGTTGATTCTGTTACAAATATTTCCCACTTCCTTTACAGAAACACTAACAAATCTTACTCTGCCTAATTACCTGTCTACTGATAACATCATCAGTTGCATGATATCCTGTTCCTGAACTGAGGTTAGAACCAAACTTCACAGATGACACAGGGACAAAGTATCACCAATACTCTTTAAGAAAGCCTGTGTCCTGAGTAGTGCAAGCTCACTGGTCTGCAAGAGATAGGAAGTTAATACAAAGTAGGAAACAAGGACAATATGAAAGTCAAATGGAATCATGACAAGCTGGAAAATACACTCCGAAAGTTTATTTCTGCAAAACAAACTTTTTGACGATAAAGCAGAAGATAAAACAGAAATTCTGATTGCTATACAAGTTCTTCCAAATTTACATTTTAATGCCTTTTCAATACTGGCCTAACAAAACATTTCTTAAAAGTGTAGAATTTCTCTTCTTCCTTTTGAACCTCAGTTATTTTTTAGGTAGTCTGAGCCTGAAACGAGCTAGCTAAACCATCTAGAACAATGTGTCAAGTTGACTCAATTAAGGACAAAGTAAAAATAAATTTCCATGGAAATGGAGACTTGTATTCACATGAATGCCAAAATAATGCCTGATGAATAAGATTATTACAGTGAATACAAATGAAATCATAATTTGCCATCTACTTAATTTGTGCTATTAAATGCTTCATAAGAATGTCAGAAGGGTTTTTTAAAAATGCTCATTAAAATGGTTTATTATAATGACGAGGTAGAATTACTATTAAAGGATTAATATGAATCAAGCATGTATTGGGAAAGGATTGAAAGCGGAAATGCAGAGAAAAAAGAGAAAATATAACCCCAAATATAGATCATGAATACATATGTTCTGAGAATGTCATAGGAGAATTATGCAGCATTTAAAAGCACACGGTTTTTGAAAAAAATAAAATGCATACCTTAAGCACTCTTTAATATAAATGCATACCTAAATGTAAGAAATAAATGCTAATAAATACTTCCATATTTTCAAGATTTCAAGGTTAAGTTATATAAATTACACACTATATTTCAATGACATATGAGTTGATATAATTATAATTTATAATTCTTAAAATATACTTTACCATGTAAGAATTTCATATGCATTTCTGAAACTTTATTATTGGCTTTTTTGGACATTTTATGCTTAACAATGTAAAGACATTTATCCTTGCAATATTTTTAAAACATGTTTTATAATACAGACATAGCAAACATCCTTTATTTACATAAATACTGTTTATATATAATGCCCAATTTCCATTGCACTTGAATTTTATCAGGAAAGTTTTTAGTGTAAAATAATATAGTCTCTAGAATTGAACAGTTTTAGTTTCAGGAGGAATATTCACAAGCAATGTCAAAAGGAGAAATGAAAAATTATCTGCTGAATTTGGCTCATGTATTTTGAAAAGCAGCTTATATAAGCCAACCCAAAATTCTATCATCTGATAGAATAACAAGCATGTTTTCACACATTGAATGTTTTAATCCTATTTGTCAGTTTGTTAGCTTGCTTTTCCAAATCTCTCATTTAAATTGGCCCACGGAATCTCTGGTTAACTTAAGTCTAGCAAAAAGAAATGAGTCTGTGACACTAGGCTGTTAAAAGGTCAACAAGAGTGACAGCTTCAGCATCTCAATTGCAGATTTTCAGCTAAAAGCCAACTGATGTCAAGATTAAGTCAAAGCTGAGACCTCATCATAATAAACAGATTGTCAAAACAGGAAAGCAGTGCACGGTTTATAATAGGAAGCATAAGAAGCTGGCTTTGTATAAATTTGAGGGCATGACAGAAATCTGAGGGGCCCTCAAAAACCTAACCTACCACTTTGCCATTGAAAAATAAATCTTGGGGGTTTGTTGATCTTCCATGTATAATGAAAGAGAGAGAAGTGCTTTTGTGTCTGTGGTGGTGGCTTGAGAAGGGGAAATGTTCAACATACATCAGCGTTCAGTTACTTTATTAATTTTCACATTTGTAGTAAATATAGAAGTGGTAAAATCCATTAGAAGTAGTAGTAGAAACAAATGATAGTAATTTAGCAATAGATTAGTGCTGAATCAACAAATACGAAATGACGCTGATGGTGGGAATGCAAAACAAAGATTAAATTGGCACATGTACAGTTTTTTTCTTACTTAAAAGTATATGTTGGCAGTTATTCGGGACAGAGAGAACTTTAGAAAGAAACGGAAATAAAAGTTGTAAAATTAATAGCAGATATTACTGGAAAGGAGCTTTGGATCAATTTACAGAGCAGTATGGGTATCTTAAAATGATATGATTGCATTTTTAAATTTGAAGATACATCCCAAAAACTTGACGTAATTTACAATGAGTATCATTTGCCATGACATATGCACACAGTAAAATACAACTAATATATATTGACCATATGTTATGCACCATTCTCTCTTCTAGATTTTTGAAATAAATTAGAGAATAGAAAACAAATTCCTGCCTTTATGGTGTGTACATTTTCATAAGCTGGAAGGTGGTAAGGGCTATGTAAAAATATGCATGTTGCAATGGGAATTTGGATGCTGTGTGTGCGTGTGTGCACACGTGCACCTGTTAGCATGGATGCATGACCATGTACATGTGTGTTTCTGTGTGTGCTTAGAGACCTGAAATTTTATTTCATTTTATTTTGTTCGTTTTATTTATTTATTTTTACATTTCGAGATGGAGTCTTGCTGTGTCTCCCAGGCTGGAGTGCAGTGGCCTGATCTTGGCTCACTGCAACCTCTGCCTCCCAGTTTCAAGCAATTCTTCTGCATCCTCCTGTGTAGCTGGGATTACAGGCACACACCACCATGTCCAGCTAATTTATATATGTATATGTTTTTAGTAGGGACAGGGTTTCACCATGTTGGCTAGGCTAGTCTCAAACTCCTGACCCTAAGTGATCTGCCCGCCTTGGCCACTCAAAGTGCTGAGAGTATAGGCGTGAGCTACCTTGCCTGCCAAGAGTTGCAGTTTTAAATATAATACTGTGTTCAAGGCAGGATGAACTGGTAAAACATTTTTGCAAAGATCTGAAGAAGACTATCATGAGAATCTTGAATAATAATTTAAAATCATAACATGATTAAATTTAAAATATATAAATAAGAAATATTGATGAAAAAGGGATGGATAAATGGGCAGATATATGTTAAAGCAAATATAATAAAATATTAAATGAAAGTTAGTGGGTATTCACCATAAATTTATTTCACCTTTGCAGAATGCTTAAACATTTTAAATAAAATTTTGGAACAAAAAGTGTAGAAGGATTTTCTCTGTACGCACATATTCTAATTTTTGCATATCTTCTTTTCTTTCTTTTTTCTTTTCCATTCCTTATGCCTCTACTTCTAAAAATTACATATGAAAATTTATTTTAAATTATATTCTGTGTTCTACTATCTTGGCAACCATTAATTTCCATAAATAATGTTTACTTTTCTCACATGACTTTACATTCAGAACTTCACTTCTAAACATTAAGATTTTCTTTAACTTTCCTTGCTAAATTTCAGAGCATGGGGAAACCAGAGGGTAAGCCTCAGATAAGGTCATACAATGAAGTTTAAATATCAAAATAAAACCAAAAAAAAAAAAATCTCTAGAAAGGCATCTTTTTTTCAAAAGATGGACAGCAATATTTGCCTAACCACTCCCAAACTTTTACCTGATTCCAAGAAATAGAATGACTTAAATATGACAAAGACTAATTGTCAACTATGTACTCAATTACAAGTAGATTTTAAAATTGTAAACTCATAATTGAATTTTATAGCATATTGAACAAAGTCCCTAAAATTAGAGTGCATATAGCTCATGCTATCAATTATTATGTGAGTTAAAACCTTTTTTAAAAACCTTATTTCTATATGAATGCACTTCTTAAAGATAAAGAGATTCTAATTAAAGAAAAGAGAGTAATCCTTAATTTCCAAATACTGGCTCCTGTGAGGTCAAAATACCTTATATCCTGTACCAAAAACATAATAGATACTCACCTGTGTTGAAATGCTTAACTAAAGAGAAGACAGCTCAAAATACAGGTCATAGAGCTGCATCAAATTAACACATATTCATCTGTTTTTCTTTCGTTACCATGTATGTTACACTATTCTAGTGTGGGGAGGCAGTGTCTCCTTCCCAGTTTTCTTATTCTTGTGATTTATTTTTTCTCGCCACCCTCTCTTCCTTCATGTTAGCACAATGAATTTCAGTGATTTTTAAGTAGAAGTTTTTAAAGAGAATATAGGTACATGATCACATCTTTCATGTTTTAGCTAAACGGCCTTATTCCTTCATTTCCATTGAACTTCAATTTTCTTATCTGTAAAAGTGGATAATAGTAGTGACCCTATGATATGTTGGGAAGAAGGATACAATAACAGATCTCAGGGATTCTGTAGAGTGGATGATTTTTTTAACTTCTATTTATTGTCACCTTGCTAGGCACCAATGTGTCATTTTGACAGTTTATTGGCAGAGTTACATTTTTAGCTTTTTTTCTTTTTAAAATTTATCTAGCATAACTTTTATAATATAGTACATTCAGTTATTTAAAGTGCTATATTTTCTGAAAGACATTTGTTTTTTCATTATAATTTCTATGTTGCTGTTTACCTCTGGCTAATCATGAGTTCAAACTTTAACAAAATATTTTATGTACCTTATAACTCAAAATTGATTTTTATAATGTTTTATAAAAATATCCCCAAATTTAACAACACACAAATTTATAACCCATCACTATCATCAGCAGCATAAAAATTAATAATGCCATTTTTATTAAAATGGTTGAACATTTTTTAATCACTTCCAATATTTAAGGTAATATTATACATTGTTAATTACAAAAACAAAGATAAACTGTAAATAATAGACTGACATTTTGAACATGGTTAACTTCATGTAAAATGGTGTTCATAGATGTAAATTTATAGGATAACCAAATCCCTTCTTTGAAATTGCTCTTAGATGAAAAAGCAACTTGGGCAAGGCTCTGTCTCCTCCCCAGGGTGGCCCATATTTAGTTACTAATCTTGATGGAGGTTAAATGCCTGGTCATCGTGCTTCAAAATCCATTCATCCTAACTACAAAACTGATCTTTGGACAATCTAAGTCCTTTATTTCCAAGGACATCCAAGTCTTACTCCCCACTCTGCCTAATCTTGCTTCCTTTCCTGAAACAGGCTTTCTTTCTGAGAATGAAGCTGCCTTGGCAAAAATCATAACAGTGGGAAAATTCTGACAGTGAAAAGGATCTGATGTAACCATCTCCATTTTGCCTTCATCTTGCAAACTGCCCTTGGTCATTCCAGGGCTTGGGCCACATTTTTTGGGGGAAAAATTTAATTTGTAGTTTAAATGATGATAACTCTTCCCCTCCATTAAACCACCTTTATAAAACTAATGAAAGACCAGTAGGTTAGGAGAATGAGAGAAACCAGAAGTATGCTAAGATACTGGCATTTAATGATTACCAGCCATTATTCCTAAGGTCACATAATTTCCACCTTCCCCAATCACTTCTGCAGATAAAAATCACCATTGCAGAACCAAAGACTGGCCTTTTGAGATATCTTTTCAGGCTTTTGCATCTCTGATGACTAGATGGCCCCACCCAGAGTGTCGTGGGTCCCACTCAGAAGTGGACTAAATGCATGAGAACTATTTTCCACATCCTTATGATTGCATCTCCAACCAATCAGTAGCACCCATTCCCTAGCCAGCCCTCTCCCTGAGGAACTATCTTTGTAAAGTCCTAACATCCAAATTCTGGGGAAGGGTGATTTGAGTAATAATAAATTCCAGTCACCCTTTTAGCCAGCTGTCTGTGTATTAAAATATTTCTCTATTGCAATCCTCTGGTCTTGATACATCAGCTCTATGTGGGAAGCAGGCAAAATAATTCATTGGGCAGTTACAAGAAAACATCTCAACCAGTTACTTTTCCATTGATCTTGGATCATCAAATTCTATTTTCTGGGGGAACCAAATATGAATGATTCTTAAAAAAAAATTGTGATATTTCTAGATACTTGAAAAATTATCATTATGCTTTATATGAAAATAGGTAACTACTGTGAATTTCTATTTTATCTATAATATCAAGGCAAGTGTATTGGCTGTAATTCTAACTTAGCTATTGCCAGCAGTGTGGTCTTCCATGTTACTATAATTTTTCCAATTTTCTTATATGCATAATGTATTATTCATAGAGCAAACTCAAGATATAATGAACTAAATAATGTAAGAAAGCACACTTAATGACTGTACTAACTTAGGTTAAACATTCTGAGTTAGGGCATGTTTTAGTAGATAAATATAGGATACTTGCTCATCTTTTAATGACAGCAGTATTCATAGATAAAATTCTATAAATTCTTTGCATTTCAAACACAATCTCAACTTCAATTCCAAAATAAGAACAGAGACATAAATGAGCTTCATATTTATGCTTGAATCAACTGAACAACCTCAGCAACCAGTAGGTGGCTTAAGAAAAAACAATGCTGCTCACTTTGACATGCAAGAACTTAAAAGTACACTTACAAAATGTATTTTTAATGCTTCTAAGAGTAATGTAGTAAGAAATTCTCATCGTTATGCTGTCAACACTCAATCATAAGCTGTAGTGTCAAAGACCACATAGTTTCTTACAGTTCTATGAAATACAACACAAACCTAATAAGTGATAGGAACGTCAAAAACAGGTAATAAACTCCAAATTCTGGTTGTTTGCAAAACTCAATTTTTCTCAGAAGAAGCAGCAAAAATTACAGGTGAGCGCTTACAGTATTAACTCCTTAACAAAAACATTACTAAATAATAGCTTCTGGAAAACTTTTGATTTTACATTTTTCCTTTCACACTGTGTGATTCTGTACTCTATTTCACAGAACAATGCTCCACTGAATGCTGTCACTCCCCCAAATGGTATGGCAGCTGTCAGTGATTTTCAAAGAAAGCTGAATAATATGTACATATCATATTTTAATGTGTTCAAAACACATGGACCTCTTTCGTGTTAATAGCGAATACAGAATGTGACCATAAGGTGATACATGGCTCATGCTGTGGGGCCAAGCAGCATGAAACCGTAAGCTTCATTAGTGATTCTTCTCATAGCAGCTGGCCAATGGATCATGAAAATGAATCAGAAATATTAGCCTTTTTTTTCTTTTTGTCACTTTCTGCATTCACAAGCATTTACGAACAGCTGGATTCCACATGTTGATGGGTTGTATTTCAACTTCCTGCTTTTTACTTTACAGGTTTCCATTCTAAAATCATACACCCTAACTCATGCATTTGTTACAGATAACAAACTCATCTGAAGCTCTTAGTTGACTATCTTCCAGTAAAAATGCATGTTAGGAAATAATGCCTTTCCTTTAAGTTGAAAAAGTCCCTCAAATGTTTTGAAGTAAGCCAAACTTTTCTTATTAAATACAAAATAAGGCCAAGCATGGTGGCTCGCACCTGTAATCCCAGCACTTTGGGAGGCCCAGGTGGGTGGATCACAAGGTCAAGAGATGGAGACCATCCTGGTTAACATGGTGAAACCCCCTCTCTACTAAAAAATACAGAAAGAAAAAAAAAAAAATAGCCGGGCATAGTGGTGGGCGCCTGTAGTCCGAGCTACTCGGGAAGCTGAGGCAGGAACCAGGGAGGTGGAGTTTGCAGTGAGCGGAGATGGCCCATTGTACTCCAGCTCAGGCGACAGAGCTAGACTCTGTCTCAAAAAAAAAAAAAAAAAAAAAAAAAAAAAAAAAAAAAAAAAAAAAGAGAGAAAGAAAGAAAGAAAAGAAAAAGAAATACAAAATGAGTTCATGAATTGTATTCTCAAAACAGTAAAGTAAGACTATTAATCTGAATCTATACCTATCTTCATTTATTACAGCTGTACTGCAATTCTCTTCCCAGACTCCACAAGAGCAAAGAAAGCAGGAATTCAAATTAAATAATTTTCTATCCATAGGAAACTGTTGGTATCACACTATTCAATGCTGTGGATACTGGAGTTTGGATGCATGGTGTTTCCGAACGAGCATCCCTTCAACATAATATTCTCCTGATGTGAAATATCTTCCTTTCCTATCAAAGAAAGGAAAAATAAATAAATAAATAAATAAATTCTTCATCCTGAATATTAATTATTCTCACTAAAAGTATCAGCTAAAATTAGTTGGAGATCCATTTTTAAGTCAGTTGAGTCATCAGTGGTATTCATTTTATTTTTATATGGAGTGGTGGTCCAGTATTACCTAACCCAGTCAACAGTGTTAACTAAATAAATTATTGCAAAATAAAGTCCTATTTATTCGTTGAGGGAACTTTTAGCTACCTAAATTTAACCAACTTGTATTCTCAAATCAGCATGATGATTTTAACAAATGATTATTAAACTACCTTAGAAAAAGAACTACCCAATCAATTATACAACTGACTAGTTTTGCTTCCACTGTAAGCCAGGGAAAGTAACTTACTTAAAGAGTATCTAGAATTGTTAAAAATTAGTAAGTAGCTTGCAGTCTATTTTATGTACACCATAACTTGAGCTTTGGAAATGCCTGTCTAAACATCTAGTAATATAATTCAGAAATAAAAATAAATTGAAAGGCATTATATTTAAAAGTATTTATCAAAAGATTGAAAAACAAAATAGAAATAATGCAGGATTGGTACCTATTTTTCTAAAGTACTCTGTAATTATACACATCATGTAATCTACCATGTTATGTTCTATCTCTAACCAGGAGACTCACATCTTAAGATAATTCCTGAGATAATTATCTTATACAACGAAGTTTAATTATTTATTTTGCTTGAATAGTCGTGACTTCATTTCTGACAGAGTCAACCTTTTTGTCTAGAGGAATTTATCAGGCTAATTATATAGGGCCAAATTTTTCTCATTAAAAATGCCATTGAAATTTCTTAAATTATGAAAGTACAAGCCAGATTAAATATATTAACAATCCTCCTCAAACTTCTTTTATTCAGATTATTTTAGTTCTTTCCCATATTGTACTGGCATCATATACAATTTTATATAATATTCCTCTATCTTTTACTGTAAAATGCCTGTTGTCAAGGTCCATGGTAACTTGCTGTATGCCAAATCTGAAGAAGGTAAAACTTTTTTTTTTTTTTTTTTTTTTTTTTTTGAGACTGAGCCTCGCTCTGTCGCCCAGGCTGGTGGGCGAAGGTGTGATCTAGGCTCACTGAAACCTCTGCCTCCTGGGTTCAAGCGAATTTCCTGCCTCAGCTTCTCTACTTGCTGGGATTACAGGTATGGGCCACTGACACCTGGCTAATTTTTGTATTTTTAGTAGAGACGGGGTTTCGCCATGTTGGCCAGGCTGGTCTCAAATTTCTGACCTCAGGTGACCCACCCACCTTGGCCTCCCAAAGTACTGGGATTACAGGTATGAGCAGCCACACGCCCACCCAAAATTTATTTCATCTCATGTGAGTATAACTGCCCAAGGGCTTCACCTTGCCCGCTCGCTGCCTAGACAGAGCTGATTCATCAAGACAGGGCAACTGCAATAGAGAAAGAGTAATTCATGCAGAGCAAGCTGTGCAGGACACGGGAGTTTTATTATTACTCAAATTAGTCTCCCCGAACACTCGGGGATCAGAGTTTTCAAGGATAATTTGGTGGATGGGAGCCAGTGAATCGTGATTGGTTGGCTGGGGTATGAAATCACAAGGAGTCCAAGCTGTGGGGGCCGCAGAACTGACCGGCAGGTCAAGGTGGGGCCATCTGGTTTTTGGAAGTGCAAAAAACTGAAAAGACACCTCAAAAGGCCGATCTTAGGTTCGCAATAGTGATGTTAGCTTCAAGAGTGAATGAAGAAGTTGCAAATTTTACGACCTCCAGAATAATGGCTGGTAATATTTAGAATTCCAGCCCCTCTCGTTTTGACTTGGTGGCTGGTGACCTTTCATTTGTTTTTTAAGAACAGCTTAGCCTTTTGGGAAGGGCTATTATATATAAACTATACACTAAATTCCTTCCCAAATCTAGTTCGACCTATGTCCAGGAATGAACAAGGACAGTTTAGAGGTTACAAGCAAGATGGGGTCAGTTAGGTCTAATATATTTCACTCTCATAATTTTCTCAGTTATGATTTTTGCAAAGGTGACTTCAAGGGCTCTTCATGGTGTTTAATAGAGATGACATTTTACTTCTTGAAACGCACTAACTTCTTGTCTTCCACTGTAATTGACCATTGGGTTCACCTTGTCTGCTACCTAGACAGAGACAATTTATAAAGAGAATTGCAATAGAGAAAGTGTAATTCACCCAGAACTGGCTGGGAGAGAGGCCATAGTTTTATTATTACTCAAATCACTCTCCCCGAATGAGCATTCAGGGAGCAGAGTTTTTAAGGACAACTTGGTGGGGGTGAGGGGGAAGCCGGTGAGCCAGGAATGCTGATTGATCAGAGATGAAATCACAGTGAGTCAAAGCTGTCTTCTTGCACTGACTCAGTTACTGGGTGGGGACCACAAGATCAGATGAACCAGTTTATTGATCTGGGTGGTGCCAGCTGATCCATCCAGTGCAGAGTCTGCAAAATATCTCAAGTGCTGATCTTAGGAGCAGTTTAGGAAGGGTCAGAATCTTGCATCCTCCAGCGGCGTGACTCCTAAACCATAATTTCTAATCCTGTAGCTAATGTTAGTACTACAAAGGCAATCTGGTCCCCAGGCAAGAAGGAGGTCTGCCCTGGGGAAAGGCCACTGTCGTCTTTGCCTCAAACCACAAACTATAAACTAAGTTTCTCTCAAAGTTATTTCAGCCTATGCCCAGGAATGAACAAGGACAGTCTGGAGTTTAGAAGCAAGATGGAGTCAGTTAAGTTAGATCTTTCTCACTGTCTCAGTCACAATCTTGCAAAGGTGGTTTCACCATGACACCATAATTTTATCATTTTCTTCCCACCTCATAATACATTTCCTCTCAGTTACATATGCTGCCTCTAGTTCACTGAGCTAGAGATCCCTAGAGTTTGACGTTATACTGTCCCCATTTGTTTCACTCTCATAGAGAAATCTTCTCTAATCACATGACTCTAACATCTATATGTAGATGACTTTGCATTTATATCTTTACCCAGATGGGTGCCTTGAACTCCAGATTCATAAATCCCATGGTCTCCTTGATACCTCCAGGTTGTTGTCTCATACATTTCTTAAGGTAACAAATCCAAATTTGATTCCTGACTTTCCTCCACAAGAGCCCTGTTTTTTCTCATCTTAAGGATACCACAGCTCACCCCGTTTCTCAAACTCAGGGGAATACATTTAATTCTTCTTTTCAATTAATTTCTCATATTGTGTATATTTTGAAGAATTATCAGATTTATCCTGAAAATATAAAGGATAGGTAATCAATGATTCCAGTTTTTTATTGCTGGCACTTTAATCAAAGTATTTTTTTATTATTGTCTGAACTAAATCAATAACCTTCTGATTGATTTCTCTGATTCTGCTATTGCCTCTACCTCAATCAATTGGTTCATAGCATGTTAGTCTAAAAGATTCTGTGATTAAAACATGCCAATGGCTTTTTCTATCATTAAAATAAAATCCAGGCTTATTTATATGCTTTCAAGGTCTTACTTCATCTGACCCCTGAATAGTTCCATACCATTTTGATTAACACCTGCCAGAATGGTTGCTATTCTCCAAACACATCTTTCCTTCTGATGCTTAAGCGTCTCAAACTCATTCTGCCTTTTCAGATTTGGGAGTCTCAAGACCCTCTGCCAGATATTCTCCTAACATATTTCCTGCAGTGGCAGACCCTCGTCCTTCAGAATACAGCTAAAATATCACCTTGTCAGGTGATATCACATTCACACATTTTATTCTATTTATTATGCAACAATAATTATTATCATTTTGCATCTTTTTTTTTCATTCTTTCACTTTTTGTTGCCTGTCTCCCCTATTAGAATCTAAACAGTATCCCAACAAAAAAATGTGTCTTGTTCTCAGCTCTATCCTGAGACCTAGGAGTATATCGGATTACTAAGATGTGTCTAATAAATATTTATTTTTCAACTATATAAATGAATTGTTTTATTATTTCTCTGTACAAAAAAAATCACCAAAGAAGGTTTAGCAGTCCTGCATGTTAATCCCTGTTCCAATAATGTCTGGCTTTTCTCTCATAAATGTGTGTAAATCTCTTTACTTCTCTGTGCCCCAATTTTCCTGAGGGATTGGGCTAAATCACATCTAAGCTCCTTTCCTACGATTCTATTTCAATGAGCAAAGGAGTCTATAAACTATAGTATTAAATTTATTTTATATTTCATTTTACATCTTTCCCTTAGATTAAGATATAGCAAGGAATCTCATCACCTTGGAAAGTTTGAGGAAATTCACACCTAGATAAGACAGAAATGCAATGCTTGTATCTTTCGTTCTCTGTTTTTATTTTAGAACAGCTCTTTCCATTTCTGCAGTTTCCTAGATATGTTGATGTTTAAAATCATCCCTGCCGTTATAATTCTGACGTTATTTTTATCTTTTTATTCTATAAAATCTTCTTTATAGTCTCATCCACCATGGGCCTCCAACTCAACAATTTCAAGGAGCATTTCAATAATTTAGCTTACAAATGTAAACAGGAACTTACTTTAATTGTCTCCACAAGAAGACGCTGAAATAGACAAGGTTGTGAAAACACCTACCAGAGTGAAACCTTTTCTATGCAGGGAACTTCTAGCCCTCCAGCAAGGACTCCACTCAGTTGCAAAGCTAAATGTTTCCTTCTCCTTATAGCATTTGTTTTTTAATCTACGTCTGTATTAAAAGCCTCAGAAAAAAAAAGGATGGTATTCTGTTTTTTCAAGTTTGCACAACAAAAATGTCCTTTGCCCTTTTTGCCCCAGGTTCATTTTTAGTGAATGCACTTCTGGATGGGCTAAGCCTGAGGAAAAGCAATCAAGAATGTTTTGATGTCGCTTTAATACAAATTTCTGATTTGGCAGAGCCCTTTTACAACCATTTCTTATTAAAAGTTTGAGAATCAAGAAGCCTTTTCACAGCAAAATCTTTGGGCCAACTATGATTCACTAGCAATAAGCACTTCACATCATGTCTGCAATCATTATCAAGAGACTTGATTTGTACACATGAATGGAAGCTTCTTTTGGTTTTCCAGTTGCCAATTCAGTCATCTCCACTCCCAGATGTTAATCACCATCATATAGCATCAGATTAAGAAATGGAAGAAAAAATATCCTCATTTACTGTCTGAAGAGGAGTATATGTATATCCTACAGAGATAAAAATTGCATACTAATAAAGTAGAAGACATTTTATTTTATATTTATATCCTGCTTCTAAATTATATGAATTTCCTTCGGGATACTTGACTTATGTTTTCTTAAAAAGTGTATTACGATCACAATTCATTTTTTACTTCATAGGCTGTTTAACCTTTAAAAATATTCTCACACAAATATTAAATACTCTTTTAACAAAAGAAATGATGAGTTGTAGACACAATTACGTATTGATTTATTCTTCCAGTGTGAAGTCCTGGGTTTTTGGTCATAGTTTTTTGTGAACCTTTTCACATTCTGCTCTAATTATACATCCGTACTCACATGCAGTTATTTTGTTTTATTTTCAGTGATATCCTGAGATATATAATGTATAAGCAAATATACATGGTATAAAAAAACTTATATAGATACATTGTATTTCTTCTACTTAATATTTTTTACTTACATTCTTGCCGATCATTTACAATCCAAATATTTTTTAAATAGGCATATTTCTTATGATGAATGTGCCATAATCTTTTATCATCGCCCCCTATTTATAGACATTTAAATGTCTATATACATTTTGCAATTGCAAACTTTTCCCTAGATAGTAATGCACCTGTATTTTTTTTATTTAGGCTTTTTAAAAGTTTTGTTTTCCATAGGTACAGGGCTGAACTTCTAGTTTTAAAAATAATATACTTATTTTAATATTAATAGATTACCCCACATTTTTTCTGAATGAATTTTAACAGTAATTGTCAGTAGCCTGAGCTTACTTATTGCACCTAAGATTACCATTCTTGGTTGAAGGCAAATAACTCATTTATATTTTAATTTACAATTAATAATGTCAAATTAACTTATTTTTATCAAAATGGTTGATAGCTATATAGTTCTGTATACTTCTAGCTGAACAGGACACACTTTTATGTTTGATAATTTTTAATGATAAATGTTCTTAACATCATATTCCTACTTACAGAATGTGACCTAGTTGAATGTGTATAAAAAACAAAACACGCAATTTTCTTACTAGCAATAACACAGTTACTAGTATTGTTTTATCAAAAATACTAATCAGTATATATGTAAATAAAATAATTTTAATATTTTAATGATCCCTTGAAACTTAAATTGTGTTTATGATATATAAGAAAACAATGTATCCTAAGAGAAGTTTTCTTTAGAAATTTATTATAAAATATTTAAGATCTATAGAGTCGTGTAAAACTATTTCCAGGAATATGTGTGTATGCACCATTCAGTATACAAATAAATAAATAAATAACACCTTACCAAGTCAGTTGAAGTCGTGTGTGTACTCTGTGTCAATTGTGTAAATTCCTTTCAATAGAGATAACCAGTATCTTTAAATTGTTTTTTCTTATTCTCATGCAGTTCTGAATATTTTGTAACATATATTATTAAATATTTAATCAAATAATATATAGTGTTGCATTCTTTACATGTTTTTAACTTTACAGATAAAATATTAATACTCTATGTTAGGAGTCCCCAGCACCCAGGCTGCAGAGTTGTACTCGCCCATGGATTGTTAAGAACTAGGCCTCACAACAGGAGGTGAGTGGTAGGTGAGCGAGCATTACAGCCTGAGCACCACCTCCTGTCAGGTCAGCTGTGGCATCGGATTCTTATAGGAACTCAAACCCTATTGTGAACTACATGTGGAGGGAATTAGATTGCTTACTTCTTATGAGAATCTAATGCCTGATGATCTGAGGTGGAATAGTTTCACCCCAAAACCAACCCCACAACATCTGTGGAAAAAATATCTTTCATGAAACTGGTCTCTGGTGCCAAAAACATTGGGGACTGCTGTTTTATGTGTTCTTTTGGAAATAGTTTCTATTTCTCAACACCAGGTTTAAGATATTCACCAATGTAATCTAGTTTATATATACAGCATTTGTCTATATGTAGTATTTTATTCTATGGATACACCCATAATTTATTTACCCATTTTGTTTTTGATTGACATAGAATTTGTTTCCAATATATTGCTTTAGTAAACTATATTGTTACCCATGTCTTAAACATTCTTTATTTATTCTTGCAAATGCATGAGAATTCCTTTGCATTATAACTAGAGGTAGAGTGACTACATGGTAGATTATAAATATCCACTCTACTATATATTGCAAAATATTTTCATAAGTGCAATTGTTATTTTCAAAATAATATGTTAACATCTTGGAAATGTATTCTATCATAAAAAAATTAAAACTGCTTTTCAGTCGGGCGCTGAGTGGTTTTTCGGATCATGTCTGGTGGCTCCGTGGATTATAACAGAGAACATGGCGGCCCAGAGGGAATGGACCCCGATGGTGTCATCGAGAGCAACTGGAATGAGATTGTTGATAACTTTGACGATATGAATTTAAAGGAGTCTCTTTTTCGTGGCATCTATGCTTACGGTTTTGAGAAGCCTTCCGCTATTCAGCAGAGAGCTATTATTCCCTGTATTAAAGGGTATGATGTGATTGCTCAAGCTCAGTCAGGTACTGGCAAGACAGCCACATTTGCTATTTCCATCCTGCAACAGTTGGAGATTGAGTTCAAGGAGACCCAAGCATTAGTATTGGCCCCCACCGGAGAGCTGGCTCAACAGATCCAAAAGGTAATTCTGGCACTTGGAGACTATATGGGAGCAACTTGTCATGCCTGCATTGGTGGAACAAATGTTCGAAATGAAATGCAAAAACTGCAGGCCGAAGAACCACATATTGTTGTTGGTACACCTGGGAGAGTTTTTGATATGTTAAACAGAAGATATCTTTCTCCAAAATGGATCAAAATGTTTGTTTTGGATGAAGCAGGTGAAATGTTGAGCCGTGGGTTTAAGGATCAAATCTATGAGATTTTCCAAAAACTAAACGCAAGTATTCAGGGTGTGTTGCTTTCTGCCACAATGCCAACTGATGTGTTGGAAGTGACCAAAAAATTCATGAGAGATCCAATTCGAATTCTGGTGAAAAAGGAAGAATTGACCCTTGAAGGAATCAAACAGTTTTATATTAATGTTGAGAGAGAGGAATGGAAGTTGGATACACTTTGTGACTTGTACGAGACACTGACCATTACGCAAGCTGTAATTTTTCTCAATACAAGGCGCAGGGTGGACTGGCTGACAGAGAAAATGCATGCCAGAGACTTCACAGTTTCTGCTCTGCATGGTGACATGGACCAGAAGGAGAGAGATGTTATCATGAGGGAATTCCGGTCAGGGTCAAGTCGTGTTCTGATCACTACTGACTTATTGGCTCGCGGGATTGATGTGCAACAAGTGTCTTTGGTTATAAATTATGATCTACCTACCAATCGTGAAAACTATATTCACAGAATTGGCAGAGGGGGTCGATTTGGGAGGAAAGGTGTGGCTATAAACTTTGTTACTGAAGAAGACAAGAGGATTCTTCGTGACATTGAGACTTTCTACAATACTACAGTGGAGGAGATGCCCATGAATGTGGCTGACCTTATTTAATTCCTGGGATGAGAGTTTTGGATGCAGTGCTCGCTGTTGCTGAATAGGTGATCATAACGTGCATTGTGCTTCTTTCTTTGGGAATATTTGAATCTTGTCTCAATGCTCATAACGGATCAGAAATACAGATTTTGATAGCAAAGCGACATTAGTCGTGAGCTCTTGTGAGGAAAGTCATTGGCTTTTTCCTCTTTAGAGTTAGACTGCTGGGGTGGGTATAAAAGATGGGGTCTATAAAATCTTTTTTTCTTAGAAATTTATTTCCTAGTTCTGTAGAAATGGTTGTATTAGATGTTCTCTATCATTTAATAATATACTTGTGGACTAAAAGATATAAGTGCTGTATAAAATCAGCCAATTATGTTAAACTAGCATATCTGCCTTTATTGTGTTTGTCATTAGCCTGAGTAGAAAGGCCTTTAAAATTTTTTTAGAAAGCATTTGAATGCATTTTGTTTGGTATTGTATTTATTCAATAAAGTATTGAATTAGTGCTAAGTGTGAACTGGACCCTGTTGCTAAGCCCCAGCAAGCAATCATCCTAGGTAGGGTTTAATCCCCAGTAAAATTGCCATATTGCACATGTCTTAATGAAGTTTGAATGTTAAATAAATTGTATATTCACTTTAAAAAAAAAATTAAAACTATTTTTATTTTAAAATTTTGAATTTCATTATGCATTGTATTTATAAATTACCTTTTTGCAGTTACTAACATTTGAATATTTAAATCTCTGTGAATAATAATTATTTTTCTCTGTTCTAAATTTCATTGTATTTTAATGCTACTTTCACAGTTTTATTTGTATACTTCATCCCTTTTATGAATAGTGTTTATAAGTAATTTTATGGATTTCTGTTATGATTATAAATAGGATTTTTAAAGTAATTACATTTCTAGCTAACTATGGAATGTATATGTCACTCTTTTTTCAGTAAGTTAATCAAATCCTCTAATCTTAGTAGTTTTTATGTGAGTCGTGCTGGTTTTCATAGTACCTTATTTTATTATTTCCAATGATGTTGGTCTTGCTTAATATTTAAAATAATTTAGTTAGACATATAGGCAGTGATTGAAATTTTTCAGCACAACAAACATATGAATAAATACTTTAACGAAGAAACATTTCATTTGCTGCAATAAATGGTTACTTTAGAAAGCATATTTTTTTCTCAATTCAATTATGGGAAACCTTTATTTTATAAAGTAAGATTTGTTTTATCTTAAATATAACAAATTCACATTTCAAAAAAGTAAAGAATAAATATTGCCACTCAATTAAAGTGACCTGTGCTACTGTTCTAGATGCCCTCAAAGAAAGATTAATTTAAGGTAAAATGTGTTTATGGGATCTAAATAGATGTGTTGAGAAATCACATCTGAGTAAGCTGGAGAGACACTTTTGGAACAAGAGAGCATTGAAGTTTAGGTGGAAAACGAAGTGTTGAATTCCAATCTGAATTCTGATTTTGAAATTTGGTGGCTATGTGAAATTGGAGAGTCAATTATTCTCTGTGATTCAAAGATCAGTTGTCTGTAAAATGAGGACTTTCAGTTACATAAAGCTGAACTAGCTTAATTATTGCTACTTCTGTATATGAGACAGAGCATAAGTGTAAAGCATGCAGAGTGAGATATATGAAATTGTTTCTTCTGGATGCAGTAACATTCAATGAGCAGAGAAGTGTGAGCGATTATTAGAGCAAATTCTGGGAGGAATCATTAAAATCTGAGTTCTGTGCTGTTGATTGTATCTAATGGTGGGGTGTTTAGTATAACAGTCTGTTTTCAATCCATACTAAGAAAAATTATGAAGTGAGCCATGAACTTCAACAACACATTCTTTTTCTGTTTTAGAGCATAACAAATGAACAAAAAAACCATTTCAAAACAATGAACTTTAAAAAAATTATTGTTAAAGTTCATGAACTTATATTTTTTGTCTTAATTTCTGACTTTCTTACACGTGGTTAAATATAACTCTAACACACTTAGCTTTCCCAGTTCTTGGTTGGCACATTATAAAAGAGCAATTGGCCCACAACAGAAAGAATTTGTAGAATAAGGGACAATGAAGTACTCATGAAGTATCATGTGCTGACTATTTAACCCTGAAGAAACAGATGGAAAGACATACTTTATACTATATTACTACTTTATAGTACTATAGACATACTTTATAATATAGTATAAATGTGTACATTTATATATGTGAGTGCTTATGTATATGCAAAAGCAGTGTGTGTGTATATATAGACAGTATATGCATATATAAAAACAGCATATACATATATACACTATATATGTATGTATATAAAAGTGTGGAGCACACGCACACACACACACACACAGACACACACATATGTCTCTGTTTAGGACCAGCTGGTTTAACAGCCATATGTAACTTAATGTGTATAGAATATTGCTCTCTAAAACAGATATAACATATGACCTAGCCTGCAATATAAACTACTCTTTGGCAAGTAAACAAAAAATGAGCATTTCCTAGGGAAATAAAAACAACACATTTGATTTTTCTGTTTTCATTCTTGTCAAGCACTACATTTGCTTTCACATTTCATAGTCAGGCAAAGCAGAATAATTAACATCACATATTTATTCTTACTTCATTAGTGACATTTACACCTGCGCTATTACAAAAATGTGCTAATGTTTTATTTATGATTTCTTTATAGCTTCCTTATTGCCATTCACGTCATTCACATTTAACAAAGACAGAAACTAATAAAAGCCAGGTATTGGGTATTATTTATTTTGTCCCTGGCATGATAACACCTTTAATGAAAAAAGAAATAAAAACTTAGGTGGCAGTAATTACCTCAGTCACATTTACCTTGCTACGCAGATGGAGTATAATGCACTAAGTTTCTAGGCTGTGTCCTTCATGTATTCACATCACAGTGAAAAATACACAGAGCTGTCACTAAGCATAAGTCAAGCTGAACAAATGCTTTTTTAATTTGAACTAGAAAATACAGTCAACCTACTGTACTTGATCTTATATGGAAGGGCATTACAAAGATCTATAAGAGGTTAAAACACTTAAAATAGTGAAATTGAGATGTACAGGGTGGGGGGACGAGATACTTAAAGTGAAGCAATATAACAATACATCAATACATCAATTAACAGAAATACTTTGCTATGAGCAAACATTATAGAAAAGGAATATTACAAAAGACGTAGAAGTTGAATGCAGATATGTGTAATATGTGTAATATGTGTAAAAAAGAGGCTATAGTAAGTCCTAAAGAGATTAATGATTTAGATTAAGAGACAAAGCTGAAATAGTGGAATGGTTATTAAAATCTTGTAGTTAAAAATCAGGATGGCAGATTACTACAATCATTAATCTGTTAAATCTGATTGAGGGCAGTCACAAAAAATGGCAAGTGCTTTTAACATATGGGCCTATCCTGTTTGTGACAACTGTCCATAAATCAATGATGCATGAACAAAAGTTTTATGGAGGGCTAAATAAAACTGGAGTGTTTAAATTGGAGTGGTTTAAAAATTCTATCATAATTTTAGGACACGTTTAATATATTATGCTCAAATATGTTCTTCAAAAAAATGTGTTGCTTGCAAAGGCAAAATGAACACATTTAATTTAAATTTTTCATTTTCTATCAAATTGTTTCCTTAAACTTAGAATGTGAAAAAAAATACACATTGACTATGATATAATATGCCCATTCACTAAATGTATTACTAATACAGAGAAGGTAGTTTGGTGGATATTCTATATATATATCATCATGTAATCATTGCCTTAAGATAGATATTATTATTTCCATATAATAGGTTAGGAACCAGGGGCCAGTTGAGTTGATTAATACATGCAATGAAGCTGTTTTATTCAGACATTCTGACTTCAACCTCATTGCTTTTTGAATTACCCCAGAAATTCTTATATTTTAGGCTTATCTCCAGGTACCTCACAGTATGACTGTATTTAGTGAGAAGGCCTTTCATGGGGTGATTAAGTTAAAATGAGGCCATTTATGGATGCTCGTCCAATCTGACTAGTGCCCTTTAGAGGAGGAAATTTGGGCAGAGAGTCATCAAGGATGCACACACACAGAGGGAAGACCATGTGTGGACATATCCAAAAGCCATCTGGAAGCCTAGAAGAGAGGCATCAGAATAAAACTGCCTTGATCTTGGACTTCTAGCCTCCAGTAACTAAGTATATGTTAAGTATATATCATATATATATATACACACACACACATATATATAGCTTAAGACATTCATACTGTTGTATTTTGTCACGGCAGCCCTAGAGAACTAATACACCTTCTGATCAAGGAAGTAGAAAAGATATTGTTAAATAGTAAAGTAGATAATTATACTTAGATAATTTCCATTATATAAATGTATGCACACACATAATGGAATATATGTACATAATGAAATATATGTGAAATGTAACCAAGCATGTGTATATGTGTGTGTGTGTGTGTGTGTGTAAACAGTTTAAGCCTCCAGAATTTAAAAATGTTTTGTTATTTCCTATTTATTTGTCTCATTATATGGGTGATACTGGTTCAGATGAGCTGGTTATGTGGTCCCTGGACCAACAACCTCAGGTTAGTGAATGGAACTGGCACGTTTCTTTCTCCAGAAATTTTCCATACCCTACCCAGAGCCTCAACCTAGTGTTGAGGATGCCCTTGATCTGTTACTTTGTTTAATACAAAGACTGATGAAACTGAGCTTTCTGTTAATAACATAAAAATATGAAATAACATTATTGAGATACAGGTTAATACCAATTTAACTGTAGTGACAGATTTGCTTCTCTCTCATTATATTAGATAAGACTTTCAAGACTTTCAAGATATAAAACAAATTGGGTTTGTAATCCCAGCGCTTTGGGAGGCTGTAGCTGGTGGATCACCTGAGGTCAGGAGTTCGAGACCAACGTGGCCAACGTGGTGAAACTCCGTCTCCACTAAAAATATAAAAATTAGTCAGGAGTGGTGGCAGGCACCTGTAATCACAGCTGTTCAGGAGACTGAGGTAGAAGAATTGCTTGAACCCGGGAGGCAGAGGTTGCAGTGAGCTGAGATCATGCCATTGCACTCCAGCCTGGGCGACAAGAGCAAAACTCTGTCTCGATAAATAAATAAATAAATAATTTATTGGTTATACTTTTTTCCAAAGAAAACTGTAGGGGTTGGAGTCAGAAGAGTATGAAAAGGGACCACCCCAACCACCACAAAACTTTGTTTAAAAACAAAAATCTCCCAGTAGGAAAGTAGGATGAGATCGATAAAAGAGAATATCCTTAATGATGAAGACAGAAAAGTTCCAAAACAAAAAATACACAAATGACTTATGAACTCTAAAACCAGTTTAAAAGGTATTGAAAAGTCAGAATACAATTTTAAACACAAGCTGTTTAAGACAAAGATATTAGCTTTCAAACTAATTTTGAGATTTTAAATTTTACCATATTCCTTTGGAAACTTTAAATTCACAATGTAGTTAACATCTTTAAAACTCAGAGAAGACATAGAAGCAGCTACCTGTTAGTTACCTAATTAATCAAATTTGTACAAATATTTTAGTGGAAATTCAGTCAGCATATCTAACTCAGAGTTATTCAGTCAATGCACATTATTTTAAAAAATGATCAACAGCTAAAATCAAACAATAAAAAATAGGAGCTATTCTTACAGTACTCTTGGAAAAGTTTAGGCCTGTAAGTCCCTATACACATGTCACACAGAGAAAATATTATTTTATGTGGTATATCACTGAAGGTTCCTTGAATAAGGATAAAATGTATGGGAGTTTTTTGTTCTTTACATTCTAAGTATTCTAAATATGGAAAAATCATAAGCACTGGTTTGCACATCATATTATTGAAATATATTTTTAAAATTCTCTTATTTACTTATAAGAAGAAACAAATACTCAAGTTAAAAAAAAGTTAGACATATTAATTTAACAGGATTTACTTGAGCAAATAACAATTTATGGATCAGGCAGCACTCAGGACCAGAAGAGGTTAAGACAGCTCCACTTTAGCAGCATGAACAGTGACATTTTATAAGCTGAAAGTAGACATGAAGTAAAGAAATTACTTGATTGGCTACAGCCAGACATTTGTTTATTTTAGGTATAATCCTATGGAAAGTCCTTAGTTAGAGGACAATTGGCAGTTTCTGACAGGTAAAGCTTATGTTTCATTTCAGTCTTCACATTGGGCTTCAGCTTGCTTGTGTAGGAATTCAAGACACGGGAGCTGTCTCAGCCTAATGGCCTCTCAATTGAAATTATTTTTAATGTTAAGAAAACTTAAATCTCTGAAATCTCTTGTCAGGCAGTTAAAACCAGATAACTAATCAAAGACAATGAAAAGATTTTTGAGTATCATTTGACAACATTTTGTTAGCAGCAGAGTATATCTTAGTCACACAGCATCAAAGTACGTTACTGGTGGCGAATCCGTATGGGTCTGAAGGAGCCTCAGTTCTTCTCTCCTCAAAAGAAAGAATTTGACTGAGGGGCACAAGGCAGAGGAGAGACTGAGGCCAGTTTTAGAGCAAAAGTGAAAGTTTATTAAAAAGCTTTAGAGTAGGAACAAAAGGAAGTAAAGTACACTTGGAAGAGTAATAATAATAAGCAGGTGAGTTGAAAGACAAGTGCATGATTTGCCCTTTGACTTAGGGTTTTATATGTTGGCATATACTTCAGGATCTTTCATCCATTGTCCACTGATTCTTCCCTTAGGGTGCGCTGCACCCATGCACAGTGGCCTATGAGGACTTGGGAAGGGAGCAAGCACAGAGTGTTTACTGGAGTTGTACATATGCTTACTTGAGGCATTCTTCCTCACCAGTCAAATATCCCTAGGAAGTCATACAAGTAGAACTCTGTCATTTTGCATTTTAATGTGCATGCTTGAGCCCACTTGTCCAAATCCTGAGATCTTATTGGGAAGCTGCTGATCACCGGTTTTAGGTGTTTTCCATCTGCTGGGAGCCTGCCTTTCCCTGGTGCTGGCTGTGATCAATTATTATTTTAGAGAGAAAGTTAACAACTGCCTGGTGACCTGACAAGCCTGGTGCATGTGGAGTTGGGGAGCCCTCTCTTGTCCTGCTCATTCTGACCGGCTACCTACTGTAACAATTGATTTACTGAAATTTAAAAAAAAAAAAAAAAAAAAAAGCTATGCTTTTTATGTAAACTTTTTTACTCTTTTAGATTAAGATTTGATAAACTTTTCTAATTAAAATGTTATCTTAATAATAAAATTAAGACTAAGACTACGTTTTTATAAAACAAACAGTATCATCGGACTATTTCTAATGAGAAAAACTGGAAAAAAGCATTGTTTTAAACTTTAGTGATTCTGTAAATCAAAGCAAAGATACTAAACTAATACCAACTAAATGATAGTTGGCATTATGCTACTTTAAAACATAAGAGAGCTCAATGATGTAGTGAAACTAAAATAGAGTAAATGTTAAGTCTGAAGATCTAGTCCTGGTTCTGGCATCAGTTAAACAAAGGCACGGGTATGTTATTTAGACAAATAGCCCAAATATTATCATCACTAACAGTAGCAGTTTGCTAAGGGATATTGCAACCCATGTCTGTATAGAGGGAAAAAAAAAATTTTCTATCCTTCATAGTTCTTTACTGGGCTTTCTGTAAAAAAACACAAATTTACTTGAGAAAAACAAATAGACATTTATTAACATTTGTAGTTTCATATATACATGGGAGACACCAGAAGGTTTGTAATTTTATAAAGTATATCTCAAAGAATAGGCTTAAACTTCAGACTTAAATATCATCATTACCTAAAAGAAAAAAAGTATGTGGGGAAAGACCTGGTTAAGATGAAATGATGAGGAAAGTCACCTTTAACAAAGGCATGGTTTGTTATGCAGATTTAAGTCCTTGCCTTCTTCATTCAGCCATCCCTCAATTCCTGGTGCAGAGAGGAAGATCTCCCTACAAACAGAAATTATCATTTTTTGATGTAACTTTCTCTTACAGAAAGACAAATTTTCAGAGCTACTTCTGTGTCTGTTTCTCAGAGTAACCAGTTCAAATAATTAATATGTCTAAGAAGCACTTTTTAGGGTGGCATATTCTGATCTCCAACAGTCATATTTTGAGTGATGTGTTTGGAGTCTCACTGTCTGTAGAGTCCATTCTCACTTATAAATAATAGAATATATTATTTATAAAATTATCTCCACTTGTAATAGAGTTCTAATTTAATTCTTTTAACATTTGAATACACTCAGAATGTAAAATTATTGAAACTTCTATAATAAAAAATATAATTCTCATATTTTACAGTTGAAATATAAACAATATATCACCAACTAAAGTTAGACTATAAGAGTGTATCCTTATAAGAAATACTAAGACTTTATATGTGTTTGAACTACAGTGATACTTCACCTTCTAAGAGTTTTAAAATATCTGATCATTGGACAATTTGTCTCTCAGATATATTCAATTGAGAATTTGGCCCTGGATATTTGTACTCAAATATACTATAACCAAAAGTTGAAATTCAGTTAACAGGAAATCCTTCTGATATACGTGTTACAGGAAAGGGGTCCTGATCGAGACCCCAAGAGAGGGTTCTTGGATGCCACACAAGAAAGAATCCAGGGCAAGTCCATACAGTAAAGTGAAAGCAAGTTTAATAGGAAAGTAAAAAAATAAAGAATGGCTACTCTATAGAGAAACACCAAGGGCTGCTGGTTGCTTATTTTTATGGTTAATTGTTGATTATATACTAAACAGGGGATGTATTATTCATGCCTCCCCTTTTTAGACCTTATAGGGTAACTTCTTGATGCTGCCATGGCATTTGTAAACTGTCATGGTGATGGTGGGAGTGTAGCAGTGAGAAAGACCAGAGGTCACTCTTGTGGCCATCTTGGTTTTGGGGGGGGTTAGCCGGCTTCTTTACTGCATCCTGTTTTATCAGCAAGGTTTTCATGACCTGTATCTTGTGCCAATCTCCAATCTCATCCTGTGACTTAGAATGTCTAACCATCTGGGAAGGAAACCCAGTAGATTTCAGGCATATTTTACCCAGCTCCTATTCAAGATGGAGTTCCTGTGGTTCAAACGCCTCTGACATATGCGGTAAAAGGGAGTCGAAAGTATTATTTTCAGATTGATCATACCACATACATTCAGCAAAATATGAGTCCGACATACCAGAAATGATAATAGAAACAAAAATAAATTTCAGTGGAGTTAATGAGTACAATTAACTCATATTTTGAATTTGCACATTCAAAATATGAATCTAGACATATTTTTTTTCCTTTTTTGGAATGTGTTATGTTAAAGAGAATCTTTGGACAGATTAAACTTAACAGAGTTTAACTGAGCTAAGAATAATTCATGAATTGTGCACCACCACCACACTCCCCTTACAGACAATAGAAGTGAAGAATAGAAACAGTTACATTGGTTATAGCCTGGCATTTGTCTTATGCTAACACTGTTGGAAAAGTTCATCACTTTTGGCTGAAACTTGCTGATTTGTATAAGAATAGATTACTGTCTGTTTAAACATCCATTTAAGGTAACAGTCCACTATGTATGAAGGAACTTTTAAGCTGAACTTACAAGGAGGTTGCTTTAGGCTAAATTTAATTTAACAGTTACTATTGTCTGAACATAAGTGAACTTGCACCTACAGTATAACAAATTATGCCACTTGAAGAAGGCAATGGCTAGTAAGGTTGAAGTGTTGACAATAATAGGCTGCAGTGTATCTTGAAATAAACACCTATTCATTGGGAGAAGTAAAATAAATTTTTTAACAAAAATAAAACCACTGAAAAAATAAAATTTGAGTGCTCACTTCAGCAGTACATATATAAAATTGGAACGATACAGAGAAGATTAGCATGGCCTCTGTGTAAGGATGACACGCAAATTCGTGAAGCGTTCCGTAATTTTGACCAGGATCATCCTGATACAAAAACCTGGCAGAGACACAACAAAAAAAGGAAACTTCAGGCCAATATCCCTGACAAACATTGATGTGAAAATCCTCAATAAAATACTGGCAAACCGAATCCAGCAGTATATCAAAAAGCTTATCCACCACTATCAATTTGGCTTCATTTCCAAGATGCAAGGCTGGTTCAGCATATGCAAGTCAATAAATGTAATCCATCACATAAACAGAACCAATGACAAAAACCACATTATTTTATAAATATATGTTGAAAAGGCCTTTGATAAATTCAACATCCCTTCATGATAAAAACCCACAATAAACTAGTTATTGATGGAACATATCTGAAAATAATAAGATCTGTTTATGACAAACCCACAGCCCATATAATACTGAATGAGCAAAAGCTGGAAGCATTCCCTTTGAAAACTGGCACAAGACGAGGATCCCCCTCTCACCACTCCTATTCAACATAGTATTGGAAGTTCTGGCCAGGGCAATCAGGCAGGTATTGAAATAGGAACAGAGGAAATCAAATTATCTTTGTTTGCAGAAGACATGATTCTATATTTAGAAAACCCAATAGTTTCAGCCCAAAGACTCCTTAAGCAGATAAGCAACTTCAGCAAAGTCTCAGGGTACAAAATTAATGTGATACAAAATTAATGTGCAAAAATCACAAACATTTCTATACACCAACAATAGATAAGCAGAGAGCCAAATCATGAATGAACACCCATTCACAACTGCTACAAAGAGAATAAGATATCTAGGCATACAGCTAACAAGGAACATGTAGGACCATTTCAAGGAGAACTAAAAACTACTGCTCAAGGGTATAAGAGAGGATACAAACAAATGGAAAAACATTCCACCCTCATGGATAGAAAGAATCAATATCATGAAAATGGCCATACTGCCCAAAGTAATTTATAGATTCAATGCTATTCCCATCAAACTACCATGGATATTCTTCACGAAATTGGAAAAAAAAATACTTAAAAATTCATATGGAACAAAAAAAGACCTTGTATAGCCAAGAGAACCCTAAGCAAAAGGAACAAATTGGATGCATCATGTTACCAGACTTCAAACTATATCACAAGGCTACAGTAACAAAAACAGCATGATACTGGTATGAAAACAGACAAATAGACCAATGGAACAGAACAGAGAACTCAGAAATAAGACCATACATCTACAACCATCTCATCTTCAACAAACATGACAAAAACAAATAATGAGGAAAGAATTCCCTATTTAATAAATGGTGCTAAGAAAACTGGCTAGCCATATGTAGAAAACTGAAATTGGACTCCTTTCTTACACCTAATAAAAACACTAACTCAAAACAAATTAAAGACTTAAATGTAAGACCATGAACCATAAAAAAACCTAGAAGAAAACTTAGGCAATACCATTCAGGACACAAGCATGGGCAAAGACTTCATGACTAAACCACCAAAAGCAATTGCAATAAAAGCTAAAATTGACAAATGCGATTTAATTAAACTGAAGAGCTTCTGCACAGCAAAAGAAACTATCATCAAAGTGAAAACGCAACCTAGAGAATGACAGAAAATTTTTGGAATCTACCCATCTGACAAAGGCCTAATATCCAGAATTTACAAGGAACTTAAACAAATTTACAAGAAAAAAACAAACAACCCCATCAAAAAGTGGGTAATGGATATGAACAGGCACTTCTCAAAAGAAGACATATATGCAGCCAACAAACATAAAATAAAGATCAACATCACTGATCATTAGAGAAATGCGAATAAAAACCACAATGAGATACCACCTCATACCAGTCAGAATGGTGATTATTAAAAAGTTACAAAACAAGAGATGCTGGCAAGGCTAGGGAGGAAATAGGAATGCTTTTACACTGTTGGTTGGGATGTAAATTAGTTCAACCATTGCCGAAGACCGTGCAGTGATTCTTCAAGGATCTAAAACCAGAAATACCATTTAACCCAGCAATCCCATTACTGGATATATAGCCAAAGGAATATATATCATTCCATTATAAAGATACATGCACACGTATGTTTATTGCAGCACTATTCACAATATGGAAGACATGGAACCAACCCAAATGCCTGTTAATGATGCTCTGGATAAAGAAAATGTGGTACAAATACACCATGGAATACTACGCAGCTATACAAAGGAATGAAATCATGTCCTTTGCAGGGATATGGATGGAGCTGGAAGTCATCATCCTCAGCAAACTAACATAGGAACAGAAAACCAAACACCACATGTTCTCACTCATAACTGGGAGCTGACCAATGAGGATACATGGACACAGGAAGGGAAACAACACACACTGGGCCTGTCAGTGGCAGGGTTGGGGAGCAAGGGGTGGGAGAGCATCAGGATAAATAGCTAATGCATGAGGTGCTTAAAACTGGCTGGGCATGGTGGCTCATACCTGTAATCCCAGCACTTTGGAAGACTGAGGCAGGAGGATCACGAGGTTAGGAGTTTGAGACCAACCTGGCCAACACAGTGAAACCCCGTCTCTACTAAAAATAAAAAAATAAAAAAAATTAGCTGGGTGTGGGAGCACACACCTGTAATCCCAGCTACTCGGGAGGCTGAGGCATAAAAATCGCTTGAACACGGGAGGCAGAGGTTGCAGTGAGGCCAGATTGCACCACTACACTATAGCCTGGGTGACAGAGCGAGACTCCATCTCTAAATAAATAAATAAACCTCAGCTGATGGGTTGATAAGTGCAGCAAACCACCATGACACATGTATACCTTTGTAACAAACCTGCATATTCTGCACTTGTATCTCATAACTTAAAGTCAAAAAAAACAACAACAAACAAACAATAGATTCCAAATGCAGGTAAAGCCCAAAGCTGCAACAGCCATTTTGGTGTCATGAGGGTAACAAGCCTAAAAGGGAATGCCAGCATGCCAGATATAGTAAGCACAATGTTATATAGAAACTTTGTCTTTGATTTTGTTGCTGAGGTGCTGAAACAACAAAAGTAGGGGGAAAAATGTATTTTACTGTTAATTTTCATGCAATGTTGCTTCTGAAAAATCTGTTATGCCTTTGTATAACACAATTAAAAAATAGAACATTTTCTTTGTAATAAATAAAAAATGATTAAATTTCTTGTTAATAACTATTAAAAAATAAATAAATAAATACAATTTGAATTTGACCTGCAGGGCTTGATCTAAATTGAGGAATTTGACCTGCAGGGATGAATTGTTCACTGGAAGACTCAATGGAAGAATTTGACCTACAAGGACAAATTGTTCAATTGTTATAAAATTTTCAGTATATCTAAGGTTATGATTTATAAATATTAGAAATTAAATTTTTTACTTCATTAGTTAGTAAATATAGTTTTTTTTTAATGGAGAAAGTCTTTTTATTTTGTTTTTTTATTATAATTATACTTTAAGTTCTAGGGTCCATGTGCAAAACGTGCAGGTTTGTTACATAGATATACATGTGCCATGCTGGTGTGCTGCACCCATTAACTCATCATTTACATTAGGTATATCTCCTAATGCTATCCCTCCCCACCCCACTCCCACCCCATGACAGGTCCTGGAGTGTGATATTCCCCATCCTGTGTCCAAGTGTTCTCATTGTTCAATTCCCACCTATGAGTAAGAACATATGGTGTGTGGTTTTCTGTCTTTGCGACAGTCTGCTCAGAATGATGGTTTCTAGCTTCATCCATGTCCCTACAAAGGACATGAACTCATCCTTTTTTATGGCTGTATAGCATTCTATGGTGTATATGTGCCACGTTTTCTTAATCCAGTCTATCATTGATGGACATTTGGGTTGGTTCCAAGTCTTTGCTATTGTGAACAGTGCCACAATAAACATATGTGTGCATGTGTCTTTATAGCAGCATGATTTATAATCCTTTGGGTATATGCCCAGTATTGGGAGGGCTGGGTCAAATGCTATTTCTAGTTCTAGATCCTTGAGGAATCGCCATACTGTCTTCCACAATGGTTGAACTAGTTTACAGTCCCACCAACAGCATAAAAGCTTTCTTATTTCTCCACATCCTCTCCAGCCCCTGTTGTTTCCTGACTTTTTAATGATCGCCATTCTAACTGGTGTGAGATGGTATTTCATTGTGGTTTTCATTTGCATTTCTCTGATGGCCAGTGATGATGAGCACTTTTTTTGTGTGTCTGTTGGCTGCATAAATGTCTTCTTTTGAGAAGTGTCTGTTCATACCCTTTGCCCACTTTTTGATGGGGTTGTTTGTTTTATTCTTGTAAATTTGTTTGTGTTCTTTGTAGGTCCTGGATATTAGCCCTTTGTCAGATGGGTAGATTGTAAAAATTTTCTCCCATTCTGCAGGTTTTCTTTTCACTCTGTTGGGAGTTTCTTTTGCTGTGCAGAAGCTCTTTAGTTTAATTAGATCTCATTTGTCAATTTTGGCTTTTGTTGCCATTGCTTTTGGTGTTTTAGTCATGAAGTCCTTGCCCATGCCTATGGCCTGAATGGTACTGCCTAACTTTTCTTTTTCTTTTTTTTTTTTTTTTCTTTGAGATGGAGTCTTCCTCTGTCACCCAGACTGGAGTGTGCTGACACGGTCTTGGCTCACTGCAAACTCCGCCTCCTTGGTTCATGCCATTCTCCTGCCTCAGCCTGTCGAGTAGCTGTGACTACAGGCGCCCACCACTACGGCTGGCTATTTTTTTTTTTTTTTGTATTTTTAGTAGAGATGGGGTTTCATTGTGTTAGCCAGATTGGTGTTGACCTCCTGACTTTGTGATCCATCCGCCTCAGTCTCCCAAAGTGCTGGGAATACAGGCATGAGCCACTGTGCCTGTCCGCCTATGTTCTCTTCTAGTGTTTTTATGGTTTCAGGTCTAATATTTAAGTCTGTAATCCATCTTGAAATAATTTTTGTACAAGGTGTAAGGAAGGGATCCAGTTTCAGCTTTCTACATATAGCTAGTCAGTTTTCCCAGGCACCGTTTATTAAATAGGGAATCATTTCCCTTTTTCTTGTTTTTGTCAGGTTTGTCAAAGATCAGATGGTTGTAGATGTGTGGTTTTATTTCTGAAGGCTCTATTCTGTTCCATTGGTCTGTATCTCTGTTTTGGTACCAGTACCATGCTATTTTGGTTACTGTAGCCTTGTAGTATAGTCTGATGTCAGGTAGTGTGATGCCTCCAGCTTTGTTCTTTTGACTTAGGATTGTCTTGGCAATGTGAGCTCTTTTTTGGTTCCGTATGAACTTTAAAGTTGTTTTTGTCAATTCTGTGAAGAAAGTCATTGATAGCTTGATGGGGATGGCATTGAATCTATAAATTACCTGGGGCAGTATGGCCATTTTCACAATATTGATTCTTCCTATCCATGAGCATGGAATATTCTTTCATTTGTTTGTGTCCTCTTTTATTTCATTGAGCAGTGGTTTGTAGTTCTCCTTGTAGTTCTCCTTGAAGAGTGGTTTGTAGTTCTCCAGAATTTATAGATTCTGCATTGAATCTATAAATTACCTGGGGCAGTATGGACATTTTCACAATATTGATTCTTCCTATCCATGAGCATGGAATATTCTTTCATTTGTTTGTGTCCTCTTTTATTTCGTTGAGCAGTGGTTTGTAGTTCTCTTTGAAGAGGTCCTTCACATCCCTTGCAAGTTGGATTCCTAGGTATTTCATTCTCTTTGAAGCAATTGTGAATGGGAGTTCACTCATGATTTGGCTCTCTGTTTGTCTGTTATTGGTGTATAGGAATGCTTGTGATTTTTGCACATTGATTTTGTATCCTCAGACTTTGCTGAAATTGCTTATCAGGTTAAGGAGTTTTGAGGCTGAGATGATGGGGTTTTCTAAATATACAATCATATCATCTGCAAACAGACACAATTTGACTTCCTCT
>NW_012103254.1:3837256-3917267 GCF_000951045.1 Mandrillus leucophaeus | reverse complement strand
TGGATTTGGTTTGCCAGTATTTTATTGAGGATTTTTGCATCGATGTTCATCAGGGATATTGGTCTAAAATTCTCTTTATTTGTTGTGTCTCTGCCAGGCTTTGGTATCAGAATGATGCTGGCCTCATAAAATGAGTTAGGGAGGATTCCCTCTTTTTCTATTGATTGGAATAGTTTCAGAAGGAATGGCACCAGCTCCTCTTTGCACCTCTGGTAGAATTCGGCTGTGAATCTGTCTGGTCCTGGACTGTTTTTGGTTGGTAGGCTATTAATTATTGCCTCAATTTCAGAGCTTGCTATTGGTCTATCCAGGGATTCAACTTCTTCTCGGTTTAGTCTTGGGAGAGTGTAAGTGTCCAGGAAATTATCCATTTCTTCTAGGTTTTCTAGTTTATTTGCATAGAGGTGTTTATAGTATTCTCTGATGGTAGTTTGTATTTCTGTGGGGTCAGTGGTGATATCCCCTTTATCATTTTTTATTATGTCTATTTGATTCTTCTCTCTGTTCTTCTTTATTAGTCTTGCTAGCGGTCTATCAATTTTGTTGATCTTTTCAAAAAACCAGCTGCTGGATTCATTGATTTTTTGAAGGTTTTGTGTGTGTGTGTGTGTGTGTTTGTGTGTCTGTCTGTCTGTCTCCTTCAATTCTGCTCTGATCTTAGTTATTTCTTGCCTTCTGCTAGCTTTTGAATGTGTTTGCTCTTGCTTCTCTAGTTCTATTATTTGAGATGTTAGGGTGTCAATTTTAGATCTTTCCTGCTTTCTTGTGGGCATTCAGTACCATAAATTTCCCTCTACACACTGCTTTAAATGTGTCCCAGAGATTCTTATATGTTGTGTCTTTGTTCTCATTGGTTTCAAAGAACATCTATATTTCTGCCTTCATTTCGTTATGTACCCAGTAGTCATTCAGGAGCAGGTTGTTCAGTTTCCATGTAGTTGAGCCACTTTGAGTGAGTTTCTTAGTCCTGAGTTCTAGTTTGATTGCACTGTGGTCTGAGAGACAGTTTGTTATAATTTTCATTCTTTTACTTTTGCTGAGGAGTGCTTTACTTCCTACTATGTGGTCAATTTTGGAGTTAGTAAATATGGTTTTTAAACAGACATGTTTTACAAAAATTGTTTCTGAAGTTTTTCTCATTGACAAAATGAAGAATATCTAAACTTTTTAATAATGGCTGTATGTATAATATTAGATTTCTGTCCAGTACCTGAAAAAATATTGTGCTGTTACATTGATTTATGTAAAAAAATTACAGTATTTGATTTTAAATTGTATGACCAGAATTTACTTCTTAGAATTCAGCTCATATTTTTGTATGCATCCTTACCTTGTGTTTGTTGAGAGGCAGAGCTTTACACTTTTTTTACGTGTCATTCAAATTATTACAGAAATGTAAGTGACCACCTAGTCTTTCTCTCAATCTTCCATTTGTAAACTATCTTACATTTTTCTGTCATAGCTATTTCCCTAAAACAAATATCCAATATACGGTGTCATCCTTCTGTTCACAAATCTCCATTGACTTCTTGAAGCTTACATTGTTTAAAAAAAAAAAAAAAAAAGACCAGGTTTTATGTCTGATGCCTGCAAACTCAGCACATTGGGAGGATGAGGCAGAAGGACCACTTGAGCCCAGGAATTCTAGAACAGCTTGTGCAACACAGTGAGACCCCATTTCTACAAAAAATAAAAAAGCTGGCTGAGCATAGTTGTGTGCACCTGTGGTGCCAGTTATGTAAGAGGTTGAGGTAGGAGGATAGCTTGAGTCCAGGAAGTTGAGGCTGCAGTGAGCCATGTTTATGACACTGTACTCCAGCCTGGGTGACAGAATGATACCCTATCTCAAAAAATAAATAAAAAATAAAAAAATGGAAAAAAGAAAATCGATATTCACTGTGATAACAATGATCCTTGTGAAAGCCCAGTAAGAAAGACTATTCAGTTCACAGTGATGAATACAGAGACCATTGCAATGGGATTTTGCAGTGGGGAAGAGAGATTGGGTTTAACTAAGCATAGGCAATGCGGATACAGCATGACTAAGTGGTCATTTACAGCCAAGGACAGGATAAGGGTCAGTGGATGGAAAATTAGTAACAGGAAATATCAGAAGTCAGGGAGATTCTGGCTAAATTGACCTAGCAGGATTCCAGCCGAAGACAGGCTAGAGTGATCAGACATTACCTGGGGGATAGTGGAGAATGAAAAACCACATCCAATACCAAGGATGATCAGATATCAAAGGTAGAATTTCTTGCTCAACTGATCTAGCAAGATTTTTAATAAAACTGAATTTTACAAGGAAATGCATAGAGGATTTTCAAAGGCCTAATTAAAGTTTGGTCAAGCAAAAAACAAACAAACAACAATATCCATAAACATCAGAGTCCAAACTCCTTGCTATGCTTGTGATCTGGGTCTGGCATGTCACTAGTAGTCTTGTTTTGTTCTTCTTCTACCTACATGAGTCCCTATTCCCTCCAAAATAACATTGAAATTCAATAGAAAGATACTTAAATTCTGGCTCCTCAAGCACACATACAAATTCACATACACACACAGACAAACACCCCACTGATTTGACCATAGTCAACTCTACCTTCTTTGCTTATCAGAACACTTCTCCTTTCATCCTTTATTTGGACCACAGTGGACTCCCTGTCAATTTCCGAACACATACATGTTTCCTCTTTCTCTGTTTATTTGACACTCTTACCCTCAGTGCCATCTGTATGGCTCAAAATCTTATACCTACTTCAGAACAAAGCCTACGTGAAACCCTTTCAGAAGCACTTTCTTCGATTATTTCTTCCAAAATTATACTCTCATGAGACTTGTTTTTAATAAACCCTTAGAATATTCTCCACTCATTACTTTTGGTATTATAGTAACAAATTTGACTACCTTGCTGATAGATTGTAAACATTGCAAAAGCAGAAATTATTCCACTCATTTTTCTCTCTTCTACAGTATAATAATAATTTAAATATTTAATGAATGATGAATACAAATTTTATTTACATAAAACAATTATTATGTAAATTCTCTAGAATTTATATAAATTTAATTCACTACATTTCAGGTATCTTTTGGAAGTAAATCAAATAGAATATAATTATGGAAGGTATATGCATTTCATAGAAACGTCTTATATTTTATCTGAAGATACTGCAATCACTTTGGCATGAATAAGAAATTAAATTCACAAGAAGACTAAAGAATATACCAAAAATCTACATTGGGTCCTCATTATTTTATAGTAAGAAGATCACAATAGGCTATTGACTGATTTATCTAGATATGTAGAAACCTATAAGGTAAATCCTCAAGTAACTCACAGCCCAACTGCTTGTTGTAACACAATGCTGTGTACCTCCTTCCACCTCCTGAATCAAGTGTCATGACTCTGTTACCTAAATCATGGACCCCCGCTGAAGTACTGGCCTTCAAACCCCTCATAAACCAGTCTGTATATCTCCAAATGTATCACTCACTACTTCTTTACCTGACTTACTCTTTACAGTAAGTGAATTATTTACTTTCAAAAGTTGATCTCGTATTATCCCCATAAAATATGCCACAGCTTCCTGGCTCTGCTCCATGACTTACTTCATTCCTACCACCTGGAAAGCCCTTGACTTTTCTCTTTCATCAAAGTTTATCTCTCTATGAAAATTTCACTTAAATGGAGTAACCCACACTGATGCTTCTCTACCCTGAACTCTTAAGGAATTTATTATCTGAACTCTTAATTAGTCAAATACACAATGAGTACTATGTTGCAATTTAATTTTTCCATGGAAATGCCTTTTCTGCTGAAAGAAATTTTAAGAATGATTTTTTAAGTTTTTTATCTTTAATATTTTAAAAATGGCTTTAATAGACAGCTTTCTAAAATATGTTTAGAGAAATGTAAGTATATGAATTAAAATACCTGAGAGAATATTTTCTTTCTAAATTGTTTGTTATGTGCTATTTTTGGTGGGTAGCTAAATAAATGATGAGATATGGGCTCTGTACTCCAAGAGTTCATTATCTAATAATAAGAATAAATGAATTGAAATTAAGTAATGAATATCATAATAAATATATATATAAAAGCTGCACTAAAGCTAATCTGAATAACTTTTCTTAAACTTGGGACGGAGAAAATGTATGCAACATTCCTCAATAAATCTTCAAATATAGGCTTTCAGACAGATAACATGGCAAAAACATTTGAATCAGATGTGACAAAAGTAGAAAGATAATCAAAGGAAATATAGAAATATGCAGACCTCCCATTATTAGTGAAATCTGACACATAGTAGGTACTCATGAATTCATAACTAAATGAGTAAAAGAGTGGCTTATAAGAGGTTGGGGAAGGGCCAGATAAAAATCAACTTAATGAACAGTGCGTACCAAACTCTTCGTTTATAACACATCATAACCTCATTAGATATGTATGCCCATTTTACAAATTAGGAAACTAAAGAAGAGAGAAATAGTCTTGCACCAATTAAGGCTAACACGGTGAAACCCCGTCTCTACTAAAAAATACAAAAAAACTAGCCGGGCGAGGTGGTGGGCGCCTTTAGTCCTAGCTACTCGGGAGGTTGAGGCAGGAGAATGGTCTGAATCTGGGAGGCGGAGCTTGCAGTGAGCCCAGATCCGCCACTGCATTCCAGCCTGGGTGACAGAGCCAGACTCCGTCTCAAAAAAAAAAAAAAAAAAAAAAAAAGATAATATGGAGAACCAGTATTCATTCTCAAATTCATCTAATTCCAGTCATATAGCTTTACTATCCATCACCCTACTTCTCTACTTGCTACTGAATTGTAAAAAAGATGGCATGTGCAAGGAAATACAAACAGCTGAGTCACTATTTGTGAGAGAAGCTGCTGGGGAGTGCAAACGAGGAACGTATTAAAATGCAATTGTTTTGGTGAAAAAAATAGGGTCTAACTAAAACATTGAGAGTTTTAAAAAGAGGGTGATGTCATACTATTTAGGGGTAGAACGTATAGAACTGGGAGCCAGGTTGGCTGCGATGAGCAAATGAAAATGCAAATTTTAGGACAATGCCCATGATTTAACGTATCCCACAGGTAGCAATGTCTTTAATTTAGAAAATAAGTTTAGGTGGAAAAGCAGATTTAACCTGAAGAATGTGTTAACTAAGGAGGAACAGTGCATAGTAGCTGATACTTCTATACACACTGCCAAAATTTAGGTCTGTACCTCAGCAAAGTGGAATACAGAGAATAAGGAGTATATAACTAGTCTTTTTTTTTTTTTAATTAATTTATTTATTTATTTTTTGAGACAGAGTCTCACTCTGTCGCCCCGGCTGGAGTGCCGGACTGGAGTGCAGTGGCCGGATCTCAGCTCACTGCAAGCTCCGCCTCCCGGGTTCACGCCATTCTCCTGCCTCAGCCTCCTGAGTAGCTGGGACTACAGGCGCCCGCCACCTCGCCCGGCTAGTTTTTTTGTATTTTTTAGTAGAGATGGGGTTTCACCGTGTTAGCCAGGATGGTGTGGATCTCCTGACCTCGTGATCCGCCCGTCTCGGCCTCCCAAAGTGCTGGGATTATAGGCTTGAGCCACCGCGCCCGGCCTATAACTAGTCTTTGAAGCAATGGGTTTAGATGAGTTCACATAGAGGTTTGGATACAGATTTTAAAAAGCTTCATGATCATCTAGGGTTTAGAGGTTCTTAAATTGCTAAGGAACAGCCAAAGTAACTGGTAAAAATAGAGAGATAATGGTTTCACGGAACAAAAGAGGTAGAGAGTTTCAAAGCAGAAATCCTCAACATTGTAAGTTGTTGGGATTCATTCAGGATGGTGGCAGAAATATTAAAGGGAAATATTAAGAAAAGTTATAGGGAACACTCACAAACGTTTTTGGAAGGCCGAAAGGTTACATAGCTTGTAATAATTGAACAGGCTGAAGGCAACCGGTTCTTACCTTAGAGCATTAGGTCACAGGGTAAATACCAGGGACAATAGAGGCTTCCGCAGTTAAGTCTGTTTACCCCACCTCATTAAGCTTTGAGCCAGATGGCCTCCTCGGGGGGAGGTCGACCAGGAAAATTGCCCGCCTAATGGTATTTATTTTAGACCTCAGTAGCTGAACTTTATTCATTCATAGAACTACTCTCTTAACCATGTTAATTATCCTCAAGTGTGTTTACTCAAAGCTTCTGTTGTTAATTCTACACTAAATAAATGGCTGGAGTGCGAGCTGCTTAGGGCCGCGGCTGCCATTCTTCACAGGACTCTTCTTGGAGTCTGTGAGTGGTCTCGGACCCTCAGCTCGGCTGGCCAAGCAGAATACCTGTGTGCCAGTGTACTTTATTCATCCATCCCCTGGTCAGGGGTCTGAAAGGGACAGACTCCCCGCAGCCATTGTCCCCACGAAAGGAGCGCTGCCTCGGTAAATAGTTGCAGTTTTGTTAGGGGCTGAAATAAAATTTAAGATAGAAAAAATTGGGAGGTTGAGGCGGGCGGATCACGAGGTCAGGAGATCGAGACCATCCTGGCTAACAAGGTGAAACTCCATCTCTACTAAAAATACAAAAAAATTAGCTGGGCGTGGTGGCGGGCGCCTGTGGTCCCAGTTACTCCGGAGGCTGAGGCAGGATAATGGTGGGAACCTGGGAGGCGGAGCTTGCAGGGAGTCAAGATGGTGCCAGTACACTCTAGCCTGGGCGACAGAGCGAGACTAGGGGTGGTGGGGGGAGGAAATATAAAAAAATGGAGAAGGCATTGGTGACATAAGAGCAATTGCAGTATACCTAAATAGAAGCTGCAGTTGGATGCAATCTAGCACTGATGGAATAATCTTTGAAGTAGCTTGCTTGTGAAAATAGAGGGTAAAACAGGAAATTGTCCAGATCAGTATTAGTAAAATAGTAATCTCCTAAGCATCAATCAGGCCTAAAGGTGTCATCTAAAAAAATAAATTTGTGTCAAATCCTGACTTGGATCTGAGTTTGTCAAACCATGACAATTTTTTGCTTAGTCAATAATTACTATATTTTATATTGGATAAAGTGGTTTTTCCAATATCTTAATAATACTATCTCTTCTATTAATATATTATCTTATTGCAATTTATTTTGTTTTTTCAGAATCTGAACCCCATTATGCATGGACAATTCTCGTCTTAAACATCTTTGTTGGAGGCAAAGTCCCCTTAAAGGCAAGGATACAGGTACCAAACTCTGTCACAATTGATTGTCTTAACAGGCCATAAACTTTCAGTCAGTAGGTAATAACACACACACAAAAGAAGTCCTAGAAGTAACACCTATTTTTAGGTAGTGACAGTAGCACCAACTTGAAGTTTGCAGAGATAGTACCAGGGTTGACATTTGTTATAGCATTCAATAGCAAAAGGCAGCTTTATTGGCTATACAAAGTACAGTTTTTGTAATTATGAATATTGGGACAATTCTGTATACAGTTTTGGGTGTCATCTCAGAGTTCCTCAAAGTTTGTTTCTTATGAATTCTTATTTCTGTAAATTACCTATTTTCTTTCTGCTAAACTGGGTAAACTTAATTTATTTGACATGAATTGAAGAAGCTTAACTAGTCAAATTTTAAATAACTAGTAGGCTATTTTTTTAATAAGTTTTGGTTTTATGGAAAAATTGAACAGAAAGTAAGAACTTCTAACCAGTACCCTCAGTTACTGCTGTTATTAACATGTCTAATTACTGTGGTACAGTTATGATTGATGAACCAATGTTGATACATTATTTTTAAATAAAGCTCATAGTTTACATTAAGAGTCACTATTGGTATTGTACATTCTGTGGGTCTGACAGATGTATAATGACATGTGTCTGCCTTGACAGTGTCGTACAGAATAATTTTACTGTCTTAAAAGTCTTTCTGTTTCATCTGTTCACCCTTCTTTCCTCCATAATCCCAGGCAACTACTGATCTTTTTACCCTTTCCTTAGTTTTTTTTCATTTCCAGAATATCATGTAATTAGAATCACAGTATCTAACATTTTCAAATTGACATCTTTCACTTAACAACATTTATTTAAGGTCCTCTATATCTTTTGATAGCTTGATAGCTTATTTCTTTCATTCTCCTTTCTTTTCTCTCTTTCTTTCTTTTTTTTTTCTTTCTTTCTCTCTCTCCTCTCTCTTTCTTTTCTTTGAAGTAGTGTTTCACTTTGTACCACAAACTGGAATGTAGTGGCATGATCATAGCTCACTGCAAACTCGACCTCCTGGGCTCAAGACGTTGTCCCACCATAGTCTTCCCAGCCACTGGGACTACTGGTCCCAGCCACCATACCCAGCTATGTTTATTTTTATTTATTTGTTTTTTTATATTTTGTAGAGACAGTGTCTTACTATGTTGCCCAGGTTGATCTCAAACTTCTGGGCTCAAGCAATTCTTCTGCCTTGGCCTCCCAAAGTGTAGAGATTACAAGCATGCGCCATTGCATCTAGAAAGCTTATTTCATTACATTGGTAAATAACTGTATGAATGTACCATAGTTTGGTAATTCATTCACTATTGAGGGACATATTGGCATGTTCCAAGCTTTGGCAATTATAAAAACACTGATATAGCATTCATGTGCACGTTTTGTGTGTACATACCTATATTTTCAACTCATTTGAGTAAACACTAATGAGAGGTGAAGCTGCCTTGGCTTCTCCTTTGGGTGGGGTCTTGGAGAACGTTCTGTCTAGCTAAAGGTTTGTAAATGCACCAATCAGCACTCTGTAAAACGGACCAATCAGCACTCTGTAAAATGAACCAATCAGCAGGATGTGGGTGGGGCCAAATAAGGTAATAAAAGCAGGCCACCCAAGACAGTAGTAGCAACAACGTGGTGAGGTCCCTTTCCATGCTTTGGAAGCTTTGTTGTTTGGCTCTTTGCAGTAAATCTTGCTGCTGCTCACTCTTTGGGTTCGCACTACCTTTATGAGCTGTACCACTCACCACTAAGGTCTGCGGCTTCACTCCTGAAGCCAGCCAGAACACAAACCCAGTGGGAGGAACAAACAACTCCTGATGTGCCGCCTTTATGAACTGTAACACACATGGCGAAGGTCTGCAGCTTCACTCCTGAAGTCAGCAAGACCACCAACCCACCAGAAGGAAGAAACTCCGGACACATTCAAACATCAGAAGGAACAAACTCTGGACACAGCATCTTTAAGAACTCTGATACTCACCGTGAGGTTTGGTGGCTTCATTCTTGAAGTCAGCGAGACCAAGAACCCACCAATTCCGGGCACACTAAGAAGCACAATACACAGAATTAATGCATTTTTATGCCAGAAAATAATCTAGTATCATTCCGTGAATGAAAAATAATCCAGATAGAAAAATGCAATCAATTATTACTACAGTCAGTATTTATATTTTATACAGTCTTAAAGAGCATTAAATTAATGAATACCAAACTATTGCTCCTAGGAAAAAATACAGGATTAGGTTTCTCTGGTCACATTTTTGTCAACTTATCAATATGTAACCTTGTTTATATGTGTTTCTCTATAAGGTCACCTTATTTGATATATATTGCTGATTAACATTAAACTCACAGCCAATAGTACTATAACTCATGTCTGAACAAAGCTTATCTAATGCATATTTGTTTCTACAAGGTAAATTAGTCTGCTTGTGCTTTGGCACTAGATAGTACTTCAGCAATATGTTCGGAGGCCATTTTAAACTATAAAATCACCAAAAAAAACACACAAAAATGCTAAAAATATGGCTACAAAAAGAACACTTGAGGAGTTTGCAGTATAAGAGCTCTTATGCTGTTTTCAGGATAGGAGAGGATACATGAAAGTGGAGTATCTCCTTGTTTGACCTCAGCTGGGAGTGTGTATTGGAGAATTCAAAAGTTTTTCACCTTTCTGTGTGTATCTGAAAATGACCACAAAAGTTTCAGAGTGTTCATTTTGAGAACAAGTAAACTTTAGAAAGCTGATCATTTCATAAAGAATCTCTGAATAATGAAGATCAACTATTTCATACATATAGAATCTGGAAACAGTGAAGATCAACCATAGAAACTCCTGGAAAGGTTCCAGGATTTAACACACATATTGCTTATGATACACATTTAATGGAACTTTTCTCTAGCAAAATTTTGCCTATCCATTATGGTATCTGCAGGGAAAATGCTTCGACGTGTCTTACTAATATGAGCAGAATGCACATTGAGCAGCTTCATCAATATTTGGAGTATACATTTGTTTACAGATTTATAGAAAATAGATTTGTAATTATATATTACCAATTACTTTGTAACGATAAAATTCATAAATATAATTTCACTTTCACAAAGTGGTGTGATTTTGATTACTGGAATTTTGAAAATAACCGCCGATTAGAAATTATACATGCAGTTAGTCAAAAAGTACTATAGGAAAGTTTGCCGTATATTGCAAACCTTATAAATTCTGTCATAACTTGCCATATGGGTTTTTGCTTCACAGATTACCAAATTATTTCTCAAAAGTATTTTTCAATGAAATCATATAATTGATTTCTTTTTTTGTTCACAGAATCTTCTAATTTCCCATGAGGATATCAAACATTAAAATATTTAGTAAAGTCAGGATGACAAGCATCTATAGGGCTCCTAAATGTTATTATATATTACACAAATGTATTTATATTCCTAAATTAAATTATATTATTTTAGTTTTTTAAATAATAATTTTATTATTATTATTATTATCATTTTTGAGACAAGATCTTGCTCTGTCACCCAGGCTTGAGTGCAGTGGTGCAATATAGGCTCACTGCAAACTCCGCCTCCAGGGTTCAAGTGATTGCCATGCTTCAGTCTCCCAAGTAGCTGGGATTAGAGGCATGTGCCACCCCACCCTGCTTATTTTTTAATTTTAATTTTTTTTTTTTTTAATTTTTAGTAGAGACAGAGTTTTGCCGTGTTAACCAGACTAGTTAACCTGACCTCAGGTGATCTCCCCACTTCAACTTCCCAAAGTGCTGGAATTACAGGCATGAGTCACCTTGCCTGACCCTATATTACTTCTTTTTTTGAGACAGGGTCTCACTCTGTTGCCCAGGCTCTAGTGCGGTAGTGCGATATCAGCTCACTACAACCTCCACCTCCCAGGATCAAGGGATTTGCTCACCTCAGCCTTCCAGTGGCTGGAACTACAGGCATGAGCCGCCACACCTGGCCATATCATTTAATTTCCATAACATATTAGATGATAAATTATGACTCAACTAACTTCCTAAAAGCTCACATCTGTAGTCCTAGCACTTTGGAAGGCTGAGCAGGAGGATCACTTGAGGCCAGCAGTTTGAGATCAGCTTGGGCAACACAGTGAGACCCAATCTCTACAAAAAAATTTAAAAATTAGCCGGATGTGGTGGCCTGTGCCTGTAGGCCTAGCTACTCAGGAGTATGAGGCAGAAGGATAGCTTGAACACGGGAGTTTGAGGCTGCAGTGAGCTATGTTACCACCACTGCACTCCAGCCTTGGCAGCAGAGAACAATCGTTTTTCTAAAAAGTAATAAAAATAAAAAAGAGCACCTTCCTGAAAGCCACATTGTTGTACTGCATCTCCAGTACAACACGATATTATAGTATTTGAGATCTTCAGACTATACCCCGTTGGGATTCTCGGTTGCCCCATCAAGGTTATGCTTGTCAAAGATATTTTTGGTAATCTAGTAGGACATTGAGAGATCAGACCTTCCCAACTAGTTCATTTTTGAGACAAGGACTAAAAAATTGACAAGGACTCATCCAGTGTTAAGTATATCTGAATAAGCATTCAGAACCTGAATTATGTGTTCTGAATTTCAAAAACTACAGAATCTAAGAATCAACAAAAGAGCATCATAGAGTTAAATAGATGTGGCCAACAAAAATTTCTAAGAAATTATACCACACTTGGCATTATTTATTTATGCCATTACAATATATAGAATGTATAAAATAAGATTATTTCTAAACAATATAGTCGTATTTTAACCTATTATATTTAAAATACATAAGTGCATTTTAGAAGAATTTGATGGAGGACTAAATTTAAAACTCTCACTTTTGTCATCGTCTAATATTTAAAGATGCTATGGTTATTAGAGAAATGACAATCTCTTTCGATGCATTAGCACTTAAAATATGATTGCTTCTTTCATGGTTTGCTTCAGATCTTGTGCTTCCAGAGAGATTAATCCTAAAAAGGGTAGAGATATTCTAAACCTTTGACAGCACTGCTTAACTTGTTGTTTCTCCCCCTAGAATTTTATAATAATACACTCAATTAGCTTCTTTGTCCCAGATTTCATGGAATAATTGCTAGAATTTTATCTGGTGCTTATAAGTCACAAGTGTTTATTCTTTTAGAGAATGTTTTCTGGATATTTTAATACTTTCTATGCAAAGTAAAATATGAAATTTCAATGGGAACACAACTAATAAAAATTGTAGTTCCAATTTTAGAATTACTGCTTTACATTTAAATTAAGCATATAAAATGCACAAGATTTTCTTATAATGTTCCTATTCACATCCTCTAGGCACGATTTTACTACCCATTTTCTCCATTATCTATGACCAACATATGTTACTAATATATTTGTGATTTTTCAGCTGATTTTATTATTTTTGGAGACACAGTTTTATTAATAAATATTTTTTCACATTTATTTGCAATACCATGTACTTTATGATTTTAATTTCAATAAAAAAGAGGTTTAGATGAAATAACTCAATGGATATATACATGCATTAACATCAAATCGTATTTGCACTTGTCATTCTTGGAAAACATCAGGTAGTTGATGTTTAGTAACTCTATAAATAAAGATTGGTTTTCAAAGCTTCAGTAAACACCCCACTCTTTTTGTACACAGGATGCCAATTTTATAAGCCATAAAGTTTAATAGGAGGTATATTTATTAATAACTAAAACGGCTTTAGGGTCCAAAATATGGCTAAATGAGAATGAAAAATATATCCCTGGATAAAGTACTATGTATTTATCATTTATAAACATAGTTATACTGAAACTTTTTTTTTTTTTTTAAACCGTCAGAGAACTGGACAAAAGAGCTACAGAAATAGAAAAATGTATCTGTTTCACTGGTAGAAAAGATTACATTAACTTGTAAAGAGAATATTTTAAACTTTTGTAATTAACATCTATTTTTAATTGGTATCATTGTTGCTGTTAGGAAAAATGAAAACCTAGAGAGAGTTCAAAAAGAGATGAACTATCCCAGTGTAATTACCACAACTCCCAGCAGGGGCTTCTCTCCTCTGATTAACACCACAGCAGGGTAGCCGGTGGAGCGCACAGCTAACTGCCATAATCATGAAGAAAATAACAGGGGTGAGAAGACGCCAAAAAGAATTTTTCTGACATCTAAAATAAATTATCTAAACTTCTTTATATTTGTTATAAGAAAACTCATAATTCTGAACATTTCTGGGAAATACAAACTAATGACCTCAAACAACCTAAAATTAAGAGATCTGAAGGTGACTGTTTCAATATAATCAAACAGACAATGCAAATTTTTTTTATTCCTCTCACATTGAGAAAATATTTTGACTACCAGTTGGCTATTCTGTCGTGGTTTACTTGCACTTTTAATCAAGATGTCAAATAATTTATAACTGTATATGTTATAAACTTCTTTGTAGCAAATTTTAGTTTTTTTTTTTTTTTTTTTTTTTTTGAGACACATTTTCACTATTTCACAGATATTTAAGCATATACTAATATAAGTAGAAGTGACATTTTCAGCATAGCCACATTGAAGTTAAAATCATGATCCAGGTTAGTCTGTTGTTACTTGAAACTACATGCAAGAGGATTGTTTTTCAGGTTATTGTTTGGTGTGGGTTTTTGTAAAGTCCACGTTTTCTTCAATATTTCATGGTCAATTAACTATCTAACATTGTTCTTTAGTTTTAACTATGACAGATTTAATGATACTTTTCATGAATGTTATTCAAAATATGTAATGACAGGTGAAATGAGCATTGGCCAAGAAGAACAAAGGTTCAAGAAAACATAATGGGCGTTGCCTCAACAACTACATTGATACCCATTGGCTGAGTTTTCAAAGCTGCAGTTTTATTTTTCAATATTGATGGTTATGGAGGTAAAGTCAGGTATTATATATTATCAACAAATTCTAATGATATTCCTGAAACAAAAGTAGAAAACAAAATAAAGCAAACTGTAATGTATAGGGGTTTATTGATATTTTAAGGATCTGCATCCCAATAAACTCCAAGGAAGATATGACTCAAATTAGCTGCAATATTATTGTTAGCTAGTGTATTAGTTTCTAGGGCTCCTACAACAAAGTACCACACAATGTGTGGCTGAAACAACAGAAATTTATTTTCTCATAGTTCTGAAAGCAAGAAGTTCAAAAATCAAGGTGTCAGCATGACAGTGCCCTATCTGAAGGCTCTACAGGAGAATGTGTTTCTGATTTCTTCTTACTGTCTTGTGAAAACCCGTGGCATTTCTTGGTTTGCAGTGGCATAACTCGAATCTCAGCCTGCATCATCACATGGTATACTCCCTGTGTCTCGCCATCTTGGTATTTCTCCGCCTGTCCTTATAAGGATACCAATCATATCAGATTAAAAGCCCACCCCAATTCAGAATAACTTTATTTTAACCTAACTGATTACATCTACCATGGCTCTAGTTCCAAATTAGATCACATTATGATGGACTGAGGGTTGAGAGTCTATTGTATCATATGGAGAGATAAGTAATCAATACAATTTTTCAAGGTTTTATTGACCTACCAATAAAACCTTGAAGAATGGCTAGTTTTTAACTGTCACAGGACATCTTCAGAACATTAACAACTTAACAGGTGAAATTTCTAATTTGATATATTGTTAAGAATACATTGAGAAAATTTTATTAATGACCTGGATTTGTATGTTGGATGACATCAGATGTGAATTACTCTTGGGAATAATGCCTTCTTTACTACACTTAAGTAGTCTGTCCAGGTCCTCAACATTCCCATACCCACTCAGTCATTTATAAATACTCCCTCTATAGAGCAAAATAGCTAACTTTTTAAATTGCTTGCAAAATACAAAACTCATTGGAGATAACTGCTTTTCTGTTTATAAATAGATTAACAAGAGATCTTTTCTAAAGGAACAACTAGATCTTATGTGGAATGGGATGATGGCTAAAAAATAACATTATTCATAGTTATTTCACAGGGAGATTATATACAGAAAAATGATAATATCAGTGAGATAAATTATATCTATGTATCTGTACCTATATCTATTATCTTTCATATGGATGTGAGAAAGTGATGAGGAATGATATGTGTATATTTCTGATCATAAGCCATTAAAAGTATTGTTCTAGAGGGAAATGTTAAAAAAAAAAAAAAACCAAAGTTATTGAGGGTGCTGAGTCAAAATAAATGAAAATGAAAAACAGAAAAAAGAATCATGATAAGGATTAAAAAAAAGCTGAAATGTGATACAAAATAAAATTGAGGACAGGTGGAGCAAACTTTTTTATTTTTTTCAAAGAAAGTGATGCTGGTCATAAGATGTTAAATTTTACCTAATTACTTTCTAAGAAAGACTAGATGCCATACTTGTTCCAAGCTATGTGACTAAGCTTTATGATTATACAGTGCACATCAGCTGCAATCAGCCCTCAAAACTTTAATGAGAACTCTAGTTCAGAAAACAAGTAGTTTTTTAGAGGATGATGCAAATTAAAATAGAAGAAATGCAAACTACACAAAGCAATCATCTTAGAAATGAAGAATTTTGCAAAACATCAACAGGTGCAAATCATGCATGATGATATGGAATCACATTGAAATAATAAATTATCTTCTAGAGAGGAAAAATAATGATTTTTATAATGATAAATTTTCTGCATATTTTGTTTTTGAAACACATTTTCATGGAAACATTCTCATAATTATGTACAGAATCCATTTCAATCAAGTAGAGGCCTTTAGCCATGGCTGTATACTTGGAGAACATTTTATAAATAGCAATTCCTGGGCTTTAGCCAAAGGCATTCTGATATAACAGAACAGAGTTCATCAGTGTTAGAGTTTTATATTATTTTATAATTTATGATTTACATACAATACTGCACAAAATAATATTTTGGTTTCATAATTTTACTGTGACTAACTGCATCAGGCATAATAGCTTAGTTTGGGCTACCATAACAAGAACCACAATATTTCAGTGTTATATCAAAATAGGGTTTATTTCTCTCTCTCAAAGTTCAAAGTAAGTCCAAACAAATCTTCAATTAACTGTCCTCCATGTAATGATTTGATATTCCAAACAACATTGATCTGTCTACGTGTCAATGGGTTTCCAACCTAAATGGGTTTCCAGGCTCATTGGTGAAGAAGAAGTAAGGAAATTTACAAATATTTTAAGTAATTGATTCACAAATTTTGATAAAGTGTCTCCGTGCGTGATCCATTGGTTAGAAGTTGTGTAACTCCACTTAAATAATAAAGATAGTGTGGAAGTATCTGGTCTAACTTTATGTCTGGAAAGTTTTCTAGTTTATAATTTGAAATAGTAGTTTCAGCACAATAATTTAATTTTCTTCTTCAGGAAAAATAATAATGCAAAAGTTCCACTTCATTTGTCTTTCTTCCATCTCAATCACTTTTGTTCAGGTCCTTTATAATATTTTAAACATCTCAGATTTATTATCTTGATGGTTTTCCTGCCTTGATTCAATATGCTTTAATAAGGGCTCATTCAAATCTATTATCTCAAAGGCATTTTCTGATGGTGTCTTTATATATGATATTATTTTATCTTTTACATATATTTATTTCATGATTTTAGTGAATTTTTATTTTCTTCAATCATTTTTTATTTCTCTTATGTTTTGTATTTTGATTCAAGGTAATATTTCATATTTTTTATTTTGTTTTGATGTAAGTTTCTGTTTGCAATGTTGATTTTTTTTTCAGTTGTATAGTTTGTGTATTATTGAAACTATCTACTAGCAGAAAATTTGTGTTTTGCCATATCTAACTTTATACAGAAATTTTGTGATGTCTGCCCTGTTCTACTCTTTCTTAGCGTCCAGGTCTCCTACTTTGTGAATTCCTTCTTCTGTTATTTCTGCTCTCTTCTGCCCATTTTCTTTTATGATTGAGAGAAGAAAGAAAATAAATTGGTGGTGCTATTCTCTTTCATCAACTGTAGGATACTTACTTCAGTAGGATACATACATTTCCCCTCTATTTTCTTTATTTCTTTCATGATGTCATCTCCAAAGTACGCTGTCTCTTCTGCATCTGGTTCTTTTCAAGAAGCATCACTTTTCCAAACTGCCACTTAAAATTCCACCTACTTTTAAGCTTTCACTTCATAATGAAGTGTAAGAATTTCTAACGCCCGACCCATGTTCATTAAGTTTATTCTTATTATTTCACTTTTTCTTTCTAAGGATGATGCAGTGTTCCTCCTCTTAGTCCTCTGCTGCTGGATATTCTTGGTCATGGAGTCTCTTCACGTCTCCCCTTTTAAGCTCTCTTTACCCACAGTCTTAGAGCAGACATGAGATTATGGTGGGTCTTCAGTTGATATTTCTTTTCCCATTTATCTTATTTAAACATTATCTAGAGTTATAATGTTCTCTGTCTCCTAGTGATATTGAAAGTGCGGGCCCTATGGGGTATTATTTATTGCCCTTGAATTTTTTTTTTTTTTATCATTTCAGGAGAATAAGGGAAATATTGCCATTGCTATCCAAGCCCAGATGTCTACAAACAGGAAAATGTCATTTTAATTGATGATTAAAACTAGAGGAAAATTATAAAATTAATATATAAGCACTAAGGTTCTACATGGTTATTAATGTTTAGTACCAAATTTGGTCTTGAGTTCCTCGCAATATAAAATTTAGTCAGTTAAAAGATTTTTACTGTTTGTCAGGAAAAATAATACATTTTATACCTCAGAAGAAAAATGCAGCCTTACAGCACCTAAATCTGAAAGAAATGTCTTACATAAATCTTATACAGGTTATGTTGAGTAACACAGTGACAGTAATCTCTAGAGAAATTCTTTTTACTCATATCATCTATGTCATAAGATTTATTTATAGGATGGAATTGAGGATATATTTTTAGTGTCCAGCACTAAGCTGATAGTGAAACACTTAGAAGGTTTTAGCTACAGTTAATTACTATTAACTCTAAGAGTAATAATAGTAACTTATAGAATTTGGTACTATTCAACCTCTCTGCCTCATGGGCTTGTGATTTTCCACTTTCAGAGCTTTAGCAATGAGTCGTCTTAGGATAGTCAATCAGCATATTCCTAGCTACATCACCCAGAGACAGATCCAATGTGATGTAAGTAAACAAGTCAGCAAGTGATGACCCCTATGTCACCTACTTTCTGATTGGGAATTTTTTTTTTCTTCTAAACTTAGATGATTTACCTTATAGTCCTGAACTTGTATATTATTGTCTTGCACCCACAAAGATGCAGTTCAAAGCTGAAGGCAAAGAAGAAAGATGCAAAGATGTCAAGGCTTTGCCATTAATACCTCCTCAAAACACCTGAGAACTCCATCCTTAATTGCTGACATGAGTCTGTAAATTCCAATACCGATTGAATCATTTTTAGCTAAGTTTTATGTCCACTTGTATGTAAAATAATCCCAAGGAAAACAATAAGAATTTAATGGTTTTATCCTCAATATAATTGATGAGCTTAAAACCGAAGCATAGCTCATATAAAATAATTGCTTTAAAAAGGATGAATCAATAACTTTCAAATATTCAGGTTTTTGTTATGAGAATCAAAACTCAAAATTATATACCCAAAGATATTAGCGAGAATAGTATTTTTCATAAGTATTATTTTAAAATGCATGGACGAATACATATGATTATTAAAATACATAAAGGTAACACAGAAGAAAGTAAATAATTTCCAAAACATTCACGAACCAAATTTTACAGGATATAATGTGGCGCACAAGCTTCAAATATTTAGTTTCTTTAAAAAGAAAGTATATACGAATAGAGATTTGCATATACAATTTTATCTGTAATGCTAGGTCATAAATGAAATTTCAAACAACTTATTTCCTATTAAATAGATTAGTTTTTATCTCTTCAATATAAGAGTACATCCAGCTGGAATAGGTTAAGAGTCATGGATAAATAGTTGTGTCAAGTGGAGAGCTGTTACTCAGAATGCTAAGATTAGATCTGACATCAGCCTGGATTTGACAACAATAGTTCAATTGCTAAGAAAGCAAGAGCTTCAATGATAAAATTACTGTGAAAAATAGAAATAGTGACCAAACACTTAAGTAAACTCATACTAAGAAGACAGAGGAATGAGAATGACACAAAACTATACCCAGCATTAAGCAGCTAGCAAGGGATAAAATGAAGCAAATATAGTTTTCCTTCTTTTTATTTTAGAGTAGAGTATGACATATATAATACTTGAGTACACGTTAAACTCTTAAAAATTCATAGATTTACTGTTATATATGAATATTGCAGAAACTATTTCAATCAAAAATGAGTTTCAGAGTAGCTTTTATTTAATACACTGATGTCTGGGAAATTATAGTAGCTTTAAATTAAGATTTAGTTATTTCATATCATATTTACTATATAATTTCAATACTTGATTGAAAATATGCATTATATGTACATACTTTTTCTACATATACTATTTCACTCACTGCAATTTCATTTTAAAAATTAGCCATTGAATAATTTTGGTGGTTTGAATTTTAGAAAACTTTTCAATTAAAAATTAATAATCAGAAAATACAGTTGGAGGAGACTAAAATTCATCAAATCATGAGGCATTAACTATGCATATAAATATCTATGTCTTTGTCTAAATCATTGAAAGTATTTACAGAATATCAAGTTAACTAGATCTTATTTACAAAACACACTTTTGCATTTAAGTCACTATGTTTATATGAACAAAAAAACTTGAAAAAAAAACTTTCTAGTCCGTTGTCTAACAACTATAGAAAAGGACTCACTGGTATATTTATTTTAGAGTTTCAATCTCACTGGATTAATTAGAAATATATAGAAACATTTGGATTTTTTCTGTGGTTTGTTTATGTATTTTTGATTTGTTGTCTAAATTTGTTCAAATAGAGACAATGAGAATCAAGTAATTTCACATCCCAAGTATGCACAAAAGAGTCTTCAGTGCTCAGAACAATTAATAAGAACTGCTATCTTCCTCTGTACTGTCATTCCACATGTTGACAAGGCTTTGGAATAAAAGAATAAAACTCTTCACACATAATTAGTCAGTACAAATTGAGGAAAAAATTAAATAAAATGGGTTCTGCTTAAACACATGATCATCAATCTATAATTCACTCCCTCATCACTGATTTATAAATGTACTGAATTAATCAAATCAACTCATCCTCCCACACAAAAAAGAGATAAAGGTGGCCTCGAACTTGTATGAACCTTTTTCATGTGATTGCTTAGTTCAGTCATACTAAAGCGTGTAGAGAATGAAAGGGTTTTTAAAGCTTTAATAGAATGATCCTGAAAATATTGTTAAAACATTTAAACCAAATTTTCTGTGTAATTAATTTCTAGATCAAAGGTTTAATACATTATTTTTATTAAATTGTTGATAGGGTTGAATATAAAGGAGATACTTTTTAATAATGGAGTTATTATGACTATTGATAAATGGGGTATAATGTCTATCGCAAAGATTTGCAATGCAACCTAGGAAAAAATGTTTAATTAGAAAAGTTTATAAAGAAAATAAAAAAAAAGCTCTTTAATTAGAAAGCCAACCAAAGTTGTAAACTGTGGGGTACATTCCTCTTTTGATGTTCCTTTATGTAGTAGAATAAGAAACTAATTAGCCATGGTGATATATAATATATATAATAGTGTACATATATAGTATATTAATATATATTGCTATATTATGTAAATATAAAATAATATATACCATACAAACATTAATGCATATTGTTATATAAAATATATTATATATATATCAGTATGGCTAGTTTCATCTATTATGTATATATAAAATCTGTTTCTCTTTATGTGCAAACATAAACATCCCTATATTTCACATATTACTACATATTTATTTTAGAAATATGTGTGTATTAATCATACAATAATTATGTGTGTGTGTATATATATATGTGTGTGTATATATATATACACACACACACACACATAGAAATATCTTAAAAAGGTAAAGCTTTAGCCCGTGCTATTTATCTTAAAAACCAACTCACAACAAGCCATCCCAAAACTAGTTGCTTAAAGTAAGTATAATTTATTGTCATTTATCTGTGGATAAGATGAATATTAACTACAGGAGATGGAGATTAGCTGGAAGGTGTATTGATCTTAACCATGCTTGTTTATTCTGCAGAAATTGGATGTTATTTGTTGAATATGTTTTTCCTCCCCTTTCTGGGTCACCTGAACTTGATCTGACATGTTTTTCTCATAGAAGCAGCAGAGGCATAAAAGAGAAAAGGTAAGGTGAAAATTCAAAAATGGCCTGCCATTATTTCCAACTTATTTTAATGTCCAATGTAGGTCATATGGTTGAATCAAAGTCAAATGGAAAGAAAAGCCATGTTATCACTTACTCAAAGGGCAGGGGAAACAGATCCAAGTGGGTGAAGAATTGAGGTATTTAATGCAGTATGACTGACTTGGAATAACTGGTCTCCAATTCTCTGATAAGTAAATATAAAAATTCAAGTGTTTTATTCTTTCAGCTTCCTCAGCTTTCTTACTTTATCAACTTGTGTTAATTCAGTTGTAATTACCATAAAACTTGCCCATTCCTATAACTGAGATTAAAAATTAATTTTGATTTTCAAGAAAAATAGAGTGAAATGTACTTGCTTTGAAGAAAGAGACTCTGACATCCTACTGTTCACAATAATAATAGTTAATAGTGAACACTATATGTGGCAAGAAAGCCTACAAGTTCATAACTTTATTTAATTCATTCAATGTAGATATTATTATTACTCCAATTTCAATTATTCACTAACCCAATTCTCCTGTTGAAAAATAAGGTACAAAGAACAGGTTTTAAAAGTTGACTATGTTACCATGGTTAAGAATCATCAGACTCCTGTCAAATCCCAGGACTGTTTCACATCAAAGTCTATGCTCTAATGATCAGCAAACACTTGCTCCCATGAACAAGGAACAGGAATCAGAGGATGCACATCCTCAGTGAGGTTTAATGTATAACAGTGAGTTTGGAATCGGCCAGTCTACCTTTGAACTCCAGAAGTACCTTTGAAACATTCCTTAAGCTGTCTGGATTTCCTCATGTGCTAATGAGAATAGTAGTATCTCTACTTTAGAAATTCTTTAAGATCACATGAGATGCTTGTAAAATATTTATCAGAGCTTAAGACATGGGTAAAATAAGCTATTATTATTATTATTACTCAGCAAGCACATTTGAAATCAATGCAAACAATGTATTGATGAAAAAGATAAAATTTAATATTGTTTACTGCGTACAATTGTTATTAAACCTTTTCTCGACTGCTTTATTGTTTCTAACTTTCCAAAAATGAAACCCCTACTTTATGAAACTTTTCTTTACTCTTTTAGTCATGTTTTCCAAGTGACCCATTTTCTGCTGCAGTTCAAGATAGGACTCTGTGAGTCCTTGTAAGACTATCTGAGGCATTTGTACACAGATCTTAGGAGAAGAAATTATGGGTGTCTTGCACAGAGGTCCGAAACAAAAAGTAATCTTAGAGTTCGGGATAAAATGTAGCGATAGAGTAAGCCAGCCCACAGAGATCAGAGACAGAGAGAAGGAAAGAGTGACGGCAACGGTGGATACCATAATCCAGTCCTTCATGAGACCCAGCTCTACCTCTATACTTTCCATGTCTAAAAATGAGACAATAAATTTCTCTTTGCCAGAGACAGAGTTGTATTTCAATTTTTTGAAGACAAACAGCTTTAACAGAAACATGGATAATTGCCTGAATCTAGAGTCATAGGAAATTCACAGATTAAACATGTGGGGAGCAAATGGGAATCCAGCAAAAGAGATGAGTAATATCAACCAGCAAGTTAGGAGAAAAAGCAAAGAGGTGATGAATTCAAGAAGTCAAAAACAAAAACAACAACAACAACAACAACAACAACAAAAACAGGAGAAAGTAGTGATAAACACAAAGACATAAATATATGGGGGCAAGAATCACTAAGTTTCACCTATTTTCTGTCTACAAAAATGAGAGTAGTTTTGGTAGAGCCATAGGTAAGAAGGACTTATTTGAACAAATTGTAAGAAAGAGAGAACCTAGAAACAATGGTAATTATCAATAATTTCAAGCAGTTGTTCTGCAAATATGAGCAAATAAATAGTATTATATTTGATAAAGTAAGCAAAACATAGCTTCTTTACGAGAAACTATGTAGTAATGGAAATATAACAGAGAGAGAACATTTGATTACATGGAAGGAAGAGAGAAGAATTGCAAAAATGATACCCTTGAATAGATTAGGGGAAGGAAGTGGAGTGACTGATGTTTGATAGAAGCAAATGTATTCCATCTATTGTTTCAGGAATTAATGCAGAGGAATCTTTTCATCTTTGTGTGCTAATAAATCTGAAAGACTTAAAATACTGCAAGCACATATTAATTACTTGATGGATATCTGTTCTGTTAATTAATGGCCATGGAATTAAAACAGAGGAATGAGAAATAAGAGACATCAAGTAGAAGAGGGTCAAATAAAAGTTAGTAGGATCAATGGAATGAAAGTTTTAAGAGATTTGAAGTTTTGTTAGGTTTAGGGTGAAAGTGAATTAGAAGAGTTAGTGGTCAAAGTATAGGATTCAAGAAACTGAGATCATGGACGTGATATAGTAATTAGTGCCACAAGATCTAGACAATGAAAAAATCCTAAATAGATTATGGCTGAAATAAAGACCAGAACTTTAGGGAAATGGAATTCAAGGATCTGCAGTGCCAGAAGTTGGAAGGATCACCCAGATATTTATTGCAATTACAGAGAATTGAGGCAAGTATACTATATTCTAAAATCACTGAGCTGTGGAGGAGAATAAATCAGTGGGTTGTAGATGACAGCAACAATAAAGGCTAGTGGGCAAAAAAAAAAATAATACACAAGAGATTCAAACTGTATTAGTCCTTTTCACACTGCCATAAAGAACTGCCTTAGACTGGGTAATTTATAAAGAAAAGAGGTTTAATTGACTCACAGTTCCACATGGCTGGGGAGGCCTCAGGAAACTTACAGCCATGGCAGTAGGAAAAGCAGAAGTAAGTGCCTTCTTCACAAGGCAGCAGGAGAGAGAGAGAGAGCATGCAGGGAAACTGCCACTTTTAAACCATTAGATCTTGTGAGAACTCCCTCAATATCATGAGAATAGCAAGGAGGAAACCACTCCTGCCATGATCCAATCACCTTCTACCAGGTCCATCACTCAACAATTGGGCAATACAATTCAAGATGAGATCTGGGTGGTGTATTAGTCCATTTTCACACTGCTGATAAAGACATACCTGAAACTGGAAAGAAAAATAGTTTTAATGGACTTACAATTCCACATGGCTGGGGAGGCCTCACAACAGAGGAAGGCAAGGAGGAACCAGTCACGTCTTACATGGATAGTATCAAGGAAAGAGAGAGCTTCTGCAGGGAAATTCCCATTTTTAAAACTTTCAGGTCTTGTGAGACTTATTCACTATCATGAGAAAAGTGCAGGAAAGACCCGCCCCCATAATTCAGTCATCTCCCACCAGGTTCCTCCCACAACACATGGAATTGTGGGAGTTACAATTCAAGATGAGATTTGGATGGGGATAAATCATGTCAGGTGGGAACACAGAACCAAACCATACCAAAAACCTAAGGATCTTCAGGAAGGAGAGAGGAAGAGTGCCCTGAAATTGGGAATAATATTTAAGAAAAGGCCAGGCACGGTGGCTCATACCTGTAATCCCAGATCTTTGGGAGGCTGAGGCAAGCAGATCATGAGGTCAGAAGATCAAGACCACCCTGGCTAACATGGTGAAACTCTGTCTCTACTCAAAAACACAAAAAATTAGACAGGCATGGTGGCACATGCCTGTAGTTCCAGCTGCTCAGGAGGCTGAGGCAGAAGAATCACTTGAACCCTGGAGGCAGAGGTTGCAGTGAGTTAAGATCACACCACTGCACTCAAACCTGGGTGACAGAGCAAGAATCCATCATAAATCAACCAATCAATCCATCCTAGATTTGTTTTGAGAAGCTGTAAGAACATAAAGCAAATATTACTGACAGGCCAGCAGCGGAAGCCATATCCTCAGGAGAGATCCATGTTTTCATCAGAAAAATAGTTTGAAAGGAAAGGTCAAACAATTTGATCTCAGGATGTAAAATAATTCCTCTGGAACACTGTAAGGATGTCAGGAAATAGGATGGTAAGACAAGAGGAAAAATAGGAATTACAGAGCTTGGACCATGAAGTGTGACTGAGTCTGGGGGTGGTTCTTGGGGATACCACAAATGAGGATGAAATATATAATGGAACTAATCCCAGCAAATTTACCACACAGTGTGTTGGAGGGAAACTAGATTTAGGGAGGAAATGTCTGGGTCTTCTCTTAATAACTCACAAAGGTGGGAATTTTGTACTACAGTTGACTTGACCTTTATTCCTAGCCCCTTCTTTCATGACAGAACTCTGTCAGTAAGGACCCATGTTACACTGAGTCACTCTTCACACTGATGATGAGTAGACTGAACTGAAATTGAGGGATGAAGGCTCTTTATTTCCATATACAACACTTATTTCATGTCTGTTTTTTTCCTCTGCCAGAAAAATAAATTTGATCAGAAACAGGGTTTGGCGTTTTGTTTATTTTTTTATTCATATGTTAAGAAAAGACCTATTCTAAAGCCTGGCTCAGAGGCATGTGTAAGTGAATGAGACTGGTGGTAGTATGATGTGTTCCCTCATTACTTGCAACCATGGGGATTAGAAAAACTAGCTGAAAATATTTTTTCTCTCTCTTCCATCCATTTGGCTTCACAACCTGTCATATTGTTTATGTCTTCACTACCTATAATTAAACACATAGGAGCAATAAAGAGCCTCTATCCCTAAGCAACACAATTGTTCATCCTCTGGGTTAGACATTTTTTATGTGTAAGAATGGTTGAGCATGAAAGAAAACTGCTATAAGATATGTGACCATTAGATACGGAAAAATTGTCACAAAGAAAGTAATTTCCCTTTTTGTAACAAACTTGCAGACTAACATAAAAAAGAATTTTTTTTGAAAAAATATTTACCAGAGTTCAAATACTGTGTGTGTATGTGTCTGTGTGTATATTTGTGCTGTATCTTGGTTATTGAATCTTAACACAGGTGAGTTTGTATAAAAGCAGGATACAGAACACACAACAAAAGCCTACTTCTTAAATGCTATAGAAGCCAGAGGGAAAAAACTTAACTACTTTGTACTATCATATATACATTAATAATTAAGAATATAGTAAATATTGAGTCTATAATATACTCGGTTTAATATACATTTAAACCTCTATTGTACTGTACACAAAACGAAGCACACTCGTGTACACACACAAAAAAAACATGTAATTACACTATTTCCTCATAAATAACAATTATTTGACCAGTCACTAACTGTGCTTATTTATTAATCGGTCAAGTGTTTTCAGTTGCATTGCATAACGAAAGAAAAAATGAACATAGACCACTTAAATTCTTGCCTCTGAATTTCTCATCTGTGAATAAATGTTACTTTTCTCAACTTGAATACATATCCATATTATGTGACCAATTTTCTCCTTAAATAATTTTTTAAATTTTTATTTCCTGTATTATTATTATTAATATTGTTGTTGTTGTTATTGTTGAGACAGAGTCTAATGCTGTTACCCAGACTGGAGTGCAGTGGGGTGATCTAGGCTCACTGCAACCTCCCCATCCCAGGTTCAAGTGATTCACCTGCCTGTCTCCTGAGTAACTGAGACTACAGGCACCACCACGCCCAACTAATTTTTGTATTTTTAGTAGAGACAGGATTTCACCATATTGACCAGACTGATCTCAAACTACTGACCTCAGGTTACCTGCCCGCCTCAGCCACCCATAATTCATTTATTTTTTAACTAATATACTTTATTTTTTAAGAACCGTTTTAAATTTGCAGAAAATTGAGTAATTACTAAAGAGTTCCCATACCACCTGTGTCCCAACAATTTTCGCTACTATTAACATCCTTTTAAGTGTGACTGTTACATTATTATTATTAATTGAAGTCCAAAGTTGATAAGCTTTGAACCTCTGTTTCCTCTAAGTCTCATGTTGAAATTTAATTGCCATTGTAATAGTATCAAGAGATGGAAGAGTTGAGTTATTTAAGCCATGAGGACTAACAAGGGTGCAATTGACGCACTTATAAAGAAGGGTGAGTTTACCTCTCTCTTGCTCTTTGTTGTCCTCTCATATTCTGCCATGTGATGGCACAACAACAAGGGCCTCACAGGATTCTGGCACCTTGATATCGGACTTCAATTTTCCAGAAGTGTGAGCCAATAAATTTTGTTTATTGTAAGTTACTGTGTCTGTGGTGTTCTATCATAGCAGCAAAAAATTGACGAAGATAATATTTTATGAAAAGGCTCACTGTTTATTTTGTATATTTTAATAGATTTTAACAAATGCACAATATCATGAATCCTACAATTAAAATATCACACAGAATAGTTTCACTGTCCAGTAAGCCTATTATGCTCATGTATTTCTCTCTCCTCCTCATCTCAAACCCTTGGCAAATATTGATAATTTTGTAGCCTCCAAAGTTTGGCATTTCCAAAATGCCATGTAGTTAAAATTATATAGTATGTAGCCTTTGCAGACTGGTATATCTCACTTAGCAATATGTTCTCAAGTTTTTTTATGTCTTTTTGTAGCTTAATAGTTTATTTTTTAATTAGTGAATAATATTCCATTGTATGAATGTAGCAACATTTGTATACCATTGAGCTATTGAACATTTTAGTTACCTCCAGTTTTTGATTATTAAAAACAAAGCTGATGTAAGTATTCATATGCAGGTTTCTGGTTTTACTTTGAGGATTTAAGAACTTTACACTTACTCCAATTTCTCCTGATCTTGCTATCTTGCTTCTATTATCCATAATTTTCTCATAATAATGTCCTCTAACTAAAGAATCCTATATAAACATAAGACTATGTTGTAGACCTCTCTATTTCAGAAAGTATATTTATGATATTGCTAATACATTTATTTGATTTTCAAAATATTGATTGCTTTCAGAAAGACCATGTTCTGCAAGATTTGTTGAACTTCCCAAATTGATGGCATTTGTTTAATCCGTAAATATTAGTACTCATTCAATTACAGTAAGGATAAGTAGTTTGAGTAATTAGTTTTCCTTCATATATACCCTGAAAAGAATATCTTAAAATAAGTATCAATGTGGGCCAATATGCAGATTCAGTAACCTATATCATTTTATTTTAGTTAATAATAGAAATAGGCACAATTATTAATATTATGTCCTGTATTAGTCCATTCTCACACTGTTAGAAAGACATACCTAAAGACTGGGTAAATTATAAAGAGAAAAGGTTTAATTGACTCACAGTTCCGCATGGCCAGGGAGGCCTCAGGAAACTTACAATAATGACAGAAGGTGAAGAGTAAGCAAAGCACATCTCACATGGTGACAGGAGAGAGATAGAGCAATGGGAAGTGTCATACTTTTAAGCTATCAGATCTCATGAGAACTCACTTTCATGAAAATAGCATGGGGAAAACCGCCCCCATCATCTAATCACCTCCCACCAGGTCCCTCCCCCAACATATGGGGATTATAATTGGAAATAAGATTTGGGTGGAGACACAGACCAAATCATATCAGGTCCCAAGCTATTATTAAAAAAATTTAAAAAAATCCTGTAGATTCAATTTTTATCCTCAGTTACTTTTTCTGGCCATGTCCAAAACTTTTTTTTGGAATGAATGTTGTTGAAAGAATATTGGTTAATGAGTCATGGGCAGAAGTGAATTAGTTTAAAAATAATACGGGAAACTCTACATTCATTCAATACCAAATTCCAGAAAGTTTTAATGGAAACACTCAAGTCAGAGAATCCTAGAATAATGGCACTGGACTCAATAAATAATTTGAAAACAATTTGTTAACTATTCATTTATGGTACCACAATAACCTACTAACTGGCTTCCCAAACCTGTGTTTCCCCCTCTTTAACCTATTGTCTTAAGTATAGACAGTGATCTTTACAGAAATGTATATTTTATTATGTTAAATTAACTTCCATATGAAACCCAATATTTTTCTCATTACACACACACACAAACAGACCTCGCTAAGTTCCTCCCACTTCGTTAGCATAGCATCATACTCTTTTCCCCTTCAATCATGATTCTGCTAATTGCTTACAAAAATATAATTTTTTTCTGGGTCCTAGGGTCTTCGTATCCTAATGAAGGATTCTGTGTCACATAAAATTAAGACAGCCTAATTAAGATAGCCTATACATTTAAGTATTTGTTTACATCTGGTATTACTTATTTTCCAGAAACAAAAAATGGCTCTGAGTTAATTCAATAAAAACATTTTAACCAAGTTGTTGCATTTGGTTTTATTTCAACTTTTTATGTTAGGAAAGGCCAATTTCTAATTCTCCCTACTCATTTTCTCTTCTTTTTATGTCTTAGTTTTCTCTACCTTTTTTTTTTTTTCAAAATTGTTTTGGACATTTGTATGGAAAATTATTTTATTCATAAATTTTCCTGAATTGAATTAATATCTTTAAATGATTGACTTTTTCTAAACATATACATAACATATTTTCAGGTTTATTCATTGATACTATGTTTTTACTAAAAGTTTAGCACGGAAAAATCTATTAAACAGATACTAATTGTTTACTATATTTTAAAAGTACTCTACGTCTTAAGTATTTTCTTATTTTTAATACTTGAAACAATTCTGTTATATGTGAAATGTAAATATTTAAATTATTATAGCTAGACAAAATTATTATCCCATTTAAGAAATATTGTTTATATTTTTAAAACTACTTTGTGAATACCGATGATGTTAATTTTCATTTTTACCTTCTAATTGTTAGTGTAAAAATACAACTTTGAATTCAAAAACTGCACCTAAAAATTCAGAAGATTGTTCAAATAGCTCTTCTTTTAATCTAGAATTATTCTGCCAACTTAAAAATATTCTTGTGAAGATACAGAAAATAATTTACTGGAGTTTTGTTTCCAAAATGACGTTTGTTTAAAATGACATTGGGGAATCATTGAGTGAAGGAAATGCTGCTACAAAATATGACACCATAGAATTTGAGAAAATAGTAGAAGCAGGAAAGCCACTCTCATCTTCTCCCACCATTCTTCCCTGAAGCAGGCCGTACAATTCAGGAAGCTCACTCTCTGGCCTTCTCCTTCCCTTAATTCGTAATTAACCTCATCTTACAGGTTTTTTACACCTGTCCAGGTGTCTTCCCTATACCTGGAAAGAAAGAATGTCACACAGATGCCAAGAAGTATCTGAACAAACAGACCTCGCTAATTTCCTCCCACTTTGTTAGCATAACATCATATTCTTTCCCCCTCCAATCATGATTCTGCTAATTGCTTACAAAAATACAATTGTTTTCTGGGTCCTAGAGTCTTCATTTCCTAATGAAGGATTTTGTGTCCCATAAAATTAATTAAATAAATTTGCATGCTTTTCTCTACATTTTTTTATAGGCATCTCAGACAAGACACCAGCAATGGGTGAGGAAGGGGTATTATTTTTTTTTTCTATTGTACAGGAGCCTGTTAAAAATAAAATGACTATTTAAGATAAAATTGACCCAGCATAGTGACTCACACCTGTAATACCAGCACCTTGGGAGGCCGAGGTGGGCAGATCATTAGGTCAGGAGATCGAGACTACCCTGGGTAACATGGTGAAACCCCATCTCTACTAATAACACAAAAAATTAGCCGGGTGTGGTGGCAGATGCCTATAGTCCCAGCTACTCGGGAGGCTGAGGCAAGAGAATGGCGTGAATCTGCGAGGTGGAGCTTGCATTGAGCCGGGATTGTACCACCGCACTCCAGCCTGGGTGACAGAGCAAGACACCTCAAAAAAAAAAAAAAAAAGATAAAATTTTAATAAAATGAGAAAAATACAAAATGACCCAAGGGAAGCACATAAAGATAAAGAATAATATATCTATAAACTTAAATACAGAAAATAGCCAACGAATTTTATTGAAAATTTGCTAGTTGCAATAGTTTTCAGGAGTTCTTATCAACATTTATGGCTTCACATCTTTAGTTAAAACTCTCAATATATTTCTATTTGAAATGCAAAGTAAATTTCTTACTCATTTTGCTTATTCAGACGTAAATTTAAGAAAAAAAAACTCTTGTTAAGAAATTTAGTATGGATCAGAAATGATTATTTTTAAAAATTTTCCAATAGAACATATGCTTAAACTTTATTATAATTATTATTTATTTATGATTACAATGTGTTCTTTTACTAATAGATATAAACTTTCTGGAAAATAAATCTGAATTATATGATCTAATATATAAGTTTTTAACTTTATTATAATTATTATTTATTTATGATTACAATGTGTTCTTTTACTAATAGATATAAACTTTCTGGAAAATAAATCTGAATTATATGATCTAATATATAAGTTAAATTATGTAAAAACATAAATTTGTTAAGGTAATCATTTTAGTAGTTCTATTTATTAATTAATGTGGCAGTGACATAAGAAATCTCCTATACATGTTCATGTCCTAATCCCCAGAATCTGTGAGTGTGTTACATTACATGACAAAAAAAGAAAAACAAAGACATTGAAGATGGAATTAAGGTTCCACATTTCAAAGTAGGAAGATTATCCTTGATTATTTGTTGGGTCAATCTAATTACATGTGTCCTAAAAACTGGAAAAAATAAAAAATAAAAACGGAGAGGAATAGGGAAGATCAAAATAACAAAAGAGGAATCCAGAGATGGATACAAAGAGGTAATAAGGAGAAATAACAGGTAATAATGACTTGTTTCAGTGTTTACAGGTTTGAAGGGCAACAAGGACTTCAGTCCTACAGCCAACCACAGCAAGGAAATTCTTCCAACAACCTGAAGAACCAAGGAAACAGTGTATTTCCTGGAGTCTCCATGGAGAAACACAGTTGTGTTGATACCTTGATTTTAACCAGTAAGATTCACGTTGGACTTCTGACATGTAGAATAGTAAAATAGTAAATTTGGGTTGTTTGAAGCCATCAATGTTGTGTCAATTTTTTACAGTGGCAATAAAGAATATACCTCATTTAACCAACACGAATTTTTGCCTTGCAATATTGAAAGAAACAACGCAAAGTGTTTTTCTTATTCTTGCAAAAGAGAAAGTCATGTTTACATCTTTTCTCTCACCTTCACTTTCTATTTCTGCCTGCCTGCCTAATGCACCCAATGAAATAAAGGATCCATGACTGACTTTCATAAAGGATACTTATCGCTAATATTGAATGCTTATTGATAATTTTCCAAATGTCTGACATTATACTAGGTGCTATCAATATAAGGCAAATGACGCTACTTCAAGAAGCCAGTCAGTTAATACATTTTTAGCAAAGTCTAGAAAAAAATGTTTCAACTAGTAAATATATGAAACAATAAGTAGTAATTGGCATTCACATATCCCAATCCAGCATTTTCTCTGTTATGTTGCTAATAAAATCAGATACTAAGACCATAGGAATTTGCTTTAGTGTTGCTAGAATTTTGGTAAACTGATAGCTGAAAGCACATGTACTCTAATCTACTATACATTATTATTTGATTCTTATTGTTGCCTGATAATTGTATGTTTCTCTAGTGTTCACAGATAAGACTGATCTTCAGAGTTTCTTGTAGTTTATTACTCTGCACACTTTTGTTAGTCTAATACAACAAATTGGCACACTTTTTAAAATATCTTACTTTCCTCAGTGGGTAGAATTTGTTTATAAGATTTCAATAATTTGGAAGAAGTCTCAAAAATTATTTGGTGTCTGAGATATTTTTCAAAATATTTTTTGGTAATTTATTTTACTTCTTTAAAACACTGATTCTAGAATACTAAACATTTTATTTACCCTCTCGAAAATAAATCAAACACATTACATAATTTTAAGATGACAGATTTTACTTCACTTACGAGCTAATGGGTCAGCCCATTACAGTTCCATAGATGCTGTCAGAAGACATGAGATTTCTGGGTCAGAGACAAATAATGTAATTAACCACCATACAGCCAATACTAACAATGTCATCAAACTTGTTCAAGTTTTCTTTGCCCTGAAGGTCTTGGGTGAAATGGAGGTTCAGTTGAAGCCTGCATGGTCGGTGTGTAATACTGAGCTTAAAAAATCTACTACTCTTTATGGCAAATAAACAATACTGCACTTGTACAGAGAGACATTATCTCAGCTCTCAAGATTTCTAAATGTATAAGAATCAACAGGGAGAAATGATGTTAGTGAAAGAGTAAAACATTCTACCTCCCAACAATAACTGTCTCTTAATACAAATATACGTACTTTAAAATCAGTTCTTGTGCCCTCTTTTGGTTTTTGTTTTTCATATTACTATATCTTATGTATAAATATATTTTACTTCATCCAGTTTTCTAAATTGTGTCCTGGTTTGATAATTTTTGTAACAGGATTATTTTGACTTTTAATAATCAAAAATACTATTTTGCTTACTATGATTATTATATTCCAATTTTTATTTCTTTTTTATCTTACTTCTTCTGCCATTCCCCTGCTTAAAACTCTTCCTACGCCTTTGGTGCAAATTTGACTTTGTTTGTTTAACTTAAATTGCTATCCCTGAACTGTTCAGTTACTAAATTTTATTCCTTCTCATCTCTCTTTCCAACTTCCCTGTAAATTTTAGCAACTCTGAATTACTTTTAGTCTCTGAAAGTGTCATGCTCTCAATTGCTCTTTCCTGTCTTCGTTCTACTTCTTGAAATTGTCTTGAAATTTCTCTCACATTTCTTTTAACTTAGTTAAACCTCAGGCTTCGCGTTAGTTCAAGACTACCTTAAGTCAGCCTCCTAAGAACTCCTGCAGCTCCTGTATGCTGTTACTTTTTAACTGATGTTGCCTGGCCTGGATTTTATGTTCTATAACAAAGTAACTCAAAATTTTTGACCATCATTCTATCTGTGGTGCATACCTTGACAGTTGAGAAACAAAGAAACACAAATACTGTTCTATAGAGTTAAACACTAATATGTTCATTATGAAAATGCTAAAATATACACAGTTGACCAAAAATAAAGTGCCAGCATGAATTTGGGATAAGTTTAAAGTTCAGGTGTTCTTACTGCTGCTACATTTGCATTAACCTTTCCGACTTTTAATATTTTATATATATTGTTATCGCAGACAAATATTGAAATATTTTCTAACTGGCTGAATTCTAAGATATAATTCAGAATAGGAAAAAATAAAAATGAAGCTAATAATAAAATAAAATATTTTTGCAGATAGAATATATATATTTTTACTTTTGCTATGGCTCCATCACTTCTATGGCCTCTAATTTCTGAGTTTTACTTTTATCTTATATTGACAATTAGGACAGTATTTGCATCTGATAATATGCTGGTTAAATATGTATTTCCGTACTTCTATTTTTGTCTGTATCAATTTTTAATTTTATGTATTTTATTTTTTATCAGTAAGAAGAGTAAAACAAAGCCAGCGCAATGCTGCCAAATCTCTATTCAGAGAGATAATTAATATCTTAAATATATTATTTAGGGAAAGAAATGAAGAAAGAAGAAACAATTAAATATTCCACCAAAGTAAAAACAAAAACAAAAACAAAAATCCAATTAGGATTTTAAAATAGAAGAAAGAAAGCAATCATATAATAAAAGTGCATGAAATAAATTTGAACTTAAGCATTAAAAAAATCCTCACATCTTTAAAATTAATTTATACAAAAATAAATTCTTAGTTGAATATTCAAATAAAAAGGCCCACAATAGCAATATCATGGTGATACAAGATGTGAAAGAAATTCTAAAATGCTTTCAGAAATGAAATAGTGGCAAAACATTTTCACACAAAAGGAAGTAAACATGTAAACCCAAGAGTTACAGCAGTGGAATGAGAATTACATCAAATTAATCTTCTCAACAGAAACAATTCATACTAGCAGATACAGAAACAATCACTTCAGTAACGTGAAAAAAAAAAAAAACTTATTTTGCATTTTGAAGTCTTTGCCAAGTGTAACTTAATATGACAGTCTAAGATTTTAATATATATTACCATTTACCACAAATTATCTCTAAGTAAATTAAGAAAAATGGTTTAGGCCAGGCGCGGTGACACATGCCTGTAATCCCAACACTTTGAGAGGCTGAGACGGGCTGATCACGAGGTCAGGAGATGGAAAGCACTCTGGCTAACACGGTGAAATCTCGTCTCTACTAAAAATACAAAAAATTAGCCGGGCGCGGTGGCAGGCGCCTGTAGTAGCAGCTACTCGGGAGGAAGAGGCAGGAGAATGGCGTGAACCTGGGAGGCAGAGCTTGCACTGAGCCGAGATAGCGGCACTGCATTCCAGCCTGGGCAGCAGAGCAAGACTCTGTCTCAAAAAAAAAAAAAAAAAAGATATGATAAATGGTTTAAATATGAAGAAATACCAAAGATATAGACAGTGATGATGAACAGAAAAACTGGAAATACTTGCATTTCTGTCTAAATGATTAAAGGCATGTATTCTGATTCTGAAACCAGTCAGGTTGTATTTGTGGACTGATTCCACTAACTAATGCTAGCTGTTTGATGTTAAGTGAATCATGTAAATTCTTTGTGCGTAATTTTTACTCATTTATACAATGGCAATCAAAGTGATCAGATTTGTCTACAGTTGTTTTTTGGTGTCTGTGGGTGATTGGCTCCAGGACTCCCTGTGTATGCCAAAATTTGTGGATGCTAAAATTATTTTTATTAAATACTGTATATTTGCATATAACTGACACACATTCTCCTGTACATGATCAATCATCTCCATATTGCTTATAACCACAAATACAATGAAGTGCTATGCACATAGTTGTTATACTGCATTGTTTAGAGAATAATGAAAAACAATTGTATATGTTCAGTACATTTTTATTACTTCAAATATTTTTTATCTGTGGTTGGCTGAATCTGTGGGTGCTAAACCCACAGATATGGAAGGTCGACTCTAATATTATCTATATAATATAAAAATAAAATGCATTAATACCAGTAATGTAATTAGAATGATGCTATTAGAATGATATAGGCAGTTTTGTATAAGTGTTCTGATAATAGTCACATTGCCATGTAAATTACATTCTTTAATAAATAATTTCCAACAATTGGTACTATAAGTCCCTCTCAAATGGAATTTGAGAAGGTGGAGGGAGAAATGGAAGGAAATAAAAACAGGAAAACTTCATATATTGTTGTGAAGTGAAAATAATTTGTTATAGATTTTTGAAGAAAAGTGTTTTAAAAAATTTTTACATTTTAAAGTAAACACTGGAAAAATAGAAATAATATTAAGGTTATTAGTAAATAATGACTGGCAAGGTAAGAATAATATTTATTATTTTAAAAGGTTGTAAAGAAGAAAATAAATAAAAATATGTGACAGAGACTATATGTGGTCCAAAAAGCCTAAAATATTTACTATTAATATTTGGCTCCTTAAATAATTTTTCACCATCTCTGTGTTAGAGGAATAAGTATGGAATAAAGAATATATTTATAACAAACCTTATAATACTTTACCTAACATTATTTTCTCCCAAATAAGACAGAGAAAATTACAAAAAGAAAATCATAGCCAATAAAAATAAAACATAATATAGATATATTATCTATATTATATAGATTCTGAATCACAAAAATTAGTGAATTAAATTTTTACTTAGAAAGCAGATAAACTTAAAAAAATGACATTAACAAAAATGAATGAACAAAAAAAAGGAAAAGGCTACCAAGAAATAATGTATCTTAACATCTTCTAAATTACAAACATAATACAGATTGAAACCATGCAATACAATTTGAAATTAACAATAAAATATAATTAACCAATGTCTTTTTAATTTAGAAAACAAAAATTTAATTTAAATACCACATTAAACAGAAAATTTATCCCATAATTTCTCCGAACTAAAGTGTCAATTTTGCAAACCAAAACCTATTAAATGCAGTAAAGCCATTTTAGAAACAAATACATAAAAGAGATATTTTATTAGAATAAAGCTTGAAATGTGTTTAAGGCCAAGTAGAAAAAAATGAATTAAAATTATAGTGGAAGTAATATATCTATCCCCAGATTGTTCTGGGTGAATTTTACAAAGAAGTTCTACCATGAATTTTAGAAAGTAATTATATTTTTAAACATTTCAAACTAATTTAACAACTGAAAATATTTTCAACTCATTCAACCAGACTAATAAGATCCTAAAAATAAAACTTAAGAAGGAAAACATGCATTTGAAGTGAAATAATAGACCAAACTTAGTTGCATACATTTTTATAAATGCTTATTTCATACATTAAGACAAAGTAAACCTTGTATTTATCATGTCTACCTAAATGTTGTCATAGGATTTTGCGAAATGTTCAGCATTTGTACCTTTATTAAGACAGTATGTTACATTAGCAGCTTAGTGCAGGAATGACAAATCAGTAACCTCCTCATACAAGCAAACAAACAAATATAAATGCACCTTATAAAACTCTTTAGAACTATTTAGCATTATCTACTAAAGATTATTGCATTTCATATTAGAAATGACTTTTTTTTTTTTTTTTTTTTTTGAGACGGAAGAGTTTCACTCTGTCTCCCAGGCTGGAGTGCAGTGCCAGTGATCTCGGCTCACTGCCAGCTCCGCCCCCCGGGTTCAGGCCATTCTCCTGCCTCAGCCTTCCGAGTAGCTGAGACTACAGGCGCCCACCACCACGCCTGACTAATTTTTTGTATTTTTAGTACAGCCGGGGTTTCACTGTGTTAGTCAGGATGGTCTCGATCTCCTGACCTCATGATACGCCAGCCTCAGCCTCCCAAAGTGTTGGGATTACAGGCGTGAGCCACGGTGCCCGGTCAACTGTAATCTTATTACAGAAATAGAAGTAATGTTTCTTCTATTTCTGTAATGTTTCAAATGCATGCACACTTTTACAAAGTGACAATTACATGAATATTTGTTATTACCTAGAGCCCCTAGAGCCCTGAAACAAAATAAAGCTGAATACTTTCTACTTCTGTGAATTTCAGGAAAAAAAAAAAAAAAAAAAAAGCAATGAAAGAAGCCTTTTTACTTTGCTCTGAGACAGAATTTCCATGTAGAAATGAAGATAGTAACCCCTCAGTTTTTCTGAATTATACCCCATAGAACATAGGGAGCTCTAAACTCTTTCTTTAAATACTCATAGTAACATACATGTGAGCCACGATATTAGTTTATACTATCGCCAACCTAAATAACAGAGAGAGGCCCTCTAACAGAAAGTTATATTTATTTGAAAATAGGGCATTGCAATGAGAATACACATGTTATCATGTTATAGTAGATTATGTGTGCATTCCCATTGCAATGCCTAGTTCTCAAATAAATATTATTTTCTTTCAGGGTAATTCTGCTTGTTATTAGTTCAACATAAATAGTGCCTAAAGTGAGATTTGAAGAATAATCACTACCTAAAAAAAAAAAAAAAAAAAAAAAAAAACAATGTGGCCGGGCGTGGTGGCTCACACCTGTAATTCCAGCACTTTGGGAAGCCAAGGCGGGTGGATCATGAGGTCAGCAGATCAAGACCATCCTGGCCAACACGGTGAAACCCCAGCTCCACTAAAAATACTAAAAAATTAGCTGGGTGTGGTCACGGGCGCCTGTAGTCCCAGCTACTCAGGAGGCTGAGGTAGGAGAATGGCGTGAACCAGGGAGGCGGAGCTTGCAGTGACCTGAGATCCGACCACTGGACCACAGCCTGGGCGGCAGAGCCAGACTCCATCTCAAAAAAAAAAAAAAAAAAAAAAAAAAAACAATTCTTGGAACTAGTATTCTCTTGAACCCTTAAAGCTCTCCAACTTTTTTTTTTTTTTTTTTTTTTTTTTTTAAATGAAATCTCTCTCTGTTGTCCAGGCTGGAGTGCAACGTCCTGATCTCAGCTCACTGCAACATCCACAACCCAGGTTCAAGTGATCCTCCTGCCTCAGCCTCCCAAGTAGCTTGAACTACAGGCACGCACCACCACACCCAGCTAATTTTTATAGTTTTAGTAAAGACGAGTTTCACCATGTTGGCCAGAATGGTTTCCATCTCTTGACCTCATGATCCACCCACCTCAGCTTCCCAAAGTGCTGGGATTACAGGCATGAGCCACCGCGCCTGGCCAAAACTCTCCACTTTGATGGCTCAACTTTTCTGCTCTGTATAGTCTTCTCTCAGGCCAAGAGAGGACCTATTTGTTGTATTTGGGATTTGTTTTGGTTATAAGGCCACATTTAGTAAAAAAGTTCCAGATTCCTCCTAGCATAATAAAATACTTTTGTTTTTACTGGCAAGTAGTTTCTAGTATAAAGACAAATGTCCTTCTGGTCTAGGTATTCCAGTTTCTTAGATAATTTACATAAGGCATTTTTTTTTTTTTTCTGGTAAATTTACTTTTAGTTCTTTCTGCACACCTACTTTAATATTTTGTTTATTCTGCATGCCTGCATTAAAATTTCTGTGAACACTTCAATGTTGGTTTGTTTATGTACATCTGTAAGTGATTTGGCTTTTTACCCTTGCTTGTTTCTGAAAATCCTCCAGTAGCAAAAATAACCATTCTAAATGGTGGATTCAGGATGGTTAATTGAAAGCCACTAGGGGTATTGCCACAACCTGAAACACCAGTCCAATCTCCTGTTGTTCCTTGACAGGATTTGTAGATTTTTTTTACTCTCAAGAGATTAATGTAAAACAAATGAAATTCTCAAATCTTAAGGCATGTCAAGTTATCTGAAGATTCAGCCAGCTGTATTATGGCCTCTTCTCATGCATGTTTTTAAACTGATGGGCAAATTACGTCAAGAAAAAAATCAGGGCTCAAATGTTCACTATTCAAAGTCTTGAAGCAAACAAACAAAAAAGCCTACATTTATAAAGTAAGTATGTAGAACCTTCTAAGTTCTCTATTTTTTGCCTACTTTAAATTTGCTGACTTTTCTGCTGGTGTTGAGATGAACACCTACCACTTAAGACAATCCAGTCATGGTTAAATGAATAAATAAATCTTAAAGGACTTTCAAATTATGACTTCACAAAGTAAAATAACTTCACAGTAACCAATAACCTAGATACCTTTTGAAAATATAAATACAGGTTTGCCTTACTAACAGCTATTTAAAGTAATGGAACAGTTAACAAAAACATTATTGTCTAAAAAAGAAAGACATAGAATTGTGTTTATATATTTAAGCTTTCAGAACAAATAGGTCAAAATCTTAAACTGAGAAAAATAATATTAAGTATCTCTATCTGACATCAAAATTTCTTGTCTCTCATTCAGGGACCAAAAAGTAAAACAAGCCAAAAAGTTAAAATAAAAAAGAACCTGCTGAAATGCTTACCTACTCTCGTTGACTAGTCAAGCAGATCAGTTGCAAACAGAAGATAGATTTGTCACTATTTCAAGGCCAGATTGAATTTCTTTTCTTGTACAATTTAGCAAGTCCTAGCTAAAATATACACATTACAAAACATATTGTGAACCTCATTTAAAATAGGAAAAAAAGTCTAAAATTGATTATTTAAAACCAACGATTTACCCAAAATGTTGGTTTATAACATTCATTAGATTACCTGTAAGGGCAAGCAAAGTTTGACCAATGTTAACATGTCTCACTTTGTCAAAAATACAATTTGGATCCAACTGCGTGGTTGTTTTTTTTTGTTTGTTTTTGTTTTGTTCTTTTTTTAAAAAATAAACTGGCAAATGTATGTAACTATTTCATGTCTAAAATTTTAATATGAAAGCTATGAGATCTACGTGTGTGCACATGTTTAGGTGGGTGTGTTTATACCTACATATATGAATTATATTGTATTTTGAGTCTACATGATAAATTTTACCATAGTTGGCCAGAAAGCTCTTAAGAAATGCTTCAGATTGGCTTAAATAAGTGCTCAAGTAAGCTATATAGTTATAAATAGTCTGAATGACTTTTAGTTTAAGTGACTTGAGTAAATAATAAATAAGCTTGTTTTATAATGGTTGCTAAGATAAATATCTTTAAGAAGGTCAGCATACATGTTTGCCTGGGTTTATTGGTGATATTGCTTTATGTTTGTCTCTACTAGATGTTTTATGGTGTCAAGTTTTTACACAGAAGTTATAAAACTACAAACCCAGTCTAAATCAGAATGATCTTTGTGCAATTATTTTATAAGTAAGACTAAGTGAATATTGTTGGTTTAATTTTAAAGAGCTATGTCATCTGAGTTATTGTGAAAATACCCAATCTTAATTTATTTAAGATTAAAGTTGTTATTTCTGTGAACATCTGATGTTCACAGGCTATAAAAAAGATTCACAGAGGAATAACTTGAAATGATGACAAGCTTCATCTGATATCTAAGTTATCATAAGTAATCTAGGAAAATAGTTAAAAGTAAATAAATTAGATAAACATTTAAAAACATGTCATGCAATTTGAAATCATAAAGTTATCTTAAATTAAATAATTAACACCAATTAAATTCTTGGAGCATTTTCATATAAGACAGAGAAAACATAAATTACTGAGCATTAATATAAATCTTGTTCTTGGCTTGCTAAATTTTATAGAAAGATTAAATTTATTTGGGTTTATTAATACATATAAGAATAATTCTGTGATGGGGAAAACGGTTTCTAAAAATTATAAAATAGTTCTCACCTCTATAACACTGATGTGACAGAGATTTGAAAATTGCTTATTTCCTAGGTTTTGCTAAAAATTAATATATGTGTGTATATAAAGTGTACCAAAAACACAAAATGGATTTTTGATGAGAAAAATTATAAGAAAAGCATTTTAAATGTATTCCTCATTTTAAAAACAATAATGTTGTCTAACTCAGAGGTTATTAAAAGGTTGTTTAAAAACACGCATTTAGGAAGGGAAATAGAAATAAAATAAAAAGCAAGCAAGTAAGTAGGAAAGACAGATGAGAAAAAGGTTTTGAACTTAAAGATACTTTTGGTAAGGAAGGTTAGGAAAAAAAGGTATGTTTTTCAGAAAAATAACCTTGAGAGGTAAATTTTTGTACTAAACTAAAATGATAGGTAATTAAGGAAAGAGGAAATGTAAGACAAAGCAAAAAATGTCTAAGTATGTTGTCAAAGGTCTGAGTAAGTCATGATGAGGTTAGTAAAGGGTAAATTAAAAAAAAATGTGTAATCAAGTAGGCTATAGTTAAAAGGGAATTATTTTTATAAATTAATCTTTCTAAAGATTAGTATTTGATATTAAAATACACTAACATAAAACTAAAAAAGGGTTTCCTATGTAAAATGATAAGATTTTCTTGAAATATTAAGCTGCTGTTAGTAAAATTACCAGAGGTTTTAATTTTTTAATTTCCTTTTTTTCTGTTTTACAGGATCATATTTTTTTCTTTTCAGTGGAACAAAATACTTTCTTTTATTCAAAATGATAATTTCATTTCTCAAGAAAATGTTTTTTTCTTAACACTTTTCAGATTCATATTTCAAAATTTAGCTACTGGCATGATTTATTACATGTAATTCACAAGTCATACTTCATTGCCTTCTGCTCTTCTTCTTTCTCCCCTTGAAAAGAGTTTGGATAATAATTCTCTCCATCACTTTTTTAATTAGCTCCTGTGACACTATTCTCCCATTGTAAACCGATTATTTGAACTGACACTGAAATGTGTATCTTAAAAATATATATATATATAGTCCATAGGTTTTTGGGGAGCAGGTCATGTTTGGTTACATGAGTAAGATCCTTAGTGGTGATTTGTGAGATTTTGGTTCACCCATAACCCAAGGAGTATACACTGTACCCAATTTGTAGTCTTTTATCCCTCACCTTCCTTACACCCTTTTCTCCAAATCCCCAAAGTCCATTGTACAATTCATATGCCTTTGCATTCTCATAGCTTAGTTCCCACTTATGAGTGAGAACATATGTTTGGTTTTCCATTCCTGAATTACTTCACTTAGAATATGGTCTCCAGTTCCATCCAGGTTACTGTGAATGCCACTATTGTGTTTCTTTTGTTGGCTTACACATACACACACACACACACACACACACATATATATGAAATACATGTAAAGTTACATATATGTAAGTATATATGTATGTGTGTATATATGTTGTGTATATATGTTGCATATATAAAGTTACACATATGTAATTTTACATTACATATATGTATTGTTTATATGTATATATATGTGACTTTGCATTACATATATATGTATGTATATATGTAACTTTAACAATTTGTTTATCCATTCATCAATTGATGGCATTTGGGCTGGTTCCATGTTCCATGTTTTTGCAGCTGTGAATTGTGCTGCTATAAACATGTGTGTGCAAGTATCTTTTTCGTATAATGACTTCCATCCCACCCAGTAGTGGGTATCTGTATGAAGTAGTAGTTCTACTTTTAGTTCTTAAGAAATCTCCATGCTGTTTTTCATAGTGGTTAGACTAGATTACATTACCACCAGCAGTGTAAAAGTGTCCCGTTTTCACTGCCTCCTCACCAACATCTATTATTTTTTGATGTTTTGTTTATGGCCATTTTTGTAGGAGTAAGGTGGTATCACACTATGGTTTTAATTTGCATTTCCCTAATCATTTGTGATGTTAAACATTTTTTCATATGTTTGTTGTCCATTCATATGTCTTCTTTTGAGATTTTGGAGATTGTTAAGAAGGCATGATTGTTTTTGAAATGTGAGAAGGACGTGAGATTTGGGAGGGGCTGGGGCAGAACCATATGGTTTGTCTCTATGCTCTCACCCAACTCTCACTGGGAATTGTAATCCCTATGTGTCAAGGGACAGGCCTGGTGGGGGGTGGTTAGATCATGGGAACAGTTTCCCCTATACTGTGACAGTGATAGTTCTATGATAGTGAGTGAGTTTCCATAAAAACTGATGATTTTAAAGGTATTGACAGTTTCCCCTGCACTTTCTCCCTCCTGCTGACTTGTGAAGAAATTCCTAGTTTCTTCTTCAGCTTCTGCTATGATCACAATTTTCTGAGGCCTCCTTAGCCATGCAGAACTGTGAGTCAATTAAACATTTTTTAAAATAAATTGCCCAGTCCAAGGTAGTATCTTTACAGCTATGTGAAAGTGGACTAATACAGTCATGGTGCTTTATTTAGTCCATCTGAAGAGGTCATGTTTACGTGGGTGTTCTTGGTGCTTATGGATGCTCGTGCATATCAGGCCACTGAAGGGTTACATATTTATTCCAATCTTCCAAGTCTGGGCTTACTTTCATTCATTCTTCTGGAGAGGGCTTTTCACCAATTAAAAGGAGATTGAGTGTTGTGACCTAAGCCTGCAGTCACTGCAGTTGTTTCAGCACCAGGAAACTAACTGAGCCCCCAAACACTGTGACTCTTGTAACCTCCTAGATACACTGCCTTGGTGCATACGAGTAAGATAAGACATAATTCGCTGAGTTGCCCGGCAGTCTCCCACTCTCCTTTCTCTCTTTCCCCCAAACAGAAAGAGTCTCTCATTGCACTGGGATCCCTGGAGTTGGGAAAGTTGTGATGTGGCCACTCTCATGGTCACCACAGCTGTTACTACACAGGTATACACCTGAAGTCTTGCAAACTAGCACAATACTGGGGCTCACCCAACTGCTGTGACCAGCACTGACTGGCTATTGCTAATGCTTATTCAAGGCCCAAGACTATGTTAGTCAGCAGGTGATGAATTATCCTGTGACTGGGTCTATTCCACTCAAGGATGTGGGTTTTCCACCTTGGCAAGAGTGAATCTACAAACACCATCCAGGAGCAAATTCCTGGAATCCTGGGCTTCAGGTATTTGCCTGGTGCTTTATTTCACTGTGGCTGGGCTAATATCTTAAGTTGCAAGTTGCTGTCCTCTGTACTATTTTCTCTCATTTCTCAAAGCAGAAAGAACCTTTCTCTAAAATGTAAATGAAACCATTAAAACAAAAAAAAAAAGGTCAACAAAATCCTGAACAAAAAGAACAAGGCTGGAAGTTTCACATTACCTGACTTCAAATTATACTACAAAATCACAGTTAAAAAAATAAAACTGCCATATAAAAACAGACAGATGGAACACTGAAACAGGATACAAAACCCAGAAATGAATTCACATATTTATTGTCAACTCGTTTTGACAAAGTGTCAAAAACATATATTAGAGAAATAACAAACTTTTCAGTAAATGGTGCTGGGACAACTGAATATTCATATGCAGAAGAATAAAACTAGATCCCTGTCTTTCACCATATATAACAATAAAATCAAAATGGATTAAATATTTAATTCTAATATTTCAAACTATGAAACTACTAGAAGAAATCATTGGGGAAACACTCGACGTTGTTCATGGCAAAGGTTTCTTGAGTAGAAGCTCAAAACACAGACAACAAAAGCGAAAATGGACAAATGCAATCTCAACAAGAGAAAAAGCTTCTTCTACAGGAAATGAAATAATCAATAAACTAAAGGCGCAATCCACAAAATGGGAAAAATATTTGAAAACTACCCACCTAACAAGAGATTAATAATGAGAATATACAAAGAACTCAAACAACTCAACAGGGAAAAACAAATAATCCAATTAAAAATGAGCAACAGATCTGAATAGGCATTTTTCAAAAGAACACATACACATGGCCAATCTATACATAATAAAATGCTCAGCATCACTAATCATTATAGAAATGCAAATTAAAACCATAATGAGGTTGGGCACTGTGGTTAACATCTGTAATCCCAGTACTCTTGGAGGCTGAGTTGGGAGGATCACTTGAGACCAAGAGTTTGAGACTAGCCAGGGCAACATAGCAAGACCCTGTCTCAAAAAAATAAAAAATAAAAAAATTAGTCAGGTGTGGTGGTGCATGCCAATATTCCTAGCGACTTCGGAGGGTGAGGTGGGAGATTCATTTGAGCCCAAATTTTGAGGTTACAGGGAACCATAATCACAACACTGCATGCCAGCTTGGGTAACAGAGAAAAAAACTATGTCAAAAACAACAACTAAATTAACAATAATGAGATATCATCTCATACCAGTTTTAATGGGTTTTATTCAAAAGATAGGCAATAAAAATGCTGATGAGCAGTAAGAAAAGGAAAACAATTGTACATTTTTGGTGAGAATGTAAACTAGTACAGCCACTACGTAGAACACCCTGGAAGTTCCTCAAAAATCTAAAAATAGGACTAACATATGATTCAATCACTACTCGGTCTATATCCAAAAGAAAAGAAAATATATTAAAGAGATTGTCTGCACTCCCATATTTAGTTTAGCATGGCTGTTCACAACAGCCAAAGTATAAATCCAAACTTAGTGTTCAGTAATGCATGAATGTGTAAAGAAAATGTGGTACGTATACATAATGGAATATTATTCAGGCATCAAAAAGAAGGAAATTCTGTCATCTGCAACTACCTGGATACAAATAGAGGACATTACATTAAGTAAAATAAGTCAGGCACAGAAAGGAAAATATCGTATGTTCTCACTAATATATGGAAGCTAAAAAAAAAAAAAAATGAAACCCATAGAAATGGAAAGCAGAATAATCATTACCAGAGGCTCAAAGATAGTGGAGAGGGGGGGAGAAAATTGTTTAGTTAGTAGGTACAAAAATACAGTTAGATAGAAGGAATAAAATCTAATGATTGGTAGCATAATAGGGTGACTACGGCTAACAATAATTAATTCTATATTTTAAATTAGTTAAAATAATGGAATTAGACTGTTTCTAACATAAAGAAACGCTAAATGCTTCAGGTGATGGATGCCCCAATTACCCTGATTTGATTATTACACATTCTATGCTTGTGTCATACATATACCATTAATATGTGCATTATTATACAGACATAAAAGTTAAAAAAAAAAAAAAAAAAGAGCCAGAAAAGGTCATGAAGGGAGGGTTCTCATGCATAAATGCCTGATAACAAAATTATCACAGAACATCATGCGAAAACCACAACCTTACACAAAGGCCATTACAACCTTACACAAAAAGTATTTCTAAAAGGACATTTGCTCAGCAACTGCTTGTCTAACTCTGGATTGCCACATTCTTGTTATTAATCCTTATAATCAAGGATAATTACCTCAAAACAATTATGGAATTCTGTTCATTTTTCCTTTAAAAACCTTTGTTTTCCTTTACCTTCCTGTATAAACATATAATTTACTTTGGTAGGTATATTTTCACTGCATGCTCTCATTTTTTTTTTAAATAGGGTATCACTTTGTTATTTAGTTTAACACTATGCTTTGGCATCCCATGATGAAAGTCTAGGAATATGTCATGTATGGAGTTGTTTTTCAATTATTTAGGGGCAATACCCTGCCTTAATCAGACTGTAGCATAATTATTGAATTCTGATAGCTCTCTCAAATAAATTGGCTTAACATAATCTAGTGCTTATGCATAGCCTACGTATGATCAGGATATGGCTAAATAATCACGAAACATATTAGCATGTTAAACATTTAGACTTAAAGCATATAAGTTGTCAGTGACAGAAATGTGGTTGGGGCATAAGGTGTTTTTATTGCTATTTGATGATTTTAAACAATTTCCAATATACCAGTCTACAGAATTTTACATAAATAATCTTGTTTGCCACAATAATTTTATAATAAAGTTTTTTAAAAAAATTATTGTGTTTTTATAGATTGGGAAGTTGAAGCTTTGGTAACTTCAGTGTTTTTTCAAATATTTCTCTACTAATTACTGAATAAGGACAGATTTGAAATCAAACAATAATATAGCATTTCACTATTATTTTGGGACAATCCGTTTCATCTATCAGCTTGTCTTTGTAAATTCTTTATGTCTGTCAATTTGTAAAAGATGATTATGTACTATTTTAACACTTGTGGTAAAGTTTCTACATAAACCTTCTTAGTTATTTCAAAGCACTATAATTTTAAATAAATAAAACCATGTATAAGAAGTGTTAATACAGATCTTTACTTTCTGAAATTTATTTGCAATAGACCTAAGATCATGTAAAGTCGTTTTGAGAATCAACTGGAAACAACTCTAGAAATGTCACCAGAAAAAGTACCTGTCTGCTGTTTTAATCAAAACCCTAATCTTGCTGCTTTTCATGTGACTAACATAATAAAATGACATTTTCAGGAGTATCAATTTGATTCTGTATGAACAACTGCTTTACACAGAGAGAGAGAGAGAAACACATTTAGATAATGAGGTAATGGTTTAAATTCCTTTGGCCTTTTGTGAACTGACATCCCACACATCCTACCCAAACTTGCCGAGATGTATCTCATTTTTATAGTCAGAAAGAGCAATAGAATGCAGTAAGAGTTACATAAGAAAGTGTGTAATAGAAAATAAACTAATGTATAACTAGGCATTTTTTAAAAAAAAAATTTAAGTGGGGAACGGCAAAGGAGAAATATGGATCCACTGTTAAATGAAGTCAAGCTGTTCAAGAAACACATATTTGCAAACAAGACTCTTAAGGGAGATGGTGTTATATGACACCAAACTCTGCCAGCATGCACTGTGCTCACAAGCTTCTTTTTATAATCTATGTATTGATAGGCTAATTAACACTATTTACAAGGCAATTTCTTTAAGTAAATTCATGCACTGAATAACAATGTTTCCATCAACAACCTTGGTCCCATAAGATTATAATGGAGCTAAAAAATTCCCGTTACCTCATGATGCTATCTGTAGCCATGGTAATGTAGCGCAAGGTATTAATCGTGTGTTTGCAACGACGATGATGTAAACAAACCTACTGTGCTATCAGTTGTATAAAAGTATAAGTAATACAACTATGTACAATACATGTTAGTTGGTAATGATAATAAGTGACTGTATTACTGTTTTATTTATTTACTTACTATGCTTTCTATCATTATTTTAGAGTGTACTCCTACCAATAAAGAAAAGCTGACTGTCAGGCAGGTCCCTCAGGAGGTATTCCAGAAGAAGGCATAGTTACCACTGGAGATGACACCTCCATGCATGTTATTGCCCCTGAAGACCTTCTTGTGGGCCAAAAATGTGGAAGTTGAAGACAGTGATACTGATGATTTAAACCCTGTGAAGGCTTAAAGTAATGTGCGTGTGTCTGTGTTTTAACTTTTCACAAAAAAGTTTAAATGTTCAAAAAAACTAAACATAGAAAAAGCTTGAAGAATAAAGATACTAAAAATATATATTTGTACAGATGTACAGTGTGTTTGTGTATTAAAGCTATGCTATTACACGAGTCAAAATGTTAAAAAAATTAAGAAGTTTATAAAGTAAAAAACTTACAGTAAACTACAGATAATGCATTTTTGGGGAAGGAAAAAAATTAAAATAAATTTAGTATAGCCTAGATTACAGTGTTTACAAAGTCTATAGTAAAGTTCAGTGTTGTCTTAGGCCTTCACATTCATTCACCACTCACTCACCGACTTACCCAGATCAACTTCCAGTCCTGCAAGCTGGAACCTCCATTTATAGTAAATGTCCAATACAGGTATATCATTCTTATGTTTTTCTTTTATAAAGTAAAGAGCTAAGCCAGGCATTACTTAGATTTATTGTTATTATCTTCTCTGTATTCACAAAATGAAGGAATTAAACAAAATAATAGGCAAGTACTTTATCCTGTATTTAAAATGTACCAAGTTGCAAGCATCTAATCCTCTCACTTAATCCTCACAAAATCCACTGTATATGTTATAATTCCTCTTTTACACATGTGGAAAGTGAGGTTCGGAGAAGCCAAATCACTTGTTCAAGGACTTACACCCAGTTGCAAAAATGGAACTGGAAACCAGGAAAATCGACACCAAAGAGCAAACTCTCAACAACTCTGCGATTTCTAAGATCCCTTCCAGCCAAGCAATCCTGTTCTCTTGGTCATGGCTCTTCACGAAGAGATTGGACCTGGTGGTTGGAAAACATGATGGGAGCTTTCCCACTGAGTGGGAATACCCCTGGGGTTTCAGAACAAAACCAAGTAGCTGTTACATGTCTACACTGTGCCTTCACAGCAGGTTCCCTATTCTTTATGGTTGGAGATGGAAGCTCCCGGGACCCTGCAGCCCTGCCTGCATCTTCATGGAGTGGAGAAAGTCCAACTATTGAGTCTCCTCATAGAGAAGACTGGCTCCGATCTCTCCTTAATTTGTCAACTGCATTTTTTTATTTTTCTTTTATTTTATTTTTTAATTATACTTTAAGTTCTGGGATACATGTCCAGAACGTGCAGGTTTGTTACATTCTGCATTTTGTGCACATTCTGCACAAAATGGTGGATTACTGCACCCATCAACCCGCCATCTACATTAGGTATTTCTCCTAATGCTATCCCTCCCCTTGCCCAGCGCCACCTGACAGGCTACAGTGTGTCACGTTCCCCTCTCTGTGTCCATGTGTTCTCATTGTTCAACTCCCACTTGTGAGTGAGAACATGTGGTTTTTGATTTTCTGTTCCTGTGTTAGTTTTCTGAGAATGATGATTACCAACTTCATCCATGTCCCTTCAAAAGGCATAAACTCATCTTTTTTTATGGCTGTATAGTATTCCATGGTGTATATGAGCCATATTTTCTTTATCCAGTCTATCATTGATGGGCTTTTGGATTGGTTCCAAGTCTTTGGTATTGTGAATAGCACTGCAGTAAACATATGTGTGTATGTGTCTTTATAGTAGAATGATTCATAATGCTTTGGGTATATACCCAGTAATGTGATTGCTGGGTAAAATGGTATTTCTAGTTTTAGATCCTTGAGATATCACCACATTGTCTTCCACAATGGTTGAACTAATTTACACTCCCACCAACAGTAGAAAAGTGTTCCTATTTCTCCACATCCTCTCCAGCATCTGTTGTTTCTTGACTTTTTAATGATCACCATTCTAAATGGTGTGAGATGGTATCTCATTGTGGATTTGATTTGCATTTCTCTAATGATCAGTGATAATGGCTTTTTTCATATGTTTGTTGCCCGCATAAACATCTTCTTTTGAGAAGTGTCTGTTCATATCCTTTGCCCATTTTTTGATGGGGTTATTTTTTTTCTTGTAAATTTGTTTAAGTTCTTTGTAGATTCTGGATGTTAGTCCTTTATCAGATGGATAGATTGCAAAAATTTCTCGTATTCTGTAGGTTTCATGTTCACTCTGATGATAGTTTCTTTTGCTGTGCAGGAACTCTTCAGTTTAATGAGATTCCCTTTGTCAATTTTGGCTTAAGAAAACCTAGGCAATACCATTCAGGACATAGGCATGGGCAAAGACTTCATGACTAAAACACTAAAAGCAATGGCATCATTTTTATGTTCTATACTGTCTTCTTACTGTATTCTTTCTCTGTTTAGAAATGTTTAGATACACATATACTTACTCTTATATTACAAGTGCCTACAGTATTCAGGACAGTGATATGCTGTACTAGTTTGCAGTCTAGGACCAATAGGTTATACCATATAGCATAGGAGTGTAGGAGTGTAGTGGGCTATAGCATCTAGGTTTGTGTAAGTACACTCTATGATATTTGCCCAACAAAATTGCCTAATGATGCAATTATCAGAATGTATACTTGTAGTTAAGCAGCATATGACTGTACTTTTAATATTCTTCATACAGCCTTTTATTTATTCTGTTCAGAAATTATAAACCTACATTTTTGTCATGTCATTTATTCCAACAAATCTTTTCTTCAATTAATGCAAATCAGTGGCGTACATTTCCTAAGCTATCCATTATGTGGTCATTTATTTACACACACACACACACACAGAAACACACACACGTATAATGTTCTAGCCAGACAGTTACTCAGTTACTTTAACCTTCTGGCAACCAAAAAGTGATAATTTTTAATGTCATTTTTTATTTTGTAGAGATAAATAATGTACGCTATACACTTTCCTTAATAATTTAGAAGGAAAAGGTCAACTTCTATTAGTAAATAGAGACAAAGTCCCTTATTTATATTTAATTGTTCTAAGTACTTTTAAGAATTAAAGACTTGAATATCAGGTACAACACCTAGTTTGGAGAATCAAATTTTATATATTTCTGAAGTGAAGACATTGTTTTCATTGTGATACCATCACCACAATAAATTTCTAACCTTAACACTAAATATTTACACTGCTTTTCCTGCAAACATCTAATGAAAATGTAAAAATTTCTTTGTGAATAGTTTGATAATTCCGAGTAACATTACAGGTGTGTCTTTTCTAAAATAATCCAATCTGTAAATACATTGCAAAAAGTGAGGATGTGTTTAGTCTAGATTATTTGTTAGGATATCACTGGGATCTGCTTATAACACCAGGTATACGATAGACATTAAAGAAATATTGATGACCACATGAAGGAAAGGAGTGAGGAGAAGGGAGAAGCTAAATACAGAGAGCTATAATACTTATCCTACAGATGATAACATTTGCATGAATGGCTTAATTAAGAGCTGTTGGAAGGAATACCCAAGCTTATATTTAGATCCCTGTGCATCACCTAGAAAAATAAATGAAATTTAACTGTGTTTTATTTTCATGAGCCAGTCTTACATTTATCCTGGTTATAAAAAGAAATGCTACAAATTTGTATACTACACAGTCTGCTGATTTACGTAGAAGGAATAAAAATTTAAATGTATATGAAGAGTCTTTGTTCTTTATATAAAATCTGGATAACTTGCCTGAGAGGAAAATTTTTTTAAAAAACCATATTGACCATTATTTGACTGAATACTATCCAGGGCTCTTGAACATACAAAAGAGTCAACTTTGTGTGACATTGTGATATATAAAATAAAAAATTTTCAAGGCAGAAAATTAGCTCTGTAGTCCTAGATTTACCTGTGTATAGCTATGCATGTACCTAGGCATGTGTAACTTCTGGGGCCCATATTATTTAGTTAAAATTGCTGAAATTGTTTTTATATTTAAAGTTATACTATGGTAGAATTTATAAAGTTAACTTTGTTAGTCATTCTTGCAAATAGATGATTGTGGTAATCTATATTACAGATTTGATTATTTGCCTAAAATCTAGTTATGTTCATCTGAATAACAAAATTGTTTTGTGCATGTAATCATAGTCTCTGGGATGAATTAGCTAAAAAAAAAAAAAAAAAAAAAAAAAAAAAAAAGTTAGATCTTTTACAATATTGTTTTTCATAAATAATAAAGGCCTGTAGCAAATCCCTTTGAATAAACAAAAGTACTTGTAAATAGAGTGAAAATATGATCTGAAATCCTTGAATAAATGCCTGGCAACTATTAAATTGGTTCATTTAAAGAAATGATAATCCCATTGGTAGCTTACAAAAAAAAAAAATCACAATGGTTGTTTTAAGAGTTATAAGAGACTATTTAAATTATAATTAACCCTGAAAAAATAATTTTTAAATCCATTTACCTCAAGGCCACTGATTCCTCCTATACTTCATACAAACATTTATAGCCATATAGAAGTCATTTTTATCCAAATAAATTTCAAATAAACATTTGGTAAAAAAAAGTCATATTTGACAGTAAATACATCACATTTTTAAAATGTAAATGCAAAACATCATTTCAAAGTAAATGCACCACACTTCTTTTTAATTCATATTATCTATACAGAAGACAACACTCATTGACTTTTCTTATTTACAGCTAGCTACTATTCATCAATCCAATAATAGGAAGCTTCTTCCTATATATATGTAATGTTTAATATTAATAGTGTAGCTCAGAGTTATACACCTACTTAGTACATTCCTTGGATAATGTGAAATAAAATGTATGTATCTATGAATATTAGCTTAGTTTAGATATCTTTATTATATAAAGTAAGACATTTATTTCTAAAAGTAATTAAATATAGTGTTTCCAAGTTGACTCTTCCCAAAATTCAGTGATGTTGAGTGGAAGTGTTATGTCTTTTTTTTTTTTTTAACATGTTTTTACTTATATTTAGGAGCTAAACATTAAGCACACATTGACATAAATATGGGCTCAATAGACACTGTGGATTACTAGGAAGGTGGGGTGAGGGAGGAGGGTGTGGGTTGAAATGGAAGTGTTACTTCAACCAGGTTTGGGAGATTGTCTACGTCTTCAGCAGCACCTAAGATTAAATGAAAGTTTCTTTAAAAATTATGATAAACATATAAAATGGTTGCTACCGAAATTCAAGTTTTAAGGAGAAAGTGAGCTTTTAAAGTTGTAGGTTTTTAAATGACACACCTTTCTTTTTGGTAGATAAAGAAATGTCAAGTGATGAGAATAAACTAAAAACACATTACAAGGTAGCCGATGAGCTTTAAGATGTGCTCCTAGACTGCATCAATGGACTACTTCTTGTGAGTCTGCGATGAGATAAGGAGTTTGTGAGAAGGTGAATGAACTATGCTCTTTTGCAAAGTATGCTGCATATATAAAAAAGTTCAGAAGACCAAATACAGTATCACAGGGTTGACAAGTATAAAATTGCCAACAGGGTTTACACTCCATCCGAAGGCTCTGGGACGAGTTCATCCCTTGCCTCTCCCGGCTTCTGCTGGTTGCCAGCATCTTGTTTTGTTGCTGCAAAATTCCAATATCTGTTTTACTGATCATATTGTCTTCCGTTGTTATCTGTGAAATCTTTCTCTGCCCTGTAAAGACACCTGTAATTGTATTTTGAGCCCACTGTATAATCCCTATGCCAAGATCTTTGATATAATGTCTATAAAGTCTTTTCCATGTAACATTCATAGGTTGCCAGAATTAAGATGTGGATATCTTTATAAGGCCATTAGTCAGCCTATTACAACATGAAACAAATTAATTAAACATTTACTAGCAAACAAGAACTAAAAAATAAATAATACATTCACTATTCATTAACTTAAGGCAAGTTGAATAATTTGATGGTGAGACAAAGTACATTTTCCTTCCATAGTGTACTTTTTGATCCCTAATAATACATAATTTGTTACAAGTTATCTCTCTTCTTAATACATTTTAATATAAAAAAGTTCTTATTGTTAGTTTAAAATTTTAATTGTTAAGGGCATTATAAATTGTGTTACATTTTTTGTTGTTAATTGATGAAAAACATTGGTATGAAACATTTTTCCATTTATGTAATAATGCATAATCTTTAATTTTATGTGTGTATGTACCATATTAAATGCACAGTAATTTATAAGGCATCCTGAAATTTTCAGAAAACATCAGTCAATCGAAAAATAAATTACTGTCTTTATTTCACAGTGGCTGAACAACTCAATCTTGCTTATATTTAATAGCAGTTAAATCTTTATTACAAATACCCAAATATACTTTTCATTAATTTTTCTTTCTTTTTTTTTCGGGGGGGGGACGGAGTCTTGCACTGTCACCCAGGCTGAAGTGCAGTAATGTGATCTCAGCTCACTGCAAGCTACGCCTCCCAGGTTCATGCCATTCTCCTGCCTCAGCCTCCCAAGTAGCTGGGACTACAGGTGCCTGCCACCACGCCCCTCTAATTTTTTTTTTTTTTCATATTTTTGGTAGAGACAGGTTTTCACCATGTTAACCAAGATGGTCTTGATCTCCTGACCTCATGATACGCCTGCTTCAACCTCCCAAAGTGTTGGGATTACAGGCGTGAGCCACCGCTCCCAGCTAATTTTTCATCTTACAGAGCTGTGTTATTTTAATGTTCTTTCTCAAGTTAGACAGATTTTGACAAAGATACTCTTTTGGACCAAACCTTAGTACCCTCTGAGTTTCACTACAAGCCCCATCCTTGGGCATGTCCTCCAAGAGCCCAGTTTTCGCAAGAATCCTGTAAAGCTGGTTTAGCCGGCATCCCCAGTGCTTAATATCTGATCATGCTGGTTGGCCTTCAGCAAGAATCCTGCTAGGTAAGTGAAACCAAAGTTCTGCCTTCCCTCTGAAGTTTCCAACTAGTAATTTTTCATCCACCTACCCTTGCCCAGCCTCTAGGCTGTAAACTCACACCTTTTGTTTTTGTGTTTGGAATTGAGCCCAATTTCTCTCACCCACTGCAAAACTTCATTGCAGTAGTCCCTATACTTATTCTGATAGTCCAGACTAAAGTCTGCATTGCTATTTTAACAAGTGTCCTGAATAATTTTTCTTTAAACAGTTTGAATTGCATTCTGCAGCAGCAAATACATATGTATTACATATTTTTGTTCTTCTTAAAAATGTGAAGGCAAAGCTAAAAAGCCACCAGAGACCAAATGAAATCAAGGACCAAAGAATTAGAGTGTATGGATACATGCACACAATTTTGTCTCTTGGCCTCATGTCAGTTTTATGTGCCTCTCAGAGTTAAATTGTTAAATTATTTAAATTAAACTTACACCAACGAGCTGCTCTTTCAGGATTTGGGTTTCCTTTTCTGGTGATTCCTACAGAGCTGTGCATTCTGCAGATAGAGTACTGAAATATACATTGTTACTTTTTTTCTCCCTCTTGATAAATGGTACCTTTTCTTTCTTAATTGTTCTGCATTTAGACACAGGAATATTTATTTTTACCAAAGTTTTTATTTATAATTTGAAGAGCCCATGCTTCATAACTTCATCTAGCTATAATTGCTGTAGAAGATGGTCATATCTGATGTAAGGTAGGGGTCTCCAAGCCCTGGGCTATGGACTAATACTAGTCCCTGGCCCGTTAGGTGCTGGGCCACACAGGAGGAGGTAAGTGGCGGGTGAGTGAAGTGAAGCTTCGTCTGTATTTACAGCTGCTCCCTGTCGCTCATATTACTGCCTGAGCTTCACCTACTGTCAAATCAGCAGTAGCATTAGATTTTCATAGGAACTGGAACCCTATTGTGAACTGCGCATGTGCAGGATCTAGGTTGTGTGCTACTTATGAGAATCTAATGATGTCTGATGATTTGAGATGGTACTGATGTGCTGATGCTGGTGCTGGGACGCAGCTGCAAATACAGGTTAACATTAGCAGAGAGGTTTAACTGCACAGAGACCATAATAAATCAATTGCTTGCAGACTCATATCAAAACCCTATCAGTGAGTGGCAAGTGACAAGCTGCAGCTGGTGGCATACTTTACGTAAGAATCCAACACTTATTTTAGTCAGTGTGTGGTCTGCCCATTATTTTATCTACCACTTCCACCTGTGCCACTTTCCCACCCTGTGGGAAATACCAGTCAGTTTTTTTTTTTTTTTTAATCTCACAAGCTAACCCTAGCCAAAACGAGTGAAAAACAAACATCACTGGGGAGCTTATTTGAAAAGAGAGAAAAACCTAGTGATGCAGCAAGAGAAGACTCTAAGATGACCACAAAAAATAAAGCTGTATTTAGAAGAATATGCCTACCTACCAAGTCCTACTTAAAGTATGGGTTCATTGCAACAGGTGATTTACATCCTACAGGCACACTTTGTATACTTTGTGGCGACTGGCTATCCAATGAAGTCATGAAACCTTCAAAACTGTTTTGCCACATGGAGACCAAGTGCTCTGTGTCAAAAGACAAGCCTTCGGACTTTTTTCAATGAATAAAACGTGACCACGAAGAACAGAAGCAGTTACTGAAGGCCACCACTTCATCAAATGTGTCTGTACTGAGAGCAAAATTCTTAGTGGCTACCTGCATTGCTGAATCTAAGAAGCCCTTTACTTTTGCTGAAGAGTTTATCTTGCCTGCTATTAAGAACATGTGTCATGAACTTTTAGGAGAGACTGTAGTTCAGAAGGTGGCATGTGTTCCTCTATCAGCTAGCACCAAAATTAGATGAACTGATGAAATAGTAGAGGATATTGACATACAGTTGTTAGAGAGGATTAATGAGTCACCATGGCATGCAATTCAGGTTGACAAGTCTACTGATGTTGACAACAAGGCCACAGTGCTTGTTTTCATGTGATATATTTTATAGCAAGATGTGCATGAGGATATGTTATGTGCTTTTGTTGCCAACCAACATCACAGATGCAGAACTATTAGAGTCTTTGAAGGATTACATATCAGGAAAACTGAATGGGTCATTTTGTGGTGGTATATGCACAGAGTGTCTGTCATGACGAGCAACAGCGGTGTTCAAGTGGGCAGATAAAGTGGCCGCTTTCAAAGCCAAGCTAGTATTATGGGGGAACGAATGAACACTGGGATTTCTGACATGTTTCAAACATTAGCAGAGATCTTGAAAGAGACTGAGACAGGGTCTTCTTTCTCATAGTTGGTGCATGATCTCCAATCTCAGCTTTCAATAGAGTTTGGGCATTACTTCCCAACTACAAAAGACTCTCAAACTGGAAAGAAATGGATCTGCTACTTCTTTGTAAATAAGCCAGGTGAATCAATTTTGTCTCTACTAGAAGAGGATCAACTGCTTCAGATCACAAATGACAGTGGTACTAAAAGTAGATTTGAGACAACTTCAAATCTCCATATACTCTGGATTAAAGGCAGAATATCCCGAGATTGCCACAAAAGCACTGAAAAACCTACTTCCATTACCAATATCCTGCCTTTGTGAAGCAGGGTTTTCTTCAGTGAAAGCAACTAAAATGAGATTACAGCATAGGAGGGACATAAGCAACATACTTTGGGTGTCACTGTGCCCCATCACCCCCATCTAGTTGCAGAAAAACAAGCTCAGGGCTCCCACTGATTCTACATTATGGTTAGTTTTATAACTATTTCATTATATATTGCAATGTAATAATAATAGAAATAAAGTGCACAATAAATATAATGCATTTGAATCATCCCAACACCATCCCTTGACATGGCCCATAAAAAAATTGTCTTCTCTGAAACCAGTCACTGGTGCCAAAACGGTTGAGGACCACTGATGTAAGGTGTTTCTTTCTTTCTTTCTTTCTTTTTTTTTTTTTTTGAGACGGAATCTTGCTCTGTTGCCCAGGCTAAAGTGCAGCGACACAATCTCAGCTCACTGCAACCTCCGCCTCTGCCTCTGGAGCTTAAGCGATTCCCTGCCTCAGTCTCCCGAGTAGCTGGGATTATGGGCATGTGACACCATGCCTGGCTAATTTTTGTATTTTTAGTAGAGGTGGGATTTCCTCATCTTGGCCAGGCTAGTCTTGAACTCCTGACCTCGTGATCTGCTTGCCTTGCCTCCCAAAGTGTTGGGATTACAGGCGTGAGCCACCTCGCCTGGTCAGGTGTTTCTTTCTATTTATTTATTTATTTATTTATTTATTTATTTATTTAGAGATGGAGTCTCACTCTGTCCTCAGACTAGAGTGCAGTGGCGCTGTCTTGGCTCACTGCAACCTGTGCTTGCAACCTCCGCCTCTGGTGTTCAAGTGATTCTCCCGCCTCAGCTTCTCGAGTAGCTGGGACTACAGGCGCTCGCCACCACACCCAGGTAATTTTTGTATTTTTAGTAGAGACGAGGTTTCACCATTTTGGCCAGGATGGTCTCAGTCTCTTGACCTCCTGATCTGCCTGCCTTGGCCTCCCAAAGTGCTGGGATTACAGGCGTGAGCCACCGTGCTGGGAACAGGCTGGGTGTTTCTTATATATGCTATAACCTAACCATTTAAAATCAATTTTTCTTTGATTTTTATTTTCAATTAATTTGATCATAGCTTAGATTACATGACCTCTCTAAGTATTAGTGCACCTTAAAACTGTATTCCTTGGATCACTCAAACAGTTCAGACAAATTTTTCAACACTACAGAGAGAGACTCCAACATAAGGAAAATGGGTACTCTTACTTATAGTAAAAACAATTGGTAAGTTAACCAACCTCTGAACACCATTCCTCAATTTAAGGGATTGACTCTGATAACTGTGTCTGTACAATCTCAGCACATAGGCAATATTGGATGGGGCAAAGTGTTTATACTTGATTCAAGCTGAATCAAGCAAATTCTCACTTAAGGAATTTTGAATGGAAGGATAAAGACACTGTTTTCTCTCCACAGGTCTCCTTTAAAGTCAGGTATTTTGACTGGTCATCTACCAGATGTTCAGAGATGCAATGAAATCTGTTAAAGTAGAAAACAATAAGCGGAAAACATGTAGCCCTACCAATACAAAGTGACAAGTTTTCACCTTTTTTTAATTTTTTTTATTTTTTTGAGATGGAATCTCACTCTGTTGCCCAAGCTGGAGTGCAGTGGAGCAATGTCTGCTCACTGCAACCTCTGCCTCCTGAGTACAAGCGATTCTCCTGCCTCAGCCTCCCTAGTAGCTGGGATTACAGGCATGCACTACCACACCAGGCTAATGTTTGTATTTTTAATAGAGATGGAGTTTTGCCACATTGACCAGACTGGTCTCAAATTTCTGACCTCAAGTGATCCACCTACCTTGGCCTCTTAAAGTGCTGGGATTACAGGTGTGAGCCACCACTCTTGGCCAATTTTTCACACTCTGTCAGTTTCTTGTTTCTTTCTCTTTTCCTTTTTATTGTTTTTTAATTTTAGTGATGGGGTCTTGCTATGTTGCCCAGGCTGGAGTGCAGTGGCAAGATGATAGTGCACTGCAACCTTGAACTCTTGGGCTCAAGTGACCCTCCCACCTCAGCCTCCTGAGGAGCTGGGACTACAAACACATGCCATAATGCCCTGATAATTTTATTTTATTTTTTGTAGAGTTAGGGTTCATTTAGTTGCCCAGACTGGTCTGGAACTCCTGACTTCAAGTGATCCTTCTGCCTGGGCCTCCCAGATGCTGGAATTACAGGTGTGAGCCATTGTGTGAGACCTCGCTCTTTGAGTTTCTAATTTTAGCCCATCATGTAGCATTATTGTATTGGTCTGTTCTCACACTGCTATAAAGATAATACCTGAGACTGGGTAATTTATAAACAAAAGAGATTTCACGGACTCACAGTTCTGCATGGCTGGGTAGGCTTCAGGAAACTTACAATCATGGCAGAAGGTGAAGGTGAAGCAGGGCATGTCTTACACGGTGGCAGGAGAGACAGAGAGCCCAGGGAAAATGTGAAACACTTACCAAACAACCATGAGAACAGCATGGGGAGACTGCCCTCATGATCCAACCACCTCCCACCAGGTTCCTCCCTCAACATATGGGGATTACAATTGGAGATGAGATTTGGGTGGGAACGCAGAGCCAATCCACATCAACAACTGTGTTTGCTCGAACCTGTGTTTCAACAGTTACTGTATCTTGAAGCCAGACAAATGTTTACTTAAATATCTTCTCACATTTTTGGCATATAATGAAAGATAGATATACTCACCCTCAAAAAATAGCTGCCTTTTAGAATATTAAAATTGATAGACCAAAGGCCTGACTCAATAGAGCAAGTATGATCCTAAATTGAAGAAACAAGATTTTAATTTTGAGTTTCTAAGTTTATTAGATTTCTTTGGTTTGTTATTGTTTTAGTCAAACTCTACAATAGTTATTTCCACTTGGTATTTTTTTTTCAATTTATTGAAAATACCATTTTTTTAAAAAATATCTAGAATGTCTGTTTAAAGATTTTTCTATTTGTTGAATTATAATCTATAGATACTATTTACTGAGAGCCTAAAATCTGCCAAACCCTCTTTTTCATATACGTTTTCTAATTTATTTTCCACAATATCCTGTAGAGAAATGGATATATCTGTAAATGTATTGCAAGTTCAACTTGAAATTCAAACATCTGAAGTGTCCTGTAATAATGTCCTATCCCAGCTATTCACTTCCATGAAAGATCATATCTCTAATTTTTTCATTATTTCATCAAAATTCAGTCATAGGCAATGTAAATCTTCTGCTCTTTTATTTTAAGGCACTATACCTAACACTTGTTTCAGTTTGTGTATTTCCTTTGGCTAGCTTCTCTCCTTTTTAGGAGCAATTCAGTACAAAAGGAGAGAAAAATATAATTCCTAGATCAAATTTAGAGTAAAGAAAAAAGTCAAAGAAATCAATTTTCTAATCCCAGACTCAAGTTATGGATTTATCTTATAACAGCAGACTAGCCAAGTCATAGTTTTCATTTTGGAGAAATTCCTATATAAATGGACACAGAGGCAAATCTGAGATAAGATTCCCAATGTGAGACAGAGGACATTTCCAACATGTTGCACCCAGAGTTAGGCACATGGCACACATCATCACCTTATGTTTTACTTTCTATAGCCAGTCTGATTATATTTTGGTAAAGAAATACTTGTCATCAACTTCACCAAGTACCGTTCAAAATTTTTGGGGATTTATGCTAATATGAATATAATTTACATACTTGAAATGTATCATTTTAGTAGTCTTTTTCCTTAAATTTTGAAATTAAATCTGTACTTTCATAGATCCTGACAGTTTAAGTATTTTAAAGATTATCTAATGTTAATATGCTTTTTCTTTTTAATGTGGGTAGAAGATAATAATCAATTTTAAACATGCAGTATATACATGTTAAGTAAGGTTGTATGTCTTTTCTCCTATTAATCTTTTTGAAAGTTGATTTTTCAGTGAAACTTCAAAGTCCTATGAGTCTGTCTATAGAAGAAGACCATTAGACCAATGACCAGTTTTGTTTGGTTTAAAATCATTCAAAAATTTAGATCAGAATGAGTAAGCTAAGGGGAACACTGAATGCTAGCCTTGCTTAGAAACTATGATGCTATTCAGTTTCTCTGTTTTTGCCCATGTAAACAACCCTCTGATTTTGCCGCTTTGTAACATTGACCAAAGGAATGGCCTTGTATTCTGTGCTTCCTATACAGCTATTCTCAAATTTAGTTTTGTTTGAATAGATTTCATTTTAATTGGAAAAAGTAAATGAAAAAAAAGAAAAATATAAAAATGCAGTATATTGCTGAAGTCTTCTCCAACAATATATTCGGTAACAGTAGGTATATGTGCATGTGTGCATTACATGTGCATGTGTGTATATTACACATGTACACATACATAAATACACATAGAGATGAATATATGTGCATGTACATAATTTTTAAGTACTAAAGTAAATTTAAAAATAATCCTAAACATCAATACTTTACACATGTAGTAAAATGTACCTATTTTATGCAATTTTGCTTGTTTGTTGGTTTAGTTTATTTTTAAATTTTCCTCTTCATGCATTTGATGAATAGCAGAGAATCGCTGCTTTCATATCTGTGTAAAGATGAAAAATTAAACTTTTAAAGGAAACACAACCCCAAGAAAATATGAGTTTTAATGGTTCATTAAAGACTGAAAAAGCAAAAAGTATTTGGCAAATAATATTTCCACCTGTACAGAGATAGGAAATTCTTATTTGCAGGAAGAAAGTCACTTTTCCGAAAACAAATGTTTTCCAGTTCCAAGAAAAAAGAAAGAAAGGAATACACAATGATAAATGTCGAAGTGATGGGTAAATGAAGTATGAAGAGACAAAAATAAATGGAAACCCTTTTTAATGTGGAGGGTGTTTTCACCTGCAGCAAACATGTTAAATAAGAAAAAAAAAAAGGAGTACGTACATTTAAAATAGGGAATTATGATGTCTCATTTTGCATTCAAGCTTACGTCCCTCCAATTTAGTAAGCTATGTTTTATTATAGGCATTCTTTTATAAAGTTGATAAGATGTTTTCCTCTTCCAGAAAGTCTATTTTCCAGGCAGGCCTAAATTTGAGAGCTTTACCTGAAGATGTATTACTCATCCGTCATTAAAGCACCGTCACCTCAATGATGTATAGTTCCAATACATCATCAGATTGCCATCACCCCTGTGATGTATTACTTACACTGAAGTAGCTGTCAGGAACAGGTTGTGGAAACTCAGCAACTTTTAATATATTCTTTTAAAAAAGATTATAAACATTTCTTCCCATGAAAAACTCCATGGTGAATGTAGTTTGACTCAAAATGTAACTTTATCTTTACATTCCAGAGCATAATATGTTTGCCCTTATGTTTTCGGTTACCTGTCATTAACAGCTGAAAATTGATAAGACCAAAGTCCTATGAGGCTGTCTATAGAACAAGACCATTAGACCAAGGACCAACTTTGTGTGGTTTAAAATCATTCAAATATTTACCCATCAGAATGAGCTACAGTCACTCTCAGAGAAATTTGAAGATATTTTCATAATGAAGCCATTTTTCCAAATAGGTTGCAACTCCTCTTTCTGCTTAAAAGTTGACAAAAAGAATCGCTAAAATACTATAGTCTAACTTTTTCCCCTTCGTTGCTGAATGACAGCAATATTTATGATACTGTGCCTAGTGGTAAATAAAGGATCCCTTAACTTGTAATTTGATGAATTACTTGAATCATAAACAGTTTACTCACATTTGTATTCAGTAGACTTTTGCACATTATTTGCAGCTATTTTCAGGAAACAAATTCATTTTTATAGTCAAGAATTTTTTAATTTTAGGGAACATGAATTGTCATACTGTCTCAAGTCAAGAGGAGGTGTTTGGAATCAAGATATCAGTATCTAGGAGTCCCACCTTTCCCCAAGGAGCTACATCCCTTTTCATGGACAGCTGTTCTATCCCCTTCTTTCTTTTCATCAACAAGACCAGCTGTCTTCTATCGCTCCCCTGATATATTTCATCCCACAATTAGGTACTTTTAAATTTAAAAATGAGGTGATCATTATCTGTTTTTCAGCAGTTTTCTAAATCGGAATTCCAGGAGAGGAGAGTTTGGTGCGTTTGCTTGGGCAGTATCCAACCTGATTAAATTAGCTGATGAACTGTGTTAAGAAGCCTTTACCATTGAACAGGTGCACTGCTCTTTGGTGGTGGGAATGGGGAGAAAGGATATTCTCATGAGAACAAATGCCGACTATGAATTCAAAAGGGTAGAAGCTTATTTTTATTTTTATATTATCTAGAATACAGTGACACAACTTGAAAACATTTCCAGCAAGACTTTCTAAAATTATTTTAAGTGATACAGTTTCATCCAGATGAATAAACACCTCAGAAGATTTCTCTTAATAAAGACTCAGCAATTTTGTGGTTATTGTTTTTTAAAAAAACAGGAAATAATACAGATATGTCCAAAAACCTAGAGCTCATACCAGAAAAAAATACTTTGGTCATCCAAGCATACCTAACTGTAGTGCTTGCCACGGGGTGAGTATTGAATGTTCATCTAATAAATGGGGAAATGGATGGTAGAACAATGTCTTTTTAAATTCGATAACGCTGGTGTGATAAAATTAGCACTGAGTTATAAATGCCAGAACTGATATTGGCATAGCAACAACCTTTTAAAAATTCACTTAACAGCTGTTTTAATTGAATAAGGCAATGAGCATTTGAATTTATTTAAGATTCAACATATAAAATGTCTCACTCAAAAGTGTGTGTGTGTGCGCGCACACACACACACACACACAATTTGTGTTAAATAATGATACAGGGAGATCTGCCTCTTGAAAACAGGAAAAAGATACTCAATGGTATCACAAAAATATGAGCAGCATTTCCTCTATTAGAAAGCTTTAACACCTGAGCTGATGTTCGATTGATTTATGACAACCAATTTCAACTGAGATAATTTTATACTAGGTAAAGAAAGGTAAATTCCACATTTACCTTCATAATGCACGTTTTAACATTTTAACTTCTTTAGCAAAGCTAGCTAGGTAATATGTGGAAGAAATAAAGTCAGTGGAGAATTTACACTTGGGAGAAGTTACAAAGTATTGCTAATACTTGAAGACCAATGACCACAAGAATTCATATCAAGTGTTCCAGTTAGGGAATGGCACAGGATTGCATATATTGAAATAATGAGGAGTAAAACCTTGGCCATATTACTTTGACGTACATTTTTATTCCTGCTTTTATAACTGGACAAAGATAAGAATGTGAAACAATTGTGATTTGAACACACTTTTGCTTCTGAGCTTCTTTGAACACTTTTTAAATGAAAATGAGTATGACAAGTAAGTGTGGTTAAACTCATTTCACATCTGAATTACATTAATCAAAATATTACTGCTATAAATTATCAAAATTTATAGTAGTAGTGGTGACATTTCTATACTTATCAAGCAAGAATATTTAAAGTGCATAACTAAAGAGAAATTTTGATAAGGTACTCAATTTAGATTGTTAAGAAGTACTAGTAAATATATTTATAATACCATTTCGGATTACTTTAAATCACCTGCTTGCAAAAATAGCTTTATAGATTAGAAGCAATCTCAGTAACTAGACCTATGTCTTAAGCTTTTTTTTTTTTTTTTTTGAGACGGAGCTTCGCTCTTGTTGCCCAGGCTAGAGCTGCAGTGGTACAATCTTGGCTAACTACAACCTCCGCTTCCCGGGTTCAAGTGATTCTCCTGCCTCAGCCTCCCTAGTAGCTGGGATTACAGGTGCCCACCTGTAAGTTGTAAATCAATTGATTTGGAAAGGAACGAAAAACAAATAGCTTTATAGCAGTGATTCTCACTGTGTAGCTTCTACAGCAGCAGCAGGAGCATGATATTGTAGAAATTCATCTTCTCAGGCCACTACTGAATCTGAAACTCCAGAAACAGGCATGGTAATCTGTATTATTAGAAGCTTTCATAGTGATTCTGATGCATGCTAAAAATTGGGTACCATAGGTTTAAACAACGCAGATTCAACAAGGATTGTTGAATGATCCATAGAGGAATAATGCAATTCTTATACATAGCAATAAAACAATGATAACAACAAAAATTGTATAACTATGGAACAAAAACAATGAGACTTTGAAGCAAATATAAGAAACAGTGCATAGAAGATACAGAATGTTAATATCATTGTTTACATAACAATTGTAAAGATTATAATGAAGTAACTAAGGATTTTCCATTTGAATAAAGTGATAAAGCAAATGTGCCCAACTCAGAGCAAAATGCTTTCCTCATAAGGCTGGAAAATGTGTTTATGTGTTTATATATTACAGAAATATTTTAGAAATAATAACCACCTTGCTGAATATGCAAAAAAAAATGCAAAGATAAACATAAAGCGATTGAGAAAAATAAATAACTGGCTTATGTAATAGCTTATATTTCTAGTATCAGTGACTTCTCAATTTACCTATAAAAGCATAATGTTCAGGGTACTATTAGTAGCATCAATTTAGTAAACTGTTTACTCTTCACTGAAACAAAGAAATACTAATATCAATAAATATTCTAATAGCTGGGAAGAGCAAAATAATATCAATAGTTTTGCTTCTCATTTATAAAGGTAGAATGCAAAGCTAATGTCTTCCACTTAAAAACTATCTATTTGCATATTGTTTTATTTTAACTGACCATATATCAATGGGAATTAATTCATATTTATGCTGGTTACAATACATATTTAAATGTGTGTATTAGCCCTATTATAGGATTATAAGCATTTATTCCTTGACATGGAAGGGTTAAATTTAGTAATGTGTTTTAGTTACTAATTTGGAAAGCAATGATTTAAGTTAAAAATGTGTAAGTCATATATATAAGATGTCCTAATATTCTTCTGATGAATTATATGTGATAATCAAATTCAATTCATGTTAATATATTTCTTTCTAAAAATAAAATTTTACTGATGGCATTACGCTCATTTGTGAAACTTGTTTGTGTGTGAAAATGTTTTTACCCATTTTAGAGTTTGAAGAATAATGACCTCAGAAAGCAGGTGCTAGTTGTATTAATTTGATCATATCTTAGGGAACATTTACAGAAGCGTAAATATTTTATCATTGTCTTAGTCTGTTTGTGCTGTTATGACTATATGCCACAGACTAGGTAATTTATAAATATCAGAAATTTATTTCTCACTTTTGGAACCTAGGGAGTTCAAGAGCAAGTCACCAGCAGGATTGATGTCTAGTTCAGGTGGATCTCTGTTCCTAAGAGGGTGCCTTGCACCTTCATCTTCTAGAAGGGAAAAGGACTGTGCTCTCACAGTCTTTTGGCAAAAGGAATGGAAGGTCCAGAGAATGCTCCCTTCAACTATAATCATTTTAGAAAGGTGCTAATCATGTTCATGAAGGTGAAGCCCTTATGACTTAATCACCTCCCCAAAGCCATACTATTTAATATTGTTGCATTAACTTTCAATACAAATTTTAGAGCAGGCACCATCATTCAAACCATAGCAGTCAGACACCATTATTTTTCTTGCGTTCTTCATTTAAAAAGTAGAAAGTCTTGTGACTGTGTATATTCAGCTAGGACTTTGATTTTTCCTTTAGGGAAATTCATATTAATAAATGCAGTAAGGTATAACACCGTGAGTCTACATTTTATGGGTAGTTCACTTCAGCATTGATACTTCATGTTAATACTGCACAAATATTAGAAACAAAACCAAAATTCCCTGAAACATTTCAGATAGTGTAAATAATCAATTTTCATCATGACATTTTGGATTTCTTTCTTTAGACAATGCAATCTGCATCGTTCTAGATGTTGAAACATCATTTAACAAAGAAGATTCCATTTCCTTCCTGAAAATACATTTATTCAGCATTTTGTTTCGTTATTTCAGCTCATGAAGACTGATGGAGAGAAAGAGGGCTCAGGTCATCTCAGTGTCGGGTTATTGAAGATCTCCTCATGGGAATGAGGTTGAACAGGATCCTTGAGTCTGGAAGGCTCTAACTCTGAGAGATTGGATCTGCAATCGACTTACACCACTCCTCTCATGCTTAACTTGTCTCTCAAAAAGTAGATGTCCTTGTTTCTTTACTTCTGTTCCATAACACCTTAATCACTTTGCCTTTGATTCCACAGCTTTGATTCCCAGCTTTTGTTCAGTCTTTTCAGAGTGAATAGCTTCATCTTTAACATTGCTAGTCCTTGCTCAAGTCTTTCATTGTCTTGTGACTATTTCTTATTGTCTTCTGTCAGTTTAGGTCTCTGAGTTTGTGCAGCTCTGTGCACTTTCATCTGTACATTCTTCTCTGTATGCCAAGTAGTCAGACTCCTGGAGAGAGACTTAACACCAGTAGAACTTACCTGCTGTTTAGAGCCTCATACGTATATCTCTAATTAGGTCCATAAAAAATTTAAAAGTGTGTATTGGAGCACTTAAATTCAATGTCAAAAATATGACACAGCATTTTCATAAATAACTAGAAATCAATGATGCAGCAGGCAAAATCAAATGTAAGAGGTGGAGAAATATTAAAGATGAGATAGTATTAATTAAACATAAATATAATCCTGCTCCTGAGTCTTAGCAAGCTACCAGTTCATGTATCATCCACAAAGAAAAGCCTTTATCATTATCAAAAGACTTTGACATTAAACACAGATATCAGAGAAAATGGCCTTCTAGACATTTTCCCCAAGTTTAGGCATATTCAAACACATAAATGCACACAAATATAGCACTCAAGGTAATGTTGTTAACTTGAGTATGTCTTCGAAAATTTAATAAAAGTGAAAATTGTGTGAAGGATTGAACGAGATAGAGCCTAACAATTACTTATTTTCACCGAGCATGGTAGAATTAACAAAAATGTTCTGGCAGTGTTTATAAGATATTCTGGGTGATTTGGGATTTTAATGAACCATGATTCCCTGCTGCTGCAACCCCTCTTGTATCAAATTATAATTAGTGTGTGTCAAGATACATTTATTTCCATGTCTGCCAAGAGCATCTAACTGCAGAAAACAGTGTCATGTACTAAAAAGAGCATGTATTTGAAATTTGAAATGAACTGGATTTGAAATCTTACATTCGCAGGCTACTCAGTCTTTTCTCTCAAGTAAGCTTCTTTGGTTGTCAGCTACCAGAATAGTTACAGTGTCAGCTACCAAGCACCCTAGAACAATTCAGCATCACTTTAAAATAATGCTTGAAAACATACTTGTAGCATTTCCTCTGCTCACTCTACACGAACTTTCAGTACCTCAACACTTCCAACAAGTACTTCAGAATTCACTTGATAGTAATACCTACTTTGTCTACCTTACAGAATTGTTGAAAGAAACAAATGAGCCTCACTGGAGAGAAGGGAGAGCCTCCAGGAGATATAATAGCAATTGAAACACACAGACCAAAAACTGAGAGAGTATCAGCCAAGCAGAACCTAGGAAGACAGAAATGCAGCCCTAAAAATAAAAAGCAAAAAATAATTGATGATTTTAAAAAGTGGTATACACTGAGATTTTTTTTCTCCCTGAATATTCTTAAAAAATATAAAGAGTACATCTCTCAGTCATAAATGAAAACACTGGGGAAGGAAAAAGGTAGGAAAAAATGGGAGAAGTTTTTTAAAGTAGAGAAAGAGAAAATCAAATAGCAACTATGTGCCAAAAAGTTATATGTCAATTATTTTCAATAAACCTTAAAGACTATATTTATAGTCATTCACTTTTCCCAAAGTAAGAAATGTGCTGTGAAGTTCAGGAGCATAGAGAGCAAACTGACAGAATGAATCATGAGAAAAGAAAAAATAGAATCTCTGGAAGACTTTGACTGTATTTAGATCAAACAATGGATCAACAAAGAGTGAAGGAAAAGATATTTAAATTTTAAAAATACATTGTTGTACATTTATAATTTGCATATAAAAACTAGGATATTTGGGATCTATTGAGAAGAGTAGGTATTGTAACTGTGACAAACACATAGAATTTGACAAAGTATCATAGTTAAGCTAAAAAGAATCACAAAGTTAAAGTATTTATTTATTCTTAAAAGGCATTGTGAATATATATGAATAAGACATAATTGCTGCCATACTGGGAAATAAATAAAATATAGTCGGTTAGTTAAAGTGAACATTATAACTGACTTAGTGAAATGTATTTAAAGTGCTTATGCTATGAAAGAAAAAATGGGGGATGATAAGCACTGCCAAGTCTTAATGTCATCTAATATTAGTATATAAGTCTAGAATGGAAAATAAAAGTGGGACATGGATAAAACTGGAGAGATTATAGATAGATTTTTTTTTTTTTAGAATAAAGACATTCAGGTAAACTACAATCAAAATCAGGTTAGAGAGGACACATTTTGGATTTTCTGTGCAGCAATGTCTCTTTTAATTAAGTACTAGTTTGTTTCGTGTCTGACTATTAAGTTCCTTTCAAAGGTGTTTTTTTTTTTAATGTTCCAATTCCCATGGCCTCACTTGATTGGAACAGAGAGGACAGCAGTTATAAGATGAATGAATGAGTCCTGGTCTTAGGTTTTCCATAGCTCTCTCACATGAATATCTAGTCAAGTTTTATTTTTAAAGTTCTGAGTTTTGAGGAGCTGAGAATTATGCTATGTGGAAAATTCTAGTCAGAACTAAGAGAAGAGAAAATGGAGAGAAGATGAAAAGAAATTCAGAGATTCCAGTTGGTATTTGAATCTTTCGTTTCTACAGTTTTGAATGAACTCCCATTTCTCTGTTACTTTATGGTTTATTTGATCCTTGAAGTAACTTTTTATCTGCATTATGTTTGTGTGATTTCTGTCTTGTTTTGTTTTGTTGTTGTATTTTTCAGTGTAAAAGTGCTTTGTTATTGTTGTTTTTGTCTTCCCAACATTCATTCCTGTCCCTGTCATAGATTTTGGGAAAACTGGATCTTATCAATTGGCTCTAGCAAGAATATCTGACTCGTGCTAAGCTAGATAGTACATTTCATATCTCTGCCAACAGTAACTGGAATAGGAATAAGTAACCCAAGCCATGACCATTAATGCTAATTATCTCTACTGGGACTACAACAATCTACAAGTCGCTGGAATGCTGGAACAAGGACTGTCTTTCAACTGGATAAAGAAACATGTTTCTTTACAACTTTAGAAACCATCTTATATCTGCAAGATGAAGCTGATAAACAGGAAGAAAAGGGAAGGAGGAGGGAGAGAGAGAGACAGAAAGAGAGAGAGTCTTAGTGACAATTGAATTGGCAGATACATGCTTACATTAATTTTGCCTTGTGTTTTTAATTTTGTGGGTCATTAAATCATCTTTATTATTGAATCCAATTTGAATGAGGCTTTCCATTACTTGCAATATAACAAATTCTAATGTCTGGTTTTTTTCTTCTTGGATTACACTTCCTTGCAGGAAAAACAACAGAATTTCTAGGCATTCCATAAGCATTAGACATAAATGGATGTTGGTGTCACTAAAATCTAGCTCTCTGAGAAAAGAATATTTTGCAAGACAGGACATAATAAGAAAATGGATATTCCAAGTAGGACCTCTTTGATAGACTACTGTTGGCCGGGCACTGTGGCTCACACCTGCAATCCTAATGCTTTGGGAGGACAGAAAGGGAGGATTCTTTCAGGTCAGGAGTTTCAGATCAGCCTGGGCAACATGGTGAGACCTCATCTCTAGAAAAAATAAAAGAATTACCAAGCATGATGGCAATCACCGGTGGTCCAGCTACTTGGGAAGCTGAGGCAGAGGATCCCTTGAGCCTGGGAGATGGAGGCTTCAGTGAGCTGTGATCCCACCACTGCACTCCAGCCTGAGCAACAGAGTGAGACCCTGGTCTCAAAAAAAAAAAAAAAAAGGGAAAAGAAAATCACAAAAATACTAGTGTGGTGGCACATATACTTGGCTCTGTATTGGGTCTCACATATCTTGTGTGTTTCCTTTTTGAGATGGAATTGTCAGTTGCTGAACACATGCATCATGAAATATGGACAACACAGGATAATGAGTATCTCTCTAAAATGTATCAGATATCTTCAGAAACTCACTGTTAGAATAGGGACTCTCAGACTCACTTATCCAGAAACAAAACTAAAGAATATTCAGAAAAAAATAATTAAAATTAGTTTATGTGATATCATTAAAAATATCAAAATAAATTGGCAAAAACATACAAAAGAATAAGAACACAGAAAGTCCTATAGACTGTAATGGGAAGAAACTTCAAGATAAAGGAAGTAAAAGAATGAAATAAATACATTAGCATATCACTCAGGTGGTCTAGAGAACAAGAACTAGTGAAATAAGAGGCGTTTTAAAAGGAATTGACTCATATTATTATGGTGGTGGCAAGTCTGAAATTTGTGGGGCAGGTTGGCAGGCTGGAAATCAGGCAGGAGGTGATGCAGAATTCTTTGATTTAGAAGTCCTGAGGCAGAATTTCTTCTCCTTCCAGAAATCTGTTTTGCTATTCAAGCCTTCAACTGATTGGATAAGGCCAGCCCTAATTATCAGGGGTAATTAACTGATTGTAGAAGTAAACCACATTTACAAAATATCTTCAGTGCAACACCTAGATTACCATTTGATTAAATAAGTGGATACTACAGCCTGGCCAAATTGACTTGTAAATTTGCAATCATCACACATGCTCTATTACATAGCAGGTTGTATTCAGTTGGAGAGTTAATTAGTGAATTTAAAGTAAATGACTGAAAATTTTACAGCATGGTCACATATATAATTCTTTGTCAGATTTAATATATTCACTTGGTGCCATAGGCCGAAGAGTAAGCAAATGGTCAATGACTAGAACACAACAGTAACAATAAGAACAAATGCAGGAATCTATCTCTGAAAGCAACGAAAGGCCATTGCTGTTCTGAAAAGCGAAGTCACAAATCTCCCTCACGGGACCACTGTATTTTCAGTGATGAGCACTGAACTGCTCAGAGGTAGGCAGAACAGCAGTGGAGGAAGAGAGATGTGGGGAGTTTCTGGGTATAATTTGAAGGTAACATGATTTCCCGATGCACTGATTGTAAGTTGTGAGGGGAAAGGAGTCAAAAATAAATCCAAGTGTATTGACTGCAGCCCAGGGCAAATGGAGGGAGCATCAAGTCCATGAGTTGAGGATGTTTTAATGCCATGACCAGGATTTCTATTTTGACTATATTAAGCTTGAACATATGCTGTCACCCCAGAACTACCCCCGCTTCACTGAGTCTGCCCTGCTTTCTTTTCTAGAATTTTTAGGTCTGCAGAGGGTCTTCGCATCTTCTGGAAAACTTTCTTCACATACCTGCTGCCTCTGTGTTAGGCTTTTACCAAACGTCACTTACCCCGCGTGATGAGAGCTTGCCTGGCTTCATGGCTTATAGTTATACAGAATCCCCAACAACTAAATGTATCATCTCCATTTCATATTTATTATTTTTATCCTCTAGCATTTATCTCTGACAAAACATATATATATTTTTTAATTGTTTATATTTTTGTAGGATTGTAGAACACGTCGATTAAAATTGCCTGGGGTTGAATCCAACCTCCACTACTTACTCTTGGACAAAATACTAAACCTCTCTGCTTCAGATTTCACACCTGTAAAATCAGGTTAGTAATACTTAATAGGGATGGGGTTATTAGATTTACTTGAATGCTGATGTATGCCAAACTTAACTAGCAGTGATGGCATATAAAGAACGTAAAATACAATGTTAAAATTCAAAGAAAAAAACTAGTTGCAAAATTTAGAAAAAAATTAATGCTAATTAAATATTCATGAGAAGGAGGGAGAAGTGAAAAATGCAGGCTAAATATTTAGGTCAAACATTAGGATTGAAGCGAGAACTAGAACATGAATTCCTTTCTACAGTTCATACTCAACAGCTCATCAATAGGGAAAAGGCAAGCTACAAAACAGCCAATGTCAAACAAATTCCTTTTAACACCTACCATATGCCAAACATAGACTTAGATTCATTTAAAAAGAGGTCGCTTTTTCTAGTCTTTTAATAACAAGAAAGTAAGCAACACAATCGTTATTATGTAGATAATGAGCTAGTGTATTAGAGAAGGCAAACAACAGTTACATGAATCCACATTTCTTAGACTTAAAACCCTTGTTTGCCTTCTCTAATCCAGAGGAGTTCACTTTATTTCACATATCGCTTCATCAAATGAAATTGACTTACACTTAGAGTGGTTTTCCAACCTACACTTCGTTGATGTTGAAATAATGTGAATCATAAATAAGTTATTTGGTTGGTGTTCAGATATAGAGGGTACAGAAGTAAGGAGATATGAAACCAAATGTACTGAAGATACTAAAATACTCCTCCCTTTATTTTAGCTATCATGAAAGCAAACTATTAAACATAATTTTATAGTGCTGTCAAGTCCAGGAGTAATTATAATTCAAATAATGGTACCAAACTATAAAATTATTAAATCATAACTCCTCTGATATTTGGAGATTTTTTTTAATAAGAGACCCACAGAAAAGCCCTATTGAGGTCATACCTTAACGTAAATTAGTAATTGTGTTCTAAATGTTATTGGTATTAAATATATTAAGGATTTAATATCAAAATTGAATGCAATTGGAAGTTATGCTGACAGACAATTGAACTTAGGCGTTAATCAATTTGACCATTATCAAACCACTTGTAGATTTTTGGCTAATGACAAAATAACACAAACACACACATACTCACAAGCTGACATACACACACACTGACAAGCAAACCATTACGCAAGAGTCATACACTGAGATTAGCATTTCTCTAACTTCCAGTTGAAAAGAATTTTTTACTTTCTACCAGCAGATAATACAGGATGAGTGTTATATCTGTGTACATGGATGCCTGTGTGTGTGTATGTGTGGTGCTGGCAAAGAAGATATATTATAGAACATTTTTATCAGGCCAGAGCAAGTACTCAGTATAATATACTAACAAATAATTCAGCCTTCATAGCTTGAATTTATTTATTTTCATTTTTTCTATTACTATGCAATTTAAATGAGAGTGAACTATCATTCCTTTTGCTTACTAAATTACATTTTTCTCTCTGTTTTCCTTTTTAAAATTTAAATTTGGTTTGCTATACTTGCTTTAATATTCTGGAGGAAACTTAATTTATATTTTCTTTGCTAAATGCATTTTAGACCGTAAATTTTCTCTAAGAGCTATTTCTAAAATATACTCTAAAAATGGGAATAGGAGATTATCTCTGAAAATCTTCCCTCTGTAAAAGTCCTTAAATAGCTGGGCGTGGTGGCACACGCCTGTAATCCCAGCTACTCAGGCGGCTGAGGCACAAGAATTGCTTGAACCTGGGAGGTGGAGGTTTCAATGAGCCGATATCACGCCACTGCACTCCAGCCTGGGCGACAAGGTGAAACTCTGTCTCAAAAAAGAAGAAAAAAAAAAAAAATCCTGAAAATGGTTTGTCTAAATTAACTTTCATTGAACTGTGGGAATTAACGAAAGGCTTGCACCAATTCAGGTAATGTTTATTCTGGAAGTATAGAACCTGGGATAGAAACGGTGAGCTTTGTTTTTTAACATGCCTTATTCGCATCTTCTCCCCTCAGCTCTATGCCGAAAACCAAAAGCACGATAATAACGGTGACAGGAGATACTCCAAATTCCCATTCTGAAATAGTTGGCATAATTTGACCTGTCTAAAATTTCTTTGGTGCCAGGCATGGTGGCTCACACTTGTAATCCCCAAGACTTTGGGAAGCGGGCAGATCACTTGAGGTCAGGAGTTCAAGACCAGCCTGGCCAACGCGTTGAAATACCATCTCTACTAAAAATACAAAATTAGCTGGATGTGGTGGCATGTGCCTGTAATCCCAGTTACTTGGGAGGCTGAGGCAGGAGAATTGCTTGAACCCGGGAGGCAGAGGTGGCAGTGAGCTAAGAACCCCCACTGCCCTCCAGCCTGGGTGACAGACCAAGAGTCCGTCTCAAAAAAAAAATGTATAGTAAACAAAACTTCTTTGGAAAATGAAACTTGCATGGCTGCTCTTCACTTGAACTGAGTCAGAGCTTGCCCAATCTAAGTATCTTTTCCCTGGGGGTAATTTATCAAAAACAATTGACAGCAATTGTTGAACATCACAGCTATCGAGGCAGCACAAACAGTTGTCTGAAACAACAAGCTATCAAAAAGTCTAAATGAAAGTCTTAGAGAAAATACGCATCTGACAAAGGTCTAATATCCAGAATCTATAAGAAACTTAAGTTAACAAGCAAAAACCAAACAACCCCATTAAAAAAGTGGACAAAGGACATGAACAGACACTTTTCTAAAGAGTACACACACGCATTGAACAAGCATGTGAAAAAATCCTCAATATCACTAATCGTTATAGAAATGCAAATAAAAACCACAGTGAGATACCATTCACACTAGTCAGAATGGCGATTATTGAAAAAGAAAAAAAATTAAATAACAGATTCTGGCTAAGTTGCAGAGAAAATGGAACACTTATATACTGCTGGAAGGAATGTCAATTAGTTCAGCCACTGTGGAAAGCAGTTTGGTGATTTTTCAACAAACTAAAAACAGAATTACCATTTGAAAGAGTAGGCCCATTATTAGGTATATACCCCAAATAATTTAAATTATTCCACTATAAAGGCACATGCATGTGTATGTTTATTGCAGTACTATTCACAATAGCAAAGACATGGAATCAACCTAAATGCCCATTAATGGGACATACATACCATGGAATATTATACAGTCATTAAAAAGAAAGAGATTATGTCCTTCGCAGAAACATGGATGCAGCTGGAGGTCATTATACTAAGTGAACTAACACAGGAACAGAAAACCAGATACCACATATTCTCACTTATTAGTGGGAGCTGAACATTGAATGCACATAGATACAGGGAAGGAAACAACAGACACTGGGGCCTACTTTAGGGTGAAGGGTGGGAAGAGGAAGAGGATAGAAAAATAGCTGGTTGGGGACAGTGTTTATCATCTGGGTGATGAAATAATCTGTACGCCAAACCCCTGTGACACACAATTTACCTATATAACAAACCTGCACATGTACCCCTGATTCTTCAATAAAAGTTAAAGAAAAATCTTGGGAATGTTCTGTTCATAAGGACTCTGAAAATATCTCATATATTCTCTGAATTTGTGAAGCTTTGATAAATTCCTGAGTAGCACACATAAGCATAAGGCTGTGTGTGTGTGTCCAGGACTGTATGTGTGTCCAGAAGAAACCTTAAAAGACCCTAAGATCTCAACCCTAGAAGACCTTGAGGCGCTGCATAACCAGGAAATGAAGATTAAGCCAACACGTAAAGGACTGGGAGTTGAAGATGCACCATAACATGCACACAGAGCTCCTCAACAAAGGGTGGAAGACCTATTAATTCTAGGAATTTAAGTAACCAATTAAATTTAAATATCTATTTGTCATTAGTTCACTATCAAGAAATCTGAGTAGAGATTTAAGTGGGCACACACAAGTGACAACATTATAGAAGGAGATCAGGAAAATCACTAAACTAATTTCAAGAAAAAAAACAATAATGACAGTAACAATAAACCCAGAAAAGCAAGGCAATTTGAATTTCAGAGTGGCTACATATATTAGTTAAAATGTAAAGTTTTCAACAAAATATTATGAAATATGCAAAAAAATAAGAAAGTTCAGTCCATACACAGGAAAAAAAGCAGTCAATATAAACCATCCTTATGGAAGCCGAGACATTAAACTTATTACACAAAGACATTAAACCAGCTGTTTTAAATATATTTGAATATACGTTGTAAGAAGTAATGCCCCTAGAACTAAAGGAAATTAGCAGAATATTGTCTCATAAAATAGAGACTATTAAAGGAAAATCATGAAAATGAAGAAAATAGAAATTCTGAGGTTAACAAAGACAATAGCTCAAATGAAAAAAATTATTAGACTGAAAACAGCATTTGAGGTGATGGAAAAACAGTTACAAAACTTAAAAATAAGTACATTGAGACTATACAGTCTGAGCAACAGAAAGCAAAAAGAATGAAGAAAAATGAGCAGAGCTTCAGAGTCCCGTGGAAGACCATCACACATACTAACATGCAAACATCAAAGTCGTAAAAGAAGAGAGAATGTATCAGAGAAAATATATAAAAGAATACTGGATAAAAAAATTCCCAAAGATAATGAAAATATGTTAATATGTAGGTTCAAGAAGCTCGCCAAACTTCACGTAGAATTTATTCAAAGAGAGTCACACTAGTCCCATCATTATCAGAGTTGTTAAAAGAACCTTGAAAGAAAGAATATAGTAGCGTCACATCATGCACTACAGTTTGTCAATGAAATTAACAACTGATTCTTATCAGAAACTGTGGAGTTCGGAGGATGCAGAATGACATATTCTAAGTCCTAAAAGAAAAAAATACAATCAAACAGTAATTCTATCTCCAGCAATAGTATTTAAAAAAAAAAAAAAAAAAAAAATTACCTCCCCCAGATAAACAAAACCAGAAAATTCTTCACCAGCAGACTTGCCCTATAACTATGAAAGGAAGTCTTTCAGGTTAACATGAAAGTGAACTAGACAGTAAATCAAATCACATAAAAATATAAACAGCACTGGTAGAGGTAACTACATAGCTTATGAGAACGACAGCATAAATAAATTTTGTTTATAATACAGTACTTTTTTCTTCTATATCATAAACACACTTCATGAAGCAGTAATTATACATCTATGTTGATAAGCATACACCACAGAATAATTTTTTTACAGAAATAAAGGCACAAAGGAACTGAGAAAGAATGAGCTACATAGGATCAAAGGTTTTACGATATATAAAGAATAAATTGGTATTCAAATAGATTCTTATAAATTATTAAGTTAGTTTCAATCTCAGTGCAAGAAATTGTCTAAAAACATTATTTAATATAAAATGGGTATATATTATATGATATCTAATAAATTATCTAAAAGCATTATATAATATTTGATATTATATAACTTTATACATAACTATACATTTTAC
>NW_012103254.1:3679898-3837151 GCF_000951045.1 Mandrillus leucophaeus | reverse complement strand
TATAATATAATATATATTATATTATAGATAATGTACACATATACCCACACACGTACAAATATATCACAAGTAACAATCCAGAAATGAAATTAATAATACTACTTTATGTACAATACTATCAAAAAGTTTAAAATAGTTACAAATAAATTTAAGAAAAATAAGCAAAAGTCTTATACACCAAACTATGAAACATCAATGAAAAAAATTAAAAATATTTATGCACATAGAAAGAGATTCTGTATTTGTGCATTGGAAAATTTACTATTGTAAAGATATTAATACTTTCCAAACTGACCTAACAGATTTAATGAGATCCCTGTCAAAAGTACAGATGCCTCGTTTGTTTTTTTTTTTCAGAAGTTGACAAGTTGAAACTTATCCTCTTCTTCTCTTTCTCTACTTAATTTTTAATTTATAATTGACACAATATTTAATAATTGTACATATTTATGGGTACATTGTGATGTTTTAATGCATGTATACACAGTAGAATGATCAAACTGGGGCAATTACCATACATATCACTTTAAGCATTTATCATATCTTTGAGGTGACAACATTCAAAACTTTTTCTTTTGGCTTTCTTGAAATATACACCACATTTGTTATTGGCTACGGTCACCCTACAGTGTTATAGAACAGTGACATTTATTCTTCCTAATTGTAACATTGTACCCATTGATGTCTCTTTCAGTGATGATGCAACCCTGTCAGCTCTATTTCCCCCCAATTTTATGGGGTTAATTAAATTCTAATCTTATATTTTTTCCTTATGTGTTTATAGACATTTTTGTGTGTTGCTTCAGAAATGGATACTGTTTATTGAATTTAATATCTATTAAATAAATATTTTTGGGATATATAAATGTATCCTGATGCTTATTTCTTGTTTCAGTAAGTGAATTAAATGCAAGTCACCCAACTAGCAAAAGATCCTCTGCTCCAATTTTCTCAGCTTCACTGCATCTGCCACCTGTATACCCAGCAGTTTTCATGCAGAGTCAATCATATCATGACCCCAGTGTCAGGATTCTTATACTCATTGGTTGATAGTTGAAGTTCATCTGGTTCTTTACAAGCACAAATCTCCATAAAGAAAATCCTTATTTGAATGGCTCTAAAAAAAAGAAATAAGCCTCTTCATTAAACTGATAGAAAAGTTTAATATTCATTTCTCAGATAAAATAAATAAAAGCTAGTTTTACTCGTCCTGATCAATAACATGTGAACTTTTATATTTCATACTGAAAGCCTACTTAAAATGATGAAGAGATTGCCACTTAGAGGGCAGTTAAAAAGAGGGTTAGAAGATGATATATTTCAAACACTAAAATTTTATTTCTATATGCTATAAATGTAAAATGACTTGCAAAGTGACCTCTTTGGTACTTCGTTAGAGTTCAATATTTTAAATGTAGAGTAATTTGAAATGCACTGAAAATGGTGCATATTATACAGACATGTATATTTTGTTCTGATATTTGGCTTTCTCTATTTACATGAATATGTATTCATATTTTCTTTTTAGATTACCATATGTTTAGAAGTCAACTCTATTGCTTTTTTTAAAAAAGAAAATCATTTAAAATTTTAAGATGCGTTTTCCTAAAAGATTATGTTTTACAAGACAAAGTACCCTCAAGATGAGTAGAATTTTGAATTTACTCTGTCTTTGGGTAATTATCATATTATGGAGGAGTCTGTTGCTCAGATAAAACTTTCAGAAAAAGTAAGAAAGTGGTAAAAGTACATGATAATATCTTTCCCCACCTTTTTAACTGATACTGAATTATCTTCAGGTCTCTCACGATAATGCATATGACCTCACAATTTCTAACTAAATAGATTCTCCACCTGCCTGAGTGTATTAAGCCCTCAATGTTCTGACTTCATAAAAACTTAACTATTCCCACCCCACGGTTTCTAAAGCAAGAGTAATATATCAATCCATCTTATAATACAATAACTCTTGTTGACCCTGAAATTGGCTTAAATTATTTTTAACAGTATTGAATATATGTACATTTAAAACTAAGTAGGAACTATATATGTTAATGGTTCTTATTTTCTTTAAGTGTCATTTAATTACAAAGCAATTGCAAACCAATACAATTACCAATTAACAATATTAATTTCATGTACACAATAAATTTCTGAAAATTTCTGAAATTAATTTCTTGTGCTAATATTAATATACAATTGACTAATACATAAAGATTTATTAAATTTGGCATATTTGTACAACCTTATACCTGATACTGACTTAAACATTTCAAATATGTTCAGTCATATTTATTATGTAATTAATTAGTACATACTACCCTGATTTTTTTTCCCATTAACTCAAGTAATGTAGTACAACATAATGCAACTCAGCTATAAATAAAGAAAAATGCTTAAGCAATTGGTTAAGAGAATGTCAGAAATTTGCATGAGATTGTAATATAGATGATCAAATAATAATAATGATTAATAATATTATTGTTAATAATAATTATTATAGTGGCAGTGGAGTGCAGGGGCGTGATCTCGGCTCACTGCAACCTCCACCTCCTGGTTTCAAGCAATTCTCCTGCCTCAGCCTCCTGAGTAGCTGGGATTACAGGCCCTCGTCACCAGGCTCGGCTTATTTTTGTACTTTTAGTAGAGCCGCAGTTTCGCCATGTTGACCAGGCTGGTCTCAAGCTCCTGACCTCAGGTGACCTGCCTGTCTCAGCCTCCCAAAGTGCTGGAATTACGGGTGTGAGCCGCCATGCCTGGCCTACAATTATTTTATTTTTGATTTAATTTAACTAGAAATTGAAGATAAAAATATCGTAACTCACAGATACTTCTGTCTGAAGACCCTGTCCCACACACCTGTAAAACATAGATGTGTAATTGAGGTCTGCTATTTCTTAGTTGGGTTACAGTACGTAAGTTCCTTAACATTTTAAGCTTCTTGCTCTTCCTTTATGAAATCTAGAAAATAGTAACTACAAATTTAGAATTGCTGTGTGGGTTTCTCTCTCTATATATTATATATATATGTGTGTGTGTGTGTGTATGTTCTTTTTGAGTGATAGTGTATATATACACATTATATACATATTCATACCTACATAGCCAAATATATGTGTGTACACACACACACACGTGAGAAATAGCAAAGGGCAAGTGCAAACTAGAAAGGCTATAATCCCAGAAAAAGGAACACACACACACATACACAGATTCATATATTTGTGAGTTTATGCATTAAGTCCCTGGCATAATATGTATTCACTGGGGGACAAAGTAGGCATTTGACAAATGGTAGGCACTATCATTGTTACTACCACATAAAAAAATGAGTAACTATGTTGTTGATTAGGTAAGTATTTCTTCAATAATGTTAACTTTCAAAGGCTTACACCTTCTGGGTAACATAATGGGACAACAGAATTAAAATATGAGAAACTTAAGAAGGGCAATTTCAGATTTTCAGATAATTCAGGGAGGAAGATATTTTATTTTGGAATGTATTTAGTGCCATTTGCATCACACTGGAGTAATTGTGTCTATTCTACATATAGCTAGGTCAGTGTATACACTAAGTATATTCATTTGCATGCATGTGTGTGTTTTTTTAAGTGATGCAATTTTTATACCAAAATGTATTTCATTTTTAGGGTTGTGAGAAATAGTTATATAAAAGTATAAAACTTCTTTCACTATCTTTGACATTCTCGGTTGGTCACTAATCATCTGTATGGATGAACATTTCTTTGGGAATCCAAAAATGATCTGGTTTTATGTGCAGAACTATTATCCACAATCAATTGTACACTTTGTCGTTTGTTTTTTAGATGCAAACGATTCTGTTTTACTGAGAATGATAGTTGAATGTTTACATCCAAACATGATCTGACTTACAGCGAATACTATAAACTCTATACCTAATTGAACATCCCTACAGAAGGTTGAGATGTAGTTCAACTAAACATAAACTCTTTATGCTGAGAGCTCAAATATTTTAAAGGTTGAAATAAGTTTGGGGGTTTAATCTTAGCCTTCAATGTAATCTCTACTCACATTGGAGCTATAAAACAATTAAATATGAGGCTTCCCTTTGTAATTGCGGGCCATCTTGTTCAGAATAAACTTTTCAAAGGAACTTAGGAACTCTGGAGTAAATATTTCTTTTTTCTTTTTTTTTTTTTTTTTTTTTTTTTTGAGATGGAATCTCACTCTGTCTCAGCCAGGCTGGAGTGCAGTGGTGCAACCTGTGCCTGCCGGGTTCAAGTGATTCTCCTGTCTCAGCCTCCTGAGTAGCTGGACTACATGTGTGTACCCCCACACCTGACTAATTTTGTATTTTTGGTAGATGGGGTTTCATCATGTTTGCCAGGCTGGTCTCAAACTCCTGATCTCAGGTCATCCACCTTCCTTGGCCTCCCAGAGTGCTGGGATTACAGGCACGAGCCACTGCACCTTTCCTGGAGTGAATATTTCTTAAAAATTATTCTTAAAAGCATCAGAAGTTTGAAAAGTCAATGAGAAACTGAAATACTATTGTATTAGTCCATTGTCATGCTGCTATGAAGAAATACCAAAGTGTATTAGTCTGTTTTTATGCTGTTGATAAAGGCATAATTGAGACTGGAAAGAAAAAAAAGTTTAATGGACTTATAGTTCCACATGGCTGGGGAGGCTTCACAATTATGATGAAAGTCTAGGAGGAGCAAGTCACATCTTACATGGATGGTGGCAGGCAGAGAGACCTCATGCAGAGAAAATCCCATTTTTTAAACTATCAGATCTTGTGAGACCTATTTACTATCATGAGAACAGCACAGGAAATACATGCCCAAATGATTCAATTATCTCCCGCTGGGTCCCTCCCACAAAACATGGTATTTATGGGAGCTAAATATGAGATTTAGGTGGGAACACAGAGCCAAACCGTATCACCAAGATTAATTTATAAAGAAAGAAAGTTTAATTTATTCATAGTTCCTCATGGCTGGGGAGGCCTCAGGAAACTTTCTATCATGGTGTAAGTCACCTCTTCACAGAGCAGCAGGAGAGAGAATGAATGCAAGCAAGGGAAATGGCAGATGCTTATAAAACCAACAAATCTTCTGAGACTCACTTATCATGAGAACAGTGTGGGAAAAATTGCTTCCATGAATCAATTACCTCCAACTTGTCCCACCCTTGACACATGAGGATTATGGGGATTACCACTTAGGGTGAGATTTGGGTGGGGACACAAAGTCAAACCTTATTATTCTGCCTGATCCCTCCCAAATCTCATGTCCTCATATTTCAAAACACAGTTATGTCCCTTCAACAGTCCCCAAAGTCTTAGATCATTCCAGCATTAACCCCAAAGTCCAAGTCTAAAGTCTCATCAGAGACAAGGCAAGACCCTTCTGCCTATGAGCCTGTAAAATCAAAAAGAAGTTAGTTGCTTCCTAGTTACAACGCGGGTACAGGCATTGGGTAAATACATCCATTCCAAATGGGAGAAATTGCCCTAAACAAAGGGGCCACAGACCCCATGCAAGTCTGAAATCCAATAAAGCAGTCATTAAACCTTAAATTTCTAAAGTGATCTTCTTTGACTCTGTGTTTCACATCCTGTTAATGCTGATGCAAGAGGTGAGCTCCCATGGCCTTGGGCAGCTCCACCCCTGTGGCTTTTCAGGCTACAGCCTCCCTCCCGGCTGCTTTCAGAGGCTGGCGTTAAATGTCTGTGGCTTTTCCAGACACACTGCTCAAGTTTTCAGTGGATTCACTATTCTGGGGTCTGGAGGATGCTGGTCCTCTTCTTACAGCTACACTAGGCAGTGCCCCTTTGGGGACTCTGTGTGAGTGTTCCAACCATATATTTTCCTTCCTCACTGCCCTAGCAGAAGTTCTTCATGATGACTCCACCACTGCAACAGACTTCTGCATGGACATCCAAGCATTGCCATACATCCTCTGAAATCTAGGCAGAGGTTCCCCAACCTCAATTCATGACTTCTGTGCACCCACAGGGCCAAAACCACATGTAAGCCACCAAGGCTTAGGGCTTGCACCCTCTGAAGCCATGGCCCAAGTTGTATCTTGGCCTCTTTTAACTGTGGCTGGAGTTGAAGCATCTGGGACACAGGACACCATGTCATGAGGCTACATAGAGCAGAAGGGCACTAGACCAGGCCCATGAAACCATTTTTCCCTCCTAGTCTTATAGACCTGTGATGGAAAGGGCTGCCATGAAGACCTCTGACATGCCCTGAAGACATTTACCTTATTTTCTTGGTAATTGACATTTGATACCTCATTACTTATACAAATTTCTATAGCTGTCTTGAATTTCTTCTAAGAAAATGAGTTTTTCTTTTCTATTGTATTGTCAGGCTTCAATTTCTCCAAATTTCTAGGCTATATTTTTCTTTTTAGCATAAGTTATAATTCCAAACCATAGCTTTGTGAATACATAAAACTGAATGCTTTTAAGAATACCCAAGTTATAGCCCACCAATCAAAAAAAAGTCCAGGGCCAGACAGATTCATAGTCAAATTCTACCAGAGGTACAAAGGGGAGCTGGTGCCATTTCTTCTGAAACTATTTCAGTCAAAAGAAAAAGAGACAACCCTCCCTAACTCATTTTATGAGGCTAGCATCATCCTGATACCAAAGCCTGGTAGAGATACAACAAAAAAAGAGAACTTTAGGCCAATATCCCTGATGAACATTGATGTGAAAATCCTCAATAATATACTGGCAAAATGAATCCAGCAGCACATCAAAAAGCTTATCCACCACCATTAAGTCAGCTTCATCCCTGGGATGCAAGGCTGGTTCAACATACACAAATCAATGAATGTAATCCATCACATAAACAGAACCAATGACAAAAACCACATGAATATCTCAATGGATGCAGAAAAGGCCTGTGACAAAATTCAGCAGCACTTCATGTTAAAACTCACAATAAACTAGGTACTAATGGAACATATCTGAAAATAATAAGAGCTATCTATGACAAACCCACAGTCAGTATCATACTGAATGGGCAAAAACTGGAGCATTTCCTTTGAAAACCAGCACAAGATTAGGATGTCGTCTCTCACTACTCCTATTCAACATGGTGTTGGAAGTTCTGGCCACGACAATCAGGCAGGAGAAAGAAATAAAGGTATTCAATTAGGAAAAGAGGAAATCAAATTGTCTCCGTTTGCAGATGACATGATTGTATATTTAGAATACCCCATTGTCTCAGCCCAAAATCTTCTTAAGCTGATAAGCAAATTCAGTAAAGTCTCAGGATACAAAATCAGTGTGCAAATATCACAAGCATTCCTACACACCAAAAACAGACAAAGAGAGAATCAAATCATAAGTCAACTTCCATTCACAATTACTTCAAAGAGAATAAAATACCTAGGAATCCAAGTTACAAGGTATGCAAAGGACCTCTTCAAGGAGAACTGCAAACCACTGCTCAACAAAATAAAAGAGGACACAAACAAATGGAGGAACATTCCATGCTCATGAACAGGAAGAATTAATATCAAGAAAATGGCCATACTCCCCAAGGTAATTTCTAGATTCAATGCTACCCCACCAAGCTACCCCAGACTTTCTTCACAGAATTGGAGAAAACTACTTTAAAGTTCATATGGAACCAAAAAAGAGCTTGCATTGCCAAGACAATCCTAAGCAAAAAGAACAAAGCTGGAGGCATGATGCTACCTGACTTTGAACTATACTACAAGGCTACAGTAACCAAAACAGCATGGTACTGGTACCAAAATAGACATATAGACTGATGGAACAGAACAGAAGCCTTAGAAATAACACCACACAGCTATACCATCTGATCTTTGACAAACCTGACAAAAACAGGCAATGGGGAAAGGATTCGCTATTTAATAGATTGTGCTGGGAAGACTCACTAGCCATACATAGAAAGCTGAAACTGGATCTCATCCATACACCATATACAAAAATTAACTCAAATTGGATTAGAGACTTAAACGTAAGACCAAACAGCATAAAAATCCTAGAAGAAAACCTAGATAATATCATTCAAGACATAGGCATGGGCAAAGACTTGATGACTAAAACACCAAAAGCAATGGCAACAAAAGCCATAATAGACAAATGGGATCTAATTAAACTAAAGAGCCTCTGCACAGCAAAAGGAACTATCATCAGAGTGAACAAGCAATGTACAGAAAGGGAGAAAATTTTTGCAATCTACCCATCTGACAAAGGGCTAATATCCAGAATCTACAGAGAACTTAAACAAATTTACAAGAAAAAAAGAAATAATCCCATCAAAAAGTGGGCAAAGTATATGAACAGACACTTCTCACAATAAGACATTTATGCAGCCAACAGACGTATGAAAAAATGCTCATCATCACTGGTCATCAGAGAAATGCAAATTAAAACCGCAATGATATACCATCTCACGCCAGTTAGAATGGTGATCATTAAAAAGTCAAGAAACAACAGATGCTGGAGAGGATGTGGAGAAATAGGAACACTTATACACTGTTGATGGGAGTGTGAATTAGTTCAACTATTGTGGAAGACAGTGTGACTCTTCTTCAAGGATCTAAAACTAGAAATACCATTTGACCCAGTGATCCCATTACTGGGTATATACCCAAGGATTATAAATCATGCTACTATAAAGATACATGCACACATATGTTTATTGTGGCACTGTTCACAATAGCTAAGACTTGGAACCAACTCAAATGTCCATCAATGATAGACTAGATTAAGAAATTGTGGCACATATACACCATGGAATACTATGCATCCATAAAAAGGGATGAGTTCATGTCCTTCGGAGGGACATGGATGGAGCTGCAAACCATCATTCTGAGCAAACTATCACAAGGACAGAAAACCAAACTCTACATGTTCTCACTCATAGGTGGGAGTTGAACAATGAGAACACATGGACACAGGATAGGGAACATCATACACTGGGGTCTGTCATGGGGTGGGGAACTCGGGGAGGGATAGCATTAGGAGAAATATCTTATGTAAATGATGAGTTGATGGGTGCAGCAAACCGGCATGGCACATGTGTACCCATGTATCAAACCTGCACATTGTGCACATGTACCCTAGAACTTGAAGTATAATAATAAAAAAAGAATGTATCATCCATGCACACTGAATATAATAAAAGATTTATAATAAAAAAAAATCCAAGTCTCATCTTGAACACTTTGCTGCTTAGAAATTTCTTCTGCCAGATACTTTAAATCATTGCTCCAAAGTTCCAGAGATCTCTAGGACAAGGCCAAAATCCCACCAGTCTCTTTGCTAATGTGTAGCAAGGGTCACCTTTTTTCCAGTTACCAACAAGGTCTTCATCTCAATCTGAGACCACCTCAGCCTGGGCTTCATTGTCCATGTCACTATCAGCATTTCATTCAAGACCATTCAACAAGTCTCTAGGAAGTTCCAAATTTTCGCACTTCCTGTTTTCTTCTGAGCCATCCAAACTGGTTCAATCTCTGCGTTTTCCCCAGTTCCAAAGTCACTTCCACATTTTCAGGTATCTTTACAGAAGCATCCCACTCCTGGTAGCAATTTACTGTACTAATATGTTCTCATCCTGCTGTGAAGAAATACCCAAGACTGGGTAATTTATAAAGAAAATAATTTTAATTGACTTACAGTTCCATATGTCTGGTGACGTCTTCAGAAACATACAATCATGGTGGAAGGCACCTCTTCACAGAGCAGCAAGACAGAGAATTAGTGCAAGCAGGGGAAGTGCCTGATGCTTATAACACCATCAGATCTCATGAGATTCACTCACCATTCCATGACCAGTATGGAGGAAACTGCCCCAATGATTCAATTCTTGCATCTGCCTCCATCCTTGACCATGTGTGGATTATGAGCATTACAATATAAGGTGAGATTTGGGTGGGGATACAGGGCCAAACCCTATTAACTATGATCCCTGACCATGATCACTGAACAAAGAAAAGACTAGAAATGGCAGCCCAACATTTGGTATCCATTTTCTCCAAGACAAAATTGCCAAATCTAAAGTGGAGGTGGAGAGCCTGAGAAATTTAGCAGCTTCACTGAGGCAGGAGAACAAAAAATTGAAGATGAAATCCTGCAAAAAAGAATGGACCCTGGTAAAATAAACTAGTTTCAGTTATCTTTTAGTGACAGTTATTTAGCAATACACAGAACCAGGAACATTGACTCAAATAATTGAAATAATATAATTTTCTAGCTTTAACACTGGACATAAGCAAAATATATTGTCTCTTAAGTTACATAAAATCATAACAATCATACATTATCACTGTAATCTGATACATAAGATGATAAAAATTTAATAAAAATAGTTTTTAAAAGGTTTGATACAAAGCCCAGAGAAAAGTCAGATTACTGACTGAGACTACAAATATGTATGATTAACATGTCCAAGAGATATTTAAAATTTAGAGAACTTGAGCAGTGAAATAGAAAGTACAAACATATGATCTAATGACAATTTCAGAATTTCAGAAATTTCTAAAGAAATCATTAAATACAATTAAAATTCAAAAGACTCTTTTAAGTTCACCGAAACAGATAATTAACAAAGTGAAAAAATTATTTGAAAAGACATGAACTTCATCAGAAGGAAACAGTAGTTTGGAAAGTATACTCTAGCATGTAAGAGAGATAGGAGTCATAGAATAAATAATATTTTATTCGAAACATTGTATAGACATCAAATCTGTATTTATAGGGATGTCATTACCCATTTATTTTTGAAAATATTAAACACTGAATTTCATTGCTAAAATATAAATTCTAGTCCTGATCTAAGACTTAATCTTTACCTATTCCAAATCAAGTCACTTCATAAGCCTGGGCCTCAATTTCTTCATTTGTAGTAGGAGACACTTCCTTCTAGCTCCTAAATTTTATCACCATGAGGCAAAGCATGTGCTGCTTTCTGCCGTTACAGCAAATTGTTTGATATTGTGTTTTCTATTCACTTACAATTCAAATGTTTACTGTGAAGAAATTTCACATTTAGTGCTTCAATTCAACTTGCAAGGTATAAACTATGAAAGAAAGTGAGCCACTTACTAAAACATAAAGAAGAAAATAAAATATTCTTTTGGTGACTATTTATTTGTATTACCTATAATTACTTACATGAATAAGAGTGTGAAAACACATAGTGTGTTAACTCTGGATCAACTAAGTTTAGCAAAATCAGAATTTTGTAATCTGAAAACTGCTGCTGTGCTGAAGGGAAGACGTTGCCTGGAGACGAATTACAGCATCTGAAGCTTGATATTGTCTATAACATTGTCTCAAATGAAGGAACATTACGTACCAAGCTTATTATTACAGTGATGGCTTCCTTCTTTTCTGAATCAAATTAGGATTATAGCTGGAACCAAAACTAATAAAAAAGAAAACTCTCTGTTACATAAAATAACTACTAATGTATACTCACAAGTAAGAAAATAAAAAAAAAAATCCTGGCAAAATTTGTAAAATATAAGCTATCAATCAACAGAAATCCAATAAAGCCTGAAGTTTTCTACCTCTGAACATTCGATGGAAAGAGGAAAACTAGAAATCACTCAGTTGTCACTACGGTAACTTTGGATATCAAGTTTTGAGTCATGGTGTTATTAACCACTGCATGAACACAAAGTCTTCATTTGGTTTTGGATTTAAGAACTACATTTATGTTGACCTGACTTCAAGTTGAAGTATGCATTTCTACTTTAATAAAGTGGAGAATATTTAACAAAGATGGTCTATTATTTATTAATTATTTTGGTAGCACCACAGCTTTTCATAAAACTTAAGCCTGGAATAAAAGGAGAAAAAAAATGCAAAAATAAGAAAGTAATAATGATTTCAGGAGCATTGTACGTATATTTGATTTTCCCATTTAGAGCTTTCAGGTTTTGTTAAAAATATTATTAGGAGTGTGTGTCTTGTCTGTGTTCCCTGCATAATCTATTGGTGCTGGTTTAACAAAGGTAAGAAGGGTCCCAAGGTTTTTATGCCAAAGTGGTAATCGAATCTCCAAAACAAAACAGAAAAAGATGAAGAATTGGAGATATGAAACTGTATAAAGGAATAGATCAGGCCGGGCACAGTGGCTCACACCTGTAATCCTAGCACTTTGGGAGGCCTAGGTGGTTGGATCACGAGGTCAGGAGATCAAGACCATCCTGGCCAACACCGCAAAACACTGCCTTTACTACAAATACAAAAAGAATAGCCTGGTGTGGTGGCAGGTGCCTGTAGTCCCAATTACTCAGGAGGTTGAGGCTGTAGAATGGTGTGAACCCAGGAGGCGGAGCTTGCCGTGAGCTGAGATCAGGCCACTGCACTCCAGTCTGGGTGACAGAGCAAGACTCCATCTCAAAAAAAAAAAAAAAGATCAGTAAAACCATTGACCAAACTTAGGCTGTGTTCTACACGATAATATGTGTATAAGCAAAAATGACAAGCTGGCCGGGTGCAGTGGCTCACGCCTGTAATCCCAGCACTTTGGGAGGCCGAGGCAGGTGGATCACAAGGTCAACAGATTGAGAACATCCTGGCTAACACGGTGAAACCCTATCTCTACTAAAAATATGAAAAATTAGCTAGATGTGGTGGCAGGCGCCTGCAGTCCCAGCTACTCAGGAGGCTGAGGCAGGAGAATGGCATGAACCCAGGAGGCAGCACTTGCAGTGAGGCAAGATCACACCACTGCACTCCAGCCTGGGTGGCAGAGCAATACTCTATCTCAAAAAGTAATAATAATAATAATAATAATATCTAGTTTATAAATCTGAAGATGTTTTCTAGTCTTTTTGGCACTAAGTTTCTATACAATTTTTTCAAGTCATTTAAATATTTTTATAATATATTCCTTAAAATTAAAAAAAAAGAAAACTTGAATGAGGATAGTAGGAGTAGATGACCTGCAGAATATTCTCCAGTTCAAAAAATTTATATGCTCTAAACCCTTTATTCTAATTCCATTAGAGCCCACAGTGGATAGGTTAACGAAAAAGTTCAGTTAAAATGATAGCTCATAAAAATGGTACACTCATAACTTATACTTTACTTTAAAATATATACATGTACATGAATTCAAAATTTTTTGTGTTGCAAAGAACCTCTGGATATAGGTTGTTTATATTTTTTTCTTTCATAAACCCACAACACAGCATTTTGGCCTTAAAGTGTAAATAAAATTGTAAGATATCCTCGAAGCAATCTTAGTGCAGAATCCTTATGGTTTTATATTTTCTTAAATATTTATCACGCATTTCTCAAATAACAAATTGATAAACAATTGTTTGAGGATATTTATTATTGAATCCCTTTCAAAATTTTTAAATTAAAAAATTAATTTTTGCATATATTTTACATAGTTGTGAGAAGTGAAGTCGGCTGAGCTTCAGGGTTGGGTGGGGACTTGAAGAACTTCTGTCTAGCTAAAGGATTGTAAATGCACCAATCAGTGCTCTGTGTCTAGCTAAAGGTTTGTAAATCCACTAATCAGTACTCTGTAAAACAGACCAATCAGCAGGATGTGAGTGGGGCCAAATAAGGGAGTAAAAGCAGGCCACCCAAGCCAGCAGCTGCAACCTGCTGGGGTCCCCTTCCATGCTGTGGAAGCTTTGTTCTTTTGCTCTTCGCAATAAATCTTGATGCTACTCAGTCTTTAGGTCCTCACTGCCTTTATGAGCTGTAACATTCACCATGAAGGTCTGCAGCTTCACTCCTGAAGTCAGCGAGACCACGAACCTACTGGGAGGAACGAACAACTCCGGATGCGCCGCCTTTATGAGCTGTAACACTCACCGGGAAGGTCTGCAGCTTCACTCCTGAAGTCAGCAAGACCATGAACCCACCAGAAGGAAGAAACTCCGGACACATCCGAACATCAGAAGGAACAAACTCCAGACCCACTATCTTTAAGAACTGTGACAATCACCATAAGGGTCTGCGACTTCATTCTTGAAGTCAGCAAGACCAAGAACCCACCAACTCCGGACACACTTGGTAATGTAATTAATTTAATTTAATAAAATAAATAGCAAAATACACACAATTTTCGCTATTGGCTCTTGGTAGAGAAGCAGTAAGTGGGTGTCCTGAAATTTTGCTACCTAGATGTATAATTTCAATACATCATGCATTTTGTCTGAAAATTTAATCCAAGAAGTCAGTTACATAGGTTTATTAAGAGAGAGATTCTGCTTTCTTAAACTTTCAAAACTCCAAGTCTTTTCCAAGGCAAATAACAGAAAATTAATATGGCTGCAGCAACCTCACCACCTGAAAAAGTATACTAAACATCCATGGGAGAGACCTTCAATTGAATTTATGCTGATACAAAGCCAAATATTCAGTCATCATTTGACATTAAAATTGCATTAATAAGAACATTTTTCACGCTGAAAATAACTCATCCATTTTGGGAACCATCTAGTAGTTCAAGGTTCCAAGCGTATCATCAAGGATTTCCTTGATCACAAAGCACGAAAAACACAGGGCTCTGTGTTCTCTTCTGTTTGCTTTAACCAGTGAATCTAAAATGGCAGCTCCAGTTATTGCTGTAGGGTCAATTTGCATTGAAGGTTATAATTTCTCTTGATGGTTATTAAAAAATAAGTCTGTAGGCCTAATATTAAATTTTTGTAGATGTGGAATCATAAATTGGTAATATGCAGAATTACAGAACGCTACAGAAAAGATTGAGCAGGGTAATGAAACATCACACGCACAGGGGCAGGGGATGATAGATTTGTTTGGTTTGCAATTTCCAGTGAGAAATCAGGATTAATGTCACAGGAAGTATCATTTAGCAAAGATATGAATTTGCTGAAGGATTATATGAGTGAAAATAGTCTAGGTTATGCTACAGTAACTGTAAAGACCGAAATCACAGAGATTCAAAATCAAAACAATTTAATTCTAGTTTAATGCCTATTGCAGGTTGACTTTAAGCTGTATATGACCTCATCCTAATCTGTTAACAACCTGACAAAGCCTCTACCATCTGGAAAATGAATGAAAGAGAATGCAGCAAATAGTGCACCAACTCTTCAAGGTATTCAGCATGTGTCACATATTTAACACTGTATTAGTCCGTTCTCACACTGCTATAATGGAATACCTGAAACTTAGAAATTCATAAAGAAAAGAGGTTTAATTGGCTTATGGTTCTGCAGGCTGTACAGGAAGCATGGCTAGGAAAGCCTCAGGAAATTTTCAATTATGGTGGAACAGGAAGCAGGCATGTCTTACATGGGCAAAGCAGGAGGAAGAGAGTGAAGGGGAAGATGCTGCAGACTTTTAAACAACCAGATCTCGTGAGAACGAACTCACTGTCATGAGAACAGCAAGGGAGAAATCTGTCCCCATGATCCAATCACCTCCCACCAAGCCTCTCCTACTACACTGGGGATTACAATTCAATGTGAGATTTGGGTGGGGATGCAAATCCAAGCCATATAAATCCTGCTTATATTTTAGTGGTTGAAGCAAGTCACGTGGAAAGCTAGACTTAAAGTGGACTGAGAAATATAGTCCTACCATATGTTTTCAAGATGGAGAATCCAATGTGTTTCCTGATGTGTATAACAGAGAATGAACAATATAGTCTCCATCCAAGTCCAGGACTAGGATGAAATGAGTAAGACACTTGCCCCAAGTGCTAATTTATGGTGGCTCTAAACACTCAATAATGAAATAATAGTTCGAGGTAATACTTTTTGAAAACTCAAAATTAACGCAAAAATCTGTATTGAACAGATATTCAAATGTTGAATAAATCTGGGATGAGTGTACAGCTCCATGTCAAGCCACATGGGAACCTGGGGCAAAAGGAGCGATGAGTAATCTGATAGTCTTCACTTAAAATTTGATTTCAAAATTTTTATTGTGAAAATTTCTGCATTTAAATTGGTTACTGAACAAATTCAATCAAAATATCTTTTAATCTTGATTACTGAGATTTGTGGCACAGCCTTACATTTTGTGCCTGAGGCAAGTGCTTCATTTATTTCACTCTGTTCCTAGTCCTGCATATTTCATAGTAGCATCACCAACGAGGTGCTGGACATGGTGGTTCATAATGTGCACTCAGGATTCATATCGTCTAAGTTCTAATTTTAATTCTATTTTTATGGCACTTTGAAATGCTAAGTAAACTCCTTAACCAATGTCAGCCTCATTTCCCTTGTAAAACAAGGTTCTGTGTACTCACAGTGTCATTTATGAAGAAAAACAGAAAACATGCTTAAAAATGGTTAACACGTTTCTCAGACTACATAAGCAGTAAATACTGTACATATTTACTGAGTTTTTTTTAAAAATAAAATAGGCTGGGGCAATGTGGCTCATGCCTGTAATCTCAGCACTTTGAGAGGCTGAGGAAAAAAGATTGCTTGAAAGGAGGAGATTGAGCCCAGCTTGGGTGACATAGTGAGACTCCATACCTGTTTGATTTTTATAAAAAGAAAAAATAGATACTGTTTTAAAGACATGCAGTACACGCGGGAGAAGCTTTATGAGTTAGGACATCTGAGAATGTATGGTATGAACATACGGTTAATGAAACACGGGCACTCTTGTTGTCTTTAAGATATTTGCATTTGTAATTTCGAACAAATCTTTAGAGTTCTCACAAACATCATCAAAGAAGATATAAAAATAAAAATGCAAACTGGTTACTAAATTTGATCTATGTATAACAAAGCAAAATATGGAGATGTCATCCAGACATTTCAAGGAGACACGGTGCTATTAAGAAAGCAGTTCTACAATGAGATCACTTGGACTCGGGAAGGGGAACATCACACACCGGGGCCTATCATGGAGAGGGGGGAGGGGGGAGGGATTGCATTGGGAGTTATACCTGATGTAAATGACGAGTTGATGGGTGCTAATGAGTTGATGGGTGCAGCACAGCAACATGGCACAAGTATACATATGTAACAAACCTGCACGTTATGCACATGTACCCTAGAACTTAAAGTATAATAATAATAAAAAATAAATTAAAAAAAAAAAAAAGCAGTTCTAATTGGCATTACAGAAGAATTCAAGTTGGTGAGAGAAGTACAGAAAGAATGACGATGGAAGATAGTGCCTTCATATATGGCCAAAGGCTAAATGTCAGGTAAAAGCAATATTAAAAATGAAGACATATCACATATATTTTAGATATGTAATTTAAGTTGGAAGATCTGAGACATTAAAGGAAAAAAGGGTCATTGAGAAAATATTAGCTTTATTGTTATGGAGATAAGTGGTCATATTCAATACTCAAAAAAGAAACTTATCTGCTCAGTCTTAATAATTCCATATTTCTCAAAGAAAATGTTTTGGGCAGAACAATATAGAATGTTAAGTGCTCTGTGCTTTATACCTAATATTTCTCTCATTGGTGGGTTACAAATGACCAGACTAAGCGTTCTTTTCAAAGCTTTTTCCAAAAGCTTCTATACACTATTCTGCCATATTCATAAATGTACAAGCCAAAAGACCTGTCAGCAGTTACACTGAAAAGCAGTTCATCTTAGAAAGTCAATAGGCCAGGCAGAGAAGCTCAGGTAAAATGAGATGAGGATAAAATAATAATTTTAGTAGGCAAAATAAAATAATAAGTCTTTCAAAAACCAACAAGACATGAGTAACTGTTAATTATTTGGAGGAAATCTAACTTGTCCATTTTGCTATTAATACAAGTTTTAATATGAAAAATAGGCCATATGAGTGTCTAGAAGAGGGTACTTGAGAATCACTTCACATCTGAGAAGAAGAAAAAGTAGATAGAATCAGGTGGGGATTACTGTGGAGACTTGAAATGATGAATAACTTAGAAAGTAAAGTTAAAACACAAATATTCAAACACAGTAGAACAATCATTATTTGGTCTAAGTGACACTGAAAATACTTTTTAATTTCCAACTTTACCTGGTAGTAAAGAAGATGATAATAGAGCCTAGACTTATAAAAATATTGTTTTCATTCATGTATTGAAATACAATTAGGAAGGAGGTATTGTGCTAAATAAAATTCTAAGTATTTGTTAATTTGCTGCTCAAAATTAGGGAAGTAATCTTATGGTTTCTATTTAGCTTGTGTAGAAATTAAAGCCTCCGTCATCGACAAGATTTATCTAAAGTTACACAGGTAGCAAATGTAGGAGTGTTCTAACCATAGGTTTGAAGAAAATGTGCTATTTAAGTGATACTGTAAATTATTTTTCTGGAAAATACATCTATACCCATTTTCATCTACATCTTAGGTATGTTTATGTATATAAACCTGTGTATTATATATATCTATCATCTGTCAATCTACTTATTTATCTGTAAGTATTCCTAAACTGCAAATATTCTGCAGTACAATTCACTAATTATTTAATTTGCAGACAAGGAAAGTATGTTCCAAAGAAGTGTTTGCACAGCGAGCCACTGTCACAACAGTACAAAAGCCTGGGTTTCTTGCTTCTCACCAGGAAGTCCTTTCAACTTCATCATATAGAACACGAGTACTCTGCGTCTTAAAATACTCTACTGAAGCTGATGTACGGCTGCAGTCAGTGAGGTTTTTTTTTATTTTTCTGCGTAAAATTGGGTTTGAGGCTTTGCAAGAAGGAAATTGTTTCCAAGCTTGGCTCTCAAGGAGAGGACTTTTCTTTGTAACTGGAATTCTAAAACTTCAGTTACCAGACTGGGCAGAACAGTTGTACTATAGTAACAGATGCAATATGCATGAGAAATTGTAGCACAGATATTGAGGGTGATAAAAATATGCATCATTGCATAAGAAAAGGCAGGATTTTGCATAACATACTGGATAAAATTAGAATTGGTATAAACGCTGGGAATCTTGAATAGTTGGATTATTAGCAGTGATTACATCTTATAACAGATTTTTGTTACTTTTGTCATTGTTGATGGTGATGGTTTTGGTTTGTTTGTTAATTTTTAAACTTTTGTATATTAATTTTGTTTCAATTTTTTTTTCCTTCTTTACATCTTTTCAATTTAAGCTTTTGTTCTTTTAAACATTCTCTATCAAAATCTTGCTCCAGATAAAACTTTTACCTTAGATGAATCCTGTAAATGTCGTTTTGGGGTTTTTTGTTTTGTTCTACTTTGTTTTTAAAAGAAAAATCAGATTAATGAAGCTCTGCTTTAATAAAAAAGGTTTTTTTGTTTTGTGTGCGTGTTTTTTATCTTTAAACAAGTTACATCCACTGTAAACTTTAAAATCAGTCTTCATGGACTAATAAAAATCTTGACACTTCGCTAAAATCTTTTACAAAAAGAGTGTCTTATGAATTGGAATCTCTGTATCACGGTCCATTGTCTTCTAGTTATGTGTTTGTACTCGCCACTGAGCTGAGACCCTCAAAATTTGGCACCATGCTTTTAGTCATAAATACTTTAAATATTTGCTGACTTCTAATGACACATATAATTCATTACCTAAACGATTGACTAGAGCTTTTTTGAATAACTTCAAGGACATGGATACCTTCACTTTTATTTTAAAATATTAATGCAGAAGTGCTGGGTAGAGAAGGGTGTGGTCCCTTTAAATGATATGGAAGCGAGTAAGGGTGTGGTCCCTTTAAATGATATGGAAGCGAGTAAGGGTGTGGTCCCTTTAAATGATATGGAAGCGAGTAAGGGTGTGGTCCCTGACTAGGGCTCCACCCTGCAGACCTACGTGAGTACAGGCACTCCTGCCTTCGTAGCCAAATACTGCATTTCCCAAGACCACCCTGACCTCCCAAGACCCCATTCTGTGCCTATAAAAACCCCGGAGACCCTAGCCGCAGACACGCAGGCGGCTGGATATCAAGAGGAGCACAACAGTGGAGGAACACACAGATGACTGGACACAGAGAGTGACACACCGACGGCTGGACATAGAGAGTAAGACACCCACAGGCCTGGGCACCCTGGCAGGCCACCGACCATCAGAAGTAGAATGACCTGGAGTTTAGCTGGGGCAGTCAGAGGGGAGCCCAGGCTGCTGAACGTCTTTAGGGGAAACTCTTCCCACTCCATCCCGTTGTGACTTTCCTGAAGCTACCTCCACCCAATAAATCCTTGCAATCATTCTCCAAGCCCGGGTGTGATCCGATTCTTTCGGTACACCAAGGCAAGAACCTGGGATACAGAAAGCCCTCTGTCCTTGAGACAAAGTAGAAGATCTAATTGAGCTGCTTAACACAAGTCAAGTATAGACGGCAAAACCAAAAGAGCAAAACTAGAAGAGCGTCATGTGACACACTCCCACTGGAGCTTCAGGAGCTGTGAACATTCACCCCTAGACACTGGTGTGCAGTCGGAGCCCCACAGCCTGCCCGTCTGTATGCTCCCCTAGAGGTTTGAGCAGCGGGGCACTGAAGAAGTAACCCCATTGCATGCCCTACGAGGGGGACAAGGTAACTTCCCATTTCGATATGATACATATATGCAGAAAAAGACAGTACCAATAATTATAGCTAGATATTTGATGATTGTGTATGCTCTTTTTATTTTAAGCTAGACATGAGGGATTATTTTGTGAGGCCTACCCGGAATTTATAATTATGCTTACCTACATGTTTTACCACGTAGAAGGCTCGACTGAACTGCTAGATTTGGGAGGGAAAAGAGAAATAGTAAATGCTATGCATCTTAGAATATATGATTCTTGACAGAGGAATTGATCTATATGAGATGTGGGCAAAGCACCACCGTTATTAGCCAGTAGAGGTTTTAATACCGTGGGCCTTGATTTGGTGTTTTGAAGGGTTCAATATCAAGCAGAATGTGGGTGTTTATAAAGAGCTGCTGCAAAACCAACTGAATGGCAATGCCATCGTTCTCCCTTGCTTAATATGTGGAATCTAGTTATATTTATTTTTCCTAACCTTGGCCACCTGCCTACCATTTAAAAGTTAATTAAAACAAAATAAAAAAGTAATAAATAAAAATAAAATAAAATAATACATAAAATAATAAAATAAAAAATTAATAAATAAAATAAAAAGTAATATATTCTACCATATTAGGAGAAAAAATAAAATGATTCTGAAGTAATCGAAAGCTAAAAAATACAAAATTTAGATTGAATAAAATTTTTGGAAATCAACTCATTCATATAATAAAAGAAAGCTATATATAATAAATGGAAACATTAACAAAGTAAATTTCTGGAAGGAAGATGATTTCCTAAAGAACAAAGACTAATATTAGCTATGATCTGTATAAAAGAATTCCACAGCAGAAGAGAAGATAGGTTCCTGAATCATCTCCAAGAGTTTAAGACTCCGGACTTTAAACTTTCAACTGTTCTGAAAGCGTGCTGTAATGTACTGAATATGTTTCCTTATCAGTAAAATGGTGGTAAGCGCCACACTTTAGTACCAGGTGTTAGTTACATAAAATCGTTGCCTAGCAAAATTTCTTGAAATTTTGACTAGCAAAAAGTTATAAATAAAGGACTAAATGAACATTAATTTTTCTCCTCTTTTCCAGTTATCCTTTGTAGACAGTGAAATAAAAATCAGTTTTGTTAATATTATTTTAAACAACTATTTACATGTTAATGTTGTCATAACAATTACTGTTGTTGTTAACTTGCTCTGACAGGGAGTTGAAACTAGAAAGAGAGTGATGAATAATTTGGAATGAATCAAAAACATGAATGTTGAATGTTTTGTGAACAATTTTTCATTTGAAAAGCTTGCATAATTTGCCCTTTCATCACAATTTAATAATAGGAATACTCCCTAAGAAATTGTTACTACAGTTGTACATAATTATTTTCTTTGAGCATAAATTCTATTTAATCTCTAAGACAGCTGACATTTTGATTACTTATGTTTTCATTCTTTTGTTTGCAATGAACTATGATTATACTATGAGAAGCAGCATATAACTGGAACTAGTAGCTCTGTTCTCTGCATATAGTAGAAACTCATTAAATTTTTCTTAATAACTAAAGTATTATTGTTTGCTCACAACAATTAGAATTATAATCTACCATACATTTTCCACAGATTTTTTTCCGTATTATAAAAGGATTATAAATTTTACAACTATTTTAAAATTTTGAAATATAATTATCAGGGAAACAAAAAGATAGAACTTCAATGATTGTAAACAAAACCTTGCTCACAGATTTAAAATTAAATTGAATTGTCTTGTAAATATTTTTAAGAACAAAATCAATTTAGACTCTGTTTCTTACATTTGGAGATGAAGAGTTGTCCTGTAAATATGTAGGCACAAAGAATAAATATATATTGAAAATGTGATAGAAGGCATTGGAGTGCTACCCAGAAAATTATGATTTGTGACAATAATATTGAGAAGAGAAGGCAAATTCAAAGTGGTGAGCCTGGTATTGCCAAAATGTTCATCGTACTTTTGGAGAACCAGAGAAACTGAGCAGAGCTAAACAAAGAATTTGGAGGTTGAAATTAGAGTCTTTATGAACCTGAAAGTCTCATGAACACTCTAGATCATTTTGAGGGATCCGAATACATCACAACCTAAAAACTATTTAACCAGAAATAGATCAGGATTTGAAAGAAATAAACTTTTTAAAAAATATCTAAATTCGGTATTAGTTTAAGATGTTAATTTAATATTCTCTGTAGGACTATAACAAAATACAACATTCCATGTCAACTCTGAATTTTTTTTTCAGATATGATGATTCTAGAACCTAGCTTCCCTAAAATCACGTGGTACATTTTTAGAGATCATAGTATTTATTACTTCATTGATTAATAAATCATTAATCATGAGATCAATAATTTGCTCTTGGGAGATAATTCTATAATAATTATCTATTTTTTAGTAATTCATAGATTTTATCATATATAATTTTAATTATTCCAAACAATTTTCATAATATTAATTCCATCTGTATTTTACAAAATTAATCACTAGTTATTTCAACTACATTTTCATCGTCTTTCTCTTTTTAGTATTACTAAATGTATTCACTTTTTCATTTTTAATGTTAATTTGTTAAATGGAAGATAAGTTACATATGTGTGAAAATAAATATGAAGTTATTTTAATATTCCATACCTTAATCTAAAATAGTGCATTTATTTGTATGCTTGAGTTAAAAGAAATCATGAGGCCATTTGTTTTTTAATTTTCCTTTTTATTTTTACTTTTTTTTTCCATTTACTCCTTTTCTGTCATTTTTAGCAGATTCAGAAAATTTATTTACTATCTGTTGTATTTTCTCTGCTGACTATTAACGCTTAGATGTATGAATTGCTATTTTAGTAATAATTCTGGTGGTTATAAAATGAGCCATTACTTTATCATAGTCTAGTCAGGTTTATATTGTGCCACTTCATGTAAAACGTTATAATTTAGAACCATAGAATTGTCTTAACTTCCCATACTTTCCAGTATTGCTGTCATATTTTATTTAAACATAGTTACAGACTGCATAACACAGATTATTATTTTTGCTTCAAAAGTTATTTTTGAAGAAATTACTGGCAAAACAACAAACAAAAAACAGTTTTTTACATTTATCCAAATATTTGATATTTCTGATGCTGCTCATTCCTCCTGTAGACTCAAGTTTCCATCTGCTATCTTTTCATTTCAACCTGAAGAACATCGTGTATTATTTTTTGTGGTGTAGGTCTGTTGGCAGCTTTTCTTTATCTCAAAGTACATTTATATTAGCCTCATTTTTGAAGAAATAATTGGAGAATATCAAATTCCAATTTGATATTTCTTTCCCAGAATTTTAAATATGTTGTTCCATTGTTTCCAATTAGAAGTAGCTGTCATTATTTTCCTTGTCCTATGGTATGTAATGTACTCCCCTGCTGCTGGTTACTTTTAATATATTTCCTCAATTTCATTATAGTTCCTTTTTAACTTTGTTAAAGAACTCTTTGGGTGTCAGTTCCCCAGATATGAATGTGAGTGTATTTGTATGTGTGTTTGGATTTATATGCTTGAGATTCCTAAGCGTAGACATATGATTGTTTTCTTTATCTCTTTATTTTTAGTCTTACCACATTTAGAAAATTTTGAACATCACATCTTCCAATATACTTTTCTGTTATTTCCACTCACTCATTATATAATTGCAATTAGATATATGTAAGGCTTCCTGTTGGGTTACATGTATTAAGACTATCCACAGTTTTATTTTTAATCTTCTTTAATCACTAGTTTGCTAGTTTATGTAATTTCTAAAATTCTTTCTCCAAGTTCATTGATCGTTTCTTTTGCAGTTTTATATCTGCTGTTAAATCCATTAAGTTCATTTTAAGTTTCAATTAGTATACTTATCTGTAGTAGAATTTCCATTTGCTTCTCTGTTTTAATTTGAATTTCTCTGCCAACAGTCTCTATTTCTTTATTGATTATGGTTCACTTTTCATTGAAATTCTTGAACATGTTTTTTAAAGATATCTCAAAATCTTAATCTAATAAATCCAACATTTAAGAGATCTTGTAACCTGTTTCTAATTACTGTTTTTCTTGCTTATAGATCACATGTCTTTGTTTCTTCGTAAGTCTAGTTATTGTCATATTTATTTTAAGCTGGGTGTTGTGGATGATATGGTGAAATGTCAGTATTATTTTTCTATTCACTGTTAAAATTTTCTCTTTTTTAAGAGTCATACATTTTTTTCTCACAGGCAATTAAATTGTAGATAGATTCTATTACTTTTGCCGTGCTCAGGCTTTTTCTTTGTTAAAAAGAACCAATTTTAGCATTTAGTTTTAGAGAATGTTCTATTTAGCATGCATTTGTTACTCCTAATACGTGATCTCTTTGGGGTCTTATTTAAATGCCCAGTGTTTAGTGATGTGTTTCTTAATTTGCTGAGCCAGAACTCTTTTTTGTCCCTCTTGATCTCTGGTATCCCTGTTCACCTCTCAGTTCTGCAGCACCTACTCTCTTGAGAATATCAAGAGTTTCATTTTATGCGTATGCATGTAGCCTTCTGCCATGGATATGTTGTGAAACTCCTCACAAACTTAGAAAACCTCTCCTGAATAGTATTCAGTCCTGCAGGTTTTCACTACTTTAAGCAAAAGGAAATTCATGTGTCTGCATCCTGTGTTCAGTGAGACTGTTACACACTTCTTTGGTTGCATGTCTTTCTTCCACAGTCTAAAAAGTATTCTTCTACCATGGTCACAAAGTCAGACAAGTCTAAGATTTAATTTGTGTGCTTTTCTTGATGTAATGACCATTGTTTTGTGCTGCCTGTCGTCCAATGAGAGATAATGTTTTATATTGGTCTATGATAAGATTATAAGTCTGATACCAATGATTCAATCATAGGCGGAAGCGCTATGTTTATAATGTGATATTATGTATTAATAAAAAAAAACTACTGATACTCTCAAAAATACTAACTTTCAGAATCAGGAGATTGAACAAAATAAACAACACAAAAACGTTTAGACATTATGAATCCATTTATATAAGATCAAGAATAAGTAAGTCAAATATATAATTACAAAATTATAACAATTTCTTTATCACTGATTATCTATGTGAAGTGGGACTTTATTGGAAGAGGCTATGAGGAAACATTTTGGGAATCTGCATTTTTGTGTTAAGATTATAGGCATGTGCATTTGACAATGTCATTGAATTTTATGCTTAAGATTTATGCATTTTATAACAAATTATTTTTATTAATCTAATTGAAATATAGCTGGAAAAAATGAATATAAAGTTTGAAAATGAGGACAAAATATATACTAGAAAGACCTATAGGAGATCCACATAACGGACTTCAAAGTCATCAGTTTGATTGATGTGTTAAAAAAAGAAGAATTTCAGTCTCTGTTCTTAAGGCCTTCAACTGATTGGAAAAAGCTTTTTCACATTATGCAGAGTAGTCAGCATTATTTGAAACCAACTGATTATAAACATTAATCACATCTACAAAATACCTTCACAGCAACATCTAGACTAAGTTTTTAACAAACTGGGCACCATTGCCTAGATAAATTGACAAAATTAATCAACACGCACACACGCACACACTTGCACACACATAGAATATACTGTAAAATACCGTATTTATTGGGAGAAGGGTAACCAAATAATAATGTTCTAAATCTCTTATATTGTCCAAAAATAGTAAAGTTCAACGGACCTGAGGCTTTCATCCATCAAGAGTATATATTGTTGTATTTGTTTGCGAGAGCTGTTGTGACAAAATACCACCGACTGCATGGCTTAAATCACAGAAATTTATTTTCTCACAGTTCTGGAGACCACAAGTCCAACCTGCATTGGCGGGTTTGACTTCTTCTGACCTTGTTCCTTGGCTTCCAGATGCTCTTTCCTCTATGCTCATAGATTTCTGATGTTTCTCTATAGGACCTGATCTCCTCTTCTTTTACGGATACTAGTCAGAATAGATTAAGGCTCACCTTAAAGGCCTCATTTTAAGGTAATGATTTTTATAAAGGCCCTATCTCCAAATATAGTCACATTCTGAGACACTGGGTATTAGTGCTTCATTAGGGGGCTAATTAGGGGGAATAAAATTCAGTTTATAACAGCTTTATTCTTTCTTATTGTTGTTATTATTATTATTATTATTATTTTGAGACAAAGTCTTGCTCTTGTCACCCCTGCTGAAGTGCAATGACACGATCTCGGCTCACCGCAACCTCCGCCTGTCGGGTTCAAGTGATGCTCCTGACTCAGCCTCCTGAGTAGCTGGGATCACAGGCATGTGCCACCATACCTGGCTAATTTTTTGTATTTTTAGTAGAGACGTGGTTTCACCATGTTGGCCAGGCTGGTCTTGAACTACTGACCTCAACTGATATGCCCACCTCAGTCACCCAATAAATGCTGGGATTACCGGCATGAGCCACTGCTCATGGCCAACAGCTCTTATGTGTAAGAACTAAAAAAGAAAAAAAAAAAAAAAACAGTTAAACATTTATGAATAATGTGCAAATACTCAGGGAAATAGAATAATCTGTTCAGTGTTGGAAAATTTGGGTATGTTTGATTTACATTTAAATAAAAATAATGTCTTCTTGCCACCTCAGAAATACAGAGCCCATTGCTACTGAATGCATTAACTGAAAAGATAATGATATTTACATTACTATAGTCTCACTCCTCAACTGATTCATTTTTAATTCTATACGAGATCTTTTTGGGGGAGTTTATTTTCTTTGTTCTGGAAAATATGCTTTAGAAATTAATTCACTGACAATTTACTGAATGCAAATTTCCTCAGATGTAGTGGGACTAAAGTTTCCTGCTTCCTTTTCACTATCACTATATTTTCTTTCTGATTGAATTGAATTCATGATAGTTCCTTCTCTTCCTTCTTGGAGTTAAACCATACATGGTATACATTTTCTTATAATCATTATGAACCCAAATGTATCTGAGGAAGGTCTCAATCAATTTAGAAAGTTTATTTTGCCAAGGTCAAGGATGCCTCTGTGACACAGCCTCAGGAGGTCCTCATGATATGTGCCCAAGGAGGTTGAGGTACAGCTTGCTTTTGTACAATTTAGGGAGACAAAATACATCAAAAAATATATGTAAGGGTTGTATTGATGTGATCTGGAAGTGCAGGACATCTTGAAGCAGGGTTGGAGGGCCCTCCAGGTCATAGGTAGAATTAAACATTTTTCTGACTGGCAATTGACTGAAAGAGTTATCAGTAGTAAGGACTGCCTGGATTATAATAAGGAGTTGTGGAGACCAAGGTTTTATTATGTAACAGAAGCTTCCAAATAGCAGGATTCAGAGAGAATAGATCTTAATGCTATGCATTAAGATTAATATTTATAATCAGACTTAAAGTCTAGGTTGATGTTAACGCTGGAAGGTATAAGGAAGCATGTTCAACCCCTTCTTCTATCATAGCCTGGACTGGGTTTTCAGGTTCATTCTGGAATGCCCTTGGCTGAGAGGAGGGGTTCATTTAGATAAATGGGAGACCTCAGAATTTTATTTATGGTTTACGTTCTTTATATAAATTTCTTGTGGATCTAAATCTGATCCTTTTTTTTTTTTTACTGTGGTTGTCAATGATGGTCTTTCAATTGTGGGGTGTGATTTTGCATTGTCAACTCATCTTTACATGTGACCTTATTTTGGGGAAAACTCTGAGGTTTCAGTTAAAATTTACTTTTGCTAAGATCCCTCTGTGTAGTTTTTAATCTTAGACTATGAGAAGTTGGATATACTTATACATTTTATATATGTTTTTTACTTCTGTTAGTTAATTTTCCCATCAAAATTGATCTGGCTTCAATTGAAACAAGGTTCTGCCATCTTGAAGATATATATGGTAACAATATACTAGCATTTTATGCATCATCCTTTAAGTATCTTCTGTGTGAAAACACTGCAATAGTCAAATCTAAATCCTTACTTCAGTTAACTTTAACACATGCAGAAAGCAATAAATGTAGAAAATAAATATATTTTAAATATTGTGACATATGTTATATGCTGTTATATATATATAACCATGCAGCATGCTACGAAAAATAATGATGGAGCAAGCAAAGTGGAAGTTCTGTCTTAAAGAGCGACATTAATGAATATCTTTAAGAATGAAGAGAGCCATCAAATTTTAAAAATTGTGAAAGAATTCAGGATTTGAAGAAGCATTAGGGGAACACACATCAGCAGACACAAAATTTTGAAGTCCTGAAATGGAGTATATCTTCATGCTTTCAGTGATGGAACTGACAGAGTCTAGTGTGACTGGAAAACATGTAATCAGTTTTTAACTAATTTTTAAAATAACTACTACTCAAAACGGACTTTTATTACTGCTGACATTTTAAAAATCGTACACACAAAATTTTATGTTAAAGCTCACTGTGAATAAAACTGCTTGGAAAAAAATTTAAACAATGCCAAAATATAATTTGGTGAAAATATAATGTTATAAATAAAATTAAGTATAAAACAGCAATAAAAGTCAGAGTCTATATTATTTTAATATTTAATCTTTAATAAATAACCTGATAATTAAAACTTAAGTTCTAGAAACTCTCTTAATAAAATCAGAATAAAAATAACATAGTAAATTATGTTATCATGTAATCATTTTACATTGTCTTAGAAATGTTGATGATTGTAGTAGCCCATAAAATATTTTTAAAAATTTAAATATTTAAATTTATCAATATTACAGTTGTTACTTTTGTTGACTTAGTAAATTTAAGGGTCAACAAACCTAAAATAAAAAATCAGCATATAAACAAATACCTTAATACCTACAAACTATCAATAATTTTCCAATAAAGTATGACAACTATTAGATAATTGAGTAAGAAAGTAAAGTTATAGAAATAAATATAACTTTAAAACTTTTATTGTGTTTATTTAAAACATTTATTTAAATATCTAGAAAAAAAGGAAAGGCAGTCATATTCTAAAATTCATGGCAATATTTTAAAGATGGGAATTTTATCTAATTTATTTACAGCTTTAATGCAGTTTTAATTAAAATCTCTTTATATTTTTACAAGTCTTCTTTAAAATTATTTAGAATACATACCATACAGATAATGGAATATTATTCCATCTCAAGAGAAAGGAAGTCCTACTATTTGGAACAACATAAATGAATTTGGAAGACAGTATGTTAAGTAAAATAAACCAGACACAAAGACAAATACTACATAAACTTACTTATATTTGAACTCTAAAGGAGTCAAACTCATAGAAACAGAGTAGAATGATGGTTACCAGGTGTCGCGGATGGGAAAAGTGTAGAACTTTGTCAACAGGTGAAAACTTGCCACTATAAGATGAACAAGTTCTGGAAGCCGAATGTACAGCATAGTGACTATAGTTAATAATGTATTGTATACTTGAAATTTTCTGAGAGTAGATCTTAAGTATTCTCATCATATAAGCACAGAAACAGATAACAATGTGAGAATATGAATATATTATAATATATTAGCTCGCTTGTGATTATTGTTTCACAATGGATAGTTATATCAAAACATCACATTGTACACTTGGAATACATAGTTTCTATTTGTCAGTTATGCCTCAATAAAGCTGAAAAAAATAAAATGGAAAAAACCCGATTGGTCAGAAATTTGCTTTTCCATGAAAGATGTTGCTAAATATGGCAACTCTGAAAAGAAAAATAAGGAAAAGGAAAACGTTAAAAGATGACATATATACATCCATTCCTTTATTCATCCAATCTTTTATTAAATAACATGTAGTGACTGCTTATCCTGCATTATAATTAAGCATATGGTGAAGAGAAAATCAAATATTGTCCTTGCTCCTGTGGAAATTTTATGTATATCACGCATACATAAACATGCATTAGTGTATACTTCACTTTTTCCTTTCCTTTCTTTCTTTCTTTTTCTTTTTTTTTTTTTTTTTTGAGACAGAGTTCACTCTATTACCAAGGCTGGATTGCGATGGCATGATCTCTAGTCACTGCAGCCTCCGGTTCCTGGGTTCAAGTGATTCTCCTGCTTCAGCCAACCGAGCAGCTGGGATTACAGGCACATGCCATGACAGTCTAATTTTCGTATTTTTAGTAGAGATGAGGTTTTGCCATATCGGCTAGGCTGGTCTCAAACTTATATCCTCAAGTGATGCACCCACCTCGGCCATGTAAAGTGCTGGAATTACAGGCATAAGCCACTGTGCCCGGCTAATAATTTATATTTTATTATATTTTAGTATTCATATTATTTTTACAAACTATGTTCTTTTCTAAAAAAAGAGACTTGAAAAATCTTACATAAATTCACTCAGTAAAATGGAAATAAAAACTAGATATTCAAAGTGAAGGAAAGATAATTAAATAAAAACAACAAAAATCTACTTTCTATACCACTAAACTATGAGCCATATGTTTCATTAGTGTGCTAGAATATCCCTCATGTTTTTTCCTGGCTTCAACAATATATATTTAAAGTCTGTAGTTATACCACAAAAGATGCATCTGATTACATTAGGAACAAATATTGCCTCTCATTTTCTTTACCTCTCGCTTTAAGATGGATAAATATAAATGTATAAATACAGGTATTCACATCTACAGTTTTCTGTCTAACAATATATACTTAAACAATATATACTGTCTAACAATATATACTTAAAACAATATATACTTAAAAACAATATATACTTAAAAGTATATATATATAAAATAATATATACTTTTAAGTATATATTAAAAGACTTAAAAGGAATGACAAAGAAAATCATTGTAAGTAATGTAATAAAAAAAGAATGTAACAAATTGTTTTTTAAAAATATGTACTTCTTAGTTATCTTCATCTTTATATATATATGTGATAAGCAATATATTTTATATTAAATATTTGTACTCCAGAATGAAAATTGTTATAAAGCATTAGTTTAGTTCAAAGGGGAGAAAACCAGTAGACAGTCAGGTGTCTCCAATTCTACAAGCATAGTTAAATCAGTTAATCTCTTTCAATCTAACGTGCTAACATTTCATACTTATGCCACAGAGTCTTTATAGTTTAATAAAATCTTGGCAATAACACACAGCAAACTTCCTGAAGAAGGTGGTGTTATATGTAGCCCAGAGTAGTGTCGTATATAACATTGCAAACTCTTCATGAGTTTTCTGTTCATTACTGCTGTTAGGATAGCAGTGTTCCAGATTTTATTGATTAAATAACTATTTTTCACAGATGCATTACTTTCCATTTTTCCAGATTGAATTTCCTTTTAATACATTTTTACACTTTCTATTTTTACTATTTTTAGATGTATTATAGACATTCTGTTTTTCTACCTGACAGTTTGACATGGTCAAAAAACGAGTTTGAATGTGCTGTTTAATCTCACCCCCCGGCGTTATTACCAGGGCTTCTCACTCATACATAGCACAAACGACCTGCACTGCAGCATGCTCATTGGCAGCAAGCACAGGGTCATTTGCAAGCATGGTTTCTTAATTACATATAATATACAGCCACAGGATGTCAGTCTCATGTATTGAAAGTTACAGAAATGTCAATTATATAGTATTTGGGAATGGGGGAATTTGGTCTGTTTCTTATATATTTCATTTAGGCAGTGGTAGGTTAAACCTAACTCTTGCCTATAGCCTGAATATAGATAAACTAATCGTATTCTCTTTGCTAATTATGTTATTTTTGATTTATAAAGAAATCTGTGGCCGGGCGCGGTGGCTCATGCCTGTAATCCCAGCACTTTGGGAGGCCGAGATGGGCGGATCACGAGGTCAGGAGATCGAGACCATCCTGGCGAACACGGTGAAACGCCGTCTCTACTAAAAAATACAAAAAAAACCACCAAAACTAGCCGGGCGAGGTGGCGGGCGCCTGTAGTCCCAGCTATTCGGGAGTCTACGGCAGGAGAATGGCGTAAACCCGGGAGGCGGAGCTTGCAGTGAGCTGAGATCTGGCCGCTGCACTCCAGCCTGGGCGACAGAGCGAGACTCCGTCTGGAAAAAAAAAAAAAAAAAAAAAAAAGGAAATCTGTGATACTTGAGTATATTAATTTCAGAAGAGTAGGTTTCTTTCTAAATTATTGAGTGAACACCAACTAGGATTAGAAAATTTCTACTGTACATATTCAAAGCCAAAGATTGTCAAAAGCAGAAGCGATTCATTTTATCAAGTACCCAGAAGATTGTTGGCATTTTATTGAATAGTACCTACTAAATATATAATATTGATCCATAGAATTAATGGCGTTTTTATACATTACAATTATGTTACAACCATTTAATTTAATTTTCAGATGTGTATTACATATAAACAATAATTCTGGCCTTTCCAGTTTGCAAACAGATGGCAATACTAGTAGAAGAGGGAAAGTCATGATTTGTGGGTGTTGACTGTTAAGTAAATCCCTACTATATGCCTAATGGGATGGGAAAAGGAGGTCAATATGCCAAATAATTATAATGGTAAGAATATGATAATTATTATGGTAGCAGTATAAAATAGGATAGAGAGATTAAATTGTAGAGGAAGTGTTAATGAATTCTGATGGGGATTATCAAGGGAGTCTTTTATGCAAAAACAAATTGACCTTTATTCTGGGCCATGAAGTATAGAAATTATGTGTGTAAAAGAGCATGATGAAATGGTCATGGCCCTTGAGCCCTCAAGGCTTTCTGACTTGATATAAATATTCATGAAAACCTGTCGATACCTTGAAGCCCCTCTACTCTGTCAATAGCAGCTTCTGTGACTTCTGGACAATAGTAACTTTCTAAATCAAATACATATTTTCAGAATGAGAACTGGTTTTATACACGCCCACTTTGAAGCTCATAGAAACTACCTTGAGAAAGACCCACCATTGCAAGACTGCTGTGTCAGCAACTATAGCTTTGGGGACCTGACACATCTCAAGAAACTGTGTGGCTTGAACCAGGCTGCTAAATACTGCAGGGGAGAAGCTTATCTCTCTAAAATCTGATTACCAAAGATGAAACAGATGACCCTCGTTCCCAAAATACTGCACCCCAAATATATCATACCTGTCCACACTATTATTGGTAGACAAGATTTGAACAGGCAATAGTAGGCACCGACCAAAATCTTGCTTCTATCAGAATCAACACATTGAGGGAATTTAACTGTGTTGTGTACAAGCAGAAAATTCCACAGAGAGCAAGTTATGTTTGAAAGCAGCATATCCGATGATGAAACAAGTGGAACAAAACCCTTAAAACAATTAAACTCAACTGCTTTTCCTTTCTTCCTTTTTGTTTTTTTTTTAGATGGAGTCTCACTCTGTGGCCCAGGCTGGAGTATAGTGGTACAATCTTGGTTCACTGCAACCTCTGCTTCCAGGGTTCAAGTGATTCTCCTGCCTCAGCCTCCTGAGTAGCTGGGATTACAGCATGCGCCACCATGCCCAGTTCATTTTTGTATTTTTAGTAGAGACAGGGTTTCACTATATTGGCCAGGCTGGTCTCGAACTACTGACCTCAAGTGATCCGCCTGCCTCGGCCTCCCAAAGTGCTGGTATTATAGGCCTGAGCCACTGCACCTGGCCAAACCCAACTGCTTCATCTCTCCAGCCTTACTTATAATTTGAAAAAATAAAACAAACAAAGGCAGTCATACACACAAAATAGTTCCAATCTGAATTAAACATATCTAGAGGCAGTATTGATCTGTGTAGAATTCCAAAACCTCATGATAGATAGTCCAGCTATTTAAGTGTACATTAAAATACATTTGTCTGTACTGTAAGGCATCCTTATCAATATATTATGAACATTAAAAATATTAAAGAGGTCCCCGTTGTCTTTTGGTGGCCTTATATTCCATATGATAGCAAATACTACCTCATATTATGTAAGGGACTTGAGCCTACAGGAATTTAGGTGTTCACCAGTCATCATGGAACCAATTCTCCACAAATACCAAGGCATGACTGTAGTAGGCAGTCAAATAATTTTAAATTTAACTATTATCTGTTGACACGATTGATGACTAATGGGAGCAAAAGACAGTTAGGGAGCCTACCTTGACCTCTGTTTGTATAGACCATGGAGTGCAAGAAGCTGTCATATGGGATATAAGGCCACCAAAAGACATGTGATCTTTTATTTATTTATACAATGTGTAATGATTAAATCAGAGTATTTAGACTACCCATCACCTCAAACATTTATCATTTCTTTGTGTTGGGGCTATTTCAGATCTTCTAGTTATTCTGAAATACACAATAAATTGTTGTTCACTATCCACTTTACTGTGCTATCAAACACTAGAACTTACTCCTTCTGTATAACCGTATGTGTGTTCCCCTTAACCAACCTCTCCTCAACTGACTCCTCTACTCCTCCACACTCACTCTTTTCAGCCTCTGATAAGTATTATTCTATTAGCTACCTCCATAAAATTAATTTTTTAAGCTCTCACATATGAGTGAGAACATGTGATATTTGTCTTTCCATGCCTGGCTTATTTCACTTAACATAATGACCTCCAATTCCAGCTATGTTGCCGCAAATGAGAGGATTTCATTTTTTTATGGTTGAACAGTATTTAGTTGAACATATATACCACATTTTCCTTATCTATTCTTCTCTTGATGGACATTTAGGTTAATTCTGTATCTTGACTATTGTGAATAGTGCTGATGAAAAATAAACATAAGGGTGCGGGTATCCCTTTGACATACTAATTTTGTTTTCTTTGGATAAATACCAGTAATTAGATTGCTGGATTCTATGATAGTTCTATTTTAAGTATAAATTAATCTAAAATTCAACAACTTTTTTCAGTTTTTCTCCTCTTAAGAACACCACTCAGAGTTAGGCATTTGCACTCATACATCCAGCTACTCAAGAGGCTGAAGATCTCTTGAGCCCAAGAGTTCATAGCTAGCCTGGGCAACATAGTGAGATTCCATCTCTTTTAAAAACAAACAAACAACAGTAACAAAACACACACACACACACACTCACCTACCATCCTTATATTTACTTACAATTTACATCTTTACCAAGAAATTTTTCTTTAATAATAAATCCATCTTTAATTCCAAATATGTGTGTATGCAACTGATATACTAGCCATATTATCATGCCTAAGGAGGATTTGAAACACTTACTAAAACTTTTAAGATGTATTCCGATATTCTAAGTACAAGAAGTAAGCTAAGTAAGCTGAACAGTACTGTACCTGGAGAAAGTGTATCTTATTTGGTATCACAGTCTGGTACTTTTCCTATATACTAGACACGAATATGCTAGAACCTGAAAGATGACTACCTTTGACCCTTTGAAGTAAGTGAGATGCTAATATGCTTTTTCAAGTGGATATACACAATCTTCCCTTGTTCTTTCATATGCTCTTCTACCTTTAAAACAACAAGCCAATTTCAGCACCCAACATGTGTAAGCATCTACACCCAGTAGTGGTTTTCTTCAGATGGTATTTTCTACCAAATAGATGATAATTTTTTCTACTGAGCTAAAGGAACAAATAGTTGAATTGCTTTGAATAATATAGATGGAAATAAAGAGCAAGAGCTCCATTGAAAAAAAGATTTAAATTTACTAAATGCACAATTATTTCATTGAGTGATTTTAATTTTTGTTGAAATTGTAAATGGACCTGAAATTTAAGTTCAGGTCAAAAAAATTTATAAAGATATATGAAATCAGCGGCTCAGATGGCTCAAGGGGCAATAAATATATAAGCTGACATACTGGAAGGGTTTATATAAAGTTGGGGTCAAACCCCCTGATATGGTTGGGCCCAAAATCTCATCTTGAATTATAAACCCCATAATCCCCAGGTGTCAAGGGTGGGACCAGGTGGAGGTAATCGGATCATGGGGCTGGTTTCCCCCATGCTGTTTTCCTGATAATGAGTGAGTCCCATGAGATCTGATGTTTTTATAAGCATCTGGCATTTCCCCTGCTTGCACTCATTCTCTGTCTTGCCACCTTGTGAAGATGTGCTTTTCACTATGATTATAAGCTTCCTAAGGCCTTACCAGCCATGAAGAACTGTGAGTCAATTAAACCTCTTTTCTTTATAAATTACCCAGTCTCAGGTATTTCTTCATAGCAGCATAAGAATGGACCAATACACCCTCCCAGTAGCTTATAGAACTCTTAAGGTCACTGAAGTTTAAGTAGATATTAAGAGGCAGGAATGCATCCACTAAATTTTGAAGCGCAATGGACTGTGACAATGATAATGTGCCTGACTTATTTCTGAACCTGAGAAGCTTATCATTCATAGTTCAATTGCATGCAACCATTTTGTCAAAAAGCTGTACTCCAGAGTACTTTATCAGCTTGAACCTGTAAGTGGTGAAGAAATTAAATCCAAGCCAAATGGTATTTGGATTCTGTGGAAGAATAGGGCCTGGTCTGGTAGAGAAGTGTTTTCTTAGCCCACATAAGAGGCCTAAAGAAATTCAAAAATCACCAAGAGATACCTTCTTTTTTCTGAAAATAACACCTGGCTTTGCACTCCTCTACTTCTACCACATTTTAGTTTAAATTTTCCACATCTCTCTCTCTTAATCCCATGTTGAACAATGTTCTTTTTTCTAGATGAATCATTTAAATGATACTTTTTCTTACTGTATTACTGCTTGATTCTATTTAGCTCTGATGCCATGTCCTATAGCCACACAAAGGACAATTGGTATGACATCTGGGTATGTCATTGGGTATGACATCTGGGTATGACATGGAGTTATGATCATTAAATTCCTTTCTCACTCTTGCTCAGTGTGCGGAGTCCTTCTTGTCTAGAAAGTAGGACACTCACACTACCTAAAAATTGTTTTTTGTTAAAATTTGAAAATAAAAAAGGTACTCTCAGAAATGGATGAATGCTTTAAAAGTATCTGTGCATTTTAAACATATTTCCTACTATTCACTATGAACAGGGTGTACTATCTCATTATTTTAAAATGGAAAATTCTTTTGGACACATTGGCCATCATCTGTCAGTCTGCTGGTTACAAATTGCTTTGATAAAATATTTAATTAAGATTTAGATATTTTTAGTATATATTAATTTAATAATCACCCATTCTGCAGTTACATTTTAATGGGAGTTGGTTTGTATGCAACTTAACTACTTTCTAATTCCATAACCTTTCACGATCATTTAGCCCTTTAAATTACAGATTCTTCAACTGTAATATGGTCATGAAATAACTAGGTGAAGGTATCATGAATACAAAATGAAATAATAACAGGTAAGAGCAAATGGTCATTAAATATGCCAATTAATATTAAAAGTATATAAAGTTTAGTCTGTTATCTTGAGAACTAGGTGAAGATTAATTACTTGAAAGTACATGTTCAATAAAGTCCTTGAAGAAATTTTAGCATGATTTTTATTGTCAAAATAATATTGAATATGGCATCACTTTATAAGTAACAAAGATATCCTTGGCTTTTAAGATGTAAGCAGATATTATCCTTCAAGCATTTTTATTAGCAATTTCTCTTTATGCAACCTATAGATAATTGTTCTATGCTTACTCTTTAACCTGTAGCTGAGCTTCAGATGCTGTTTGTGCATCATTGCTTTGGCTGCTTCAATATGGATTATCAGGATTTACTCTGAAGCTGGAAACCTGTGTCAATTAACTACACCAGAGCACTTAAGGCCTCTATTATTGTAGAAATGCTATTGGATTCCCTCAGTTCCACATCATGCCTTCACTACATTCCACATTATTCTGCTGACATCGATGCCTCTGCTTCTTGATTCCCTGGCCAAGCCAGAGTTTAACATTTCATATTAAAACTGTAATAAATAGGAGGGTATAACAGAAAGTATGGAAATATAAGGAAGAACGCTCAGTAAGTAACTATGAAGAGAGAGATGAACAGAGAAAAAAGAAAAAAGAGATTCAACTACTATGAAATGAAAAATTGTACTTGTGTAATTTTATACTTCTTATCAACAAGATTAAAAGAGAGATAGCAGGGATTCTAGCATCCCAAAATATCCTGAGTTTTCTGGACATTAGCAGCCTAACCCTACTAAATTTGGTGTTATAAGAGGTTGTATGTTTGGGTATAAATTGCCAGCTGATGCTTTATGTACAATTTTTCAGCATCATGGAATTTTCTATTGTGTCTTTGGCATAGGTAATTGATTCTTCTGTTTCAAGTATCAAAATACTTAGACTTTGCATCTAAATATGTATGTAAGCCTCTTGAATTTAGATAGCGAAGGCCACAGCCTCAAACATTTGCCTTGTTTGGCGATGAATACTGATGCTTTCTTTGGCAAAGAAATGATTCATATTCATTAAATCAAGGACATTATACATTTGTGCTGAATTTACTGAATTTATTTCAGTTATGGCTTTACATTGTTTAAATTTGTTACCCAGAATACGGTCAGATTATCAGATGAAATTTATTAACTGTATTACTATTTTTTTAAACTTTATGTACTCATAATATGGTTTCTTTAAAAATGCATAACATAATATACCAAGAACAAGAATATCCCAGCACTTTGGAAGACTGAGGTGGGGAGACTACTTGGAGTCAGCCGTTCAAGACCAGCCTGGCCAATATGGTGAAACGCTGTCTCTACTAAAAATCCAAAAATTAGCTGGCCTTGGTGGCGGGTACCTGTAATCCCAACTACTTGGGAGGCTGAGGCAGGAGAATCACTTGAACCCGGGAGGCAGAGGCTGTGGGGAGCCAAGATCCTGCTACTGAACTCCAACCTGGGCAACAGAGCAAGACTCCATCTAAAAAATAAAAATATAAAAAAAGAACAAGAACAATACAATTTGTATCGAATTGGAACTGAATATTTAGGTTTTAAAAATCACCTTCAAAATTTGGGAAATACTAGTCTTGAAATTTTCTTGAAAGAAAGCATGGAGGCATGAAGTCATTCATGTTAAAAGGAGGGGCAAAAATAGGAAAATGATAAAGCAGTGAAGGCAAATAAAAACTGGAACATCTGATTTCTCACTTAAGCTTATTTCAAACAATAAAGTGAAAATGATAAAATTTAAAAACAGATTTAATATTCTTTGTGTGTGACAACCATGAGCACAGACTAGTCTTTTATATTGTTTTCATAAAAATACAAAATATTTAGGTGTACACACATATTAGGTATGGAAATTGAGGTTTCGGTTCAATTATAACATTTCCCATTATATTTCTTTTGTAAACATTGAAAACTTGAACTCTTTTGATAATCTTGATGTGAAATAATGTTTCCGAGAATATACTAAACATTCATTACAACTATTGCTTTAATATTGAACCAAGTAACTGGACATGGTGACTTATGTCTATAATACCAGTACTTTGAGAGGCTGAGGCAGGAGGATTACTTGAGGCCAAGAGGCTCTAGACCAGCAACATAGAAACACCCTGTCTCTATGAAAAAAAAAAAAATTTTTTGAGATGGATTCTCGCTCTGTCACCCAGGCTGGAGTGCAGCGGCGCAATCTCGGCTCACTGCAAGCTCCGCCTCCAGGGTTCACGCCATTTTCCTGCCTCAGCCTCCTGAGAAGCTGGGACTACAGGCGCCCGCCACCGTGCCCGGCTAATTTTTTTGTATTTTTTTAGTAAAGACGGGGTTTCACCGTGTTAGCCAGGATGGTCTCGATCTCCTGACCTCGTGATCTGCCAGCCTCGGCCTCCCAAAGTGCTGGGATTACAGGCATGAGCCACCGCGCCCGGCCCTCTATGAAAAATTTTAAAAAATAAGTTAGGTGTGGTGGTGAAATATATATGTGTGTATATATATACACACACACATGTATAATACGTATATATAATACATATATATGCACATGTGCACACAACCACACGTGCACGCACGCACACACACACACACACACACAATAAAGAGTAACCAAACTCCTGATTGTCTTAAAAGAAGATTTAAGGTCATCAAAATCTTAAGTTCTCTTCACTTAGGCATAATATTACTTACAAATAATTTTTCAAAAAAAAGAAAAAGAAATTCAATTGGAAATGTAATAAGTAACTTTCTTTTGTAACAAAACACTCCATGTTGATATTTAAAACATAATTTGAGGTTATAGTTTTTTTACATATGGCATATGTTATAATTTGAGAATAGTTTTAAATATATTAATGGTAGACTGAGAGTTAAACTAGCTAGTCCGTTCTTTTAATTATATTGGATGTGGACCTTCCATAGAGAATATTATATGAATCTGTGAAAGAGAAAATAATGTATGCATGTCATAGAATTCTTGGCACAAAAACAGAAAAATGACATGACTAAGTATCTTAGTCTGTGTGACTTGCTGTAACAAGTATCACAAACTGGGTGGCCTATTAACAACAAAAATTTACTTCTCACAGTTTTGGAAGCTGGGAAGTCCAAGATCAAGGTACCAGCAGATTCACTGTCTAGCAATGGCTCATTTCCTAGATAGATGTCTTTTTGCCTCACATGATGGAAAGGATGAGGAATTTCTCCGTGGTGAAATGGTTATTGTGTGTAATAAAGACAATAATCCTATTTACCAGGAGTCTGCCATCATTAACTAGTCACACCTCTTAACAGCCCACATCCTAAAACCGTCACCTTGGGGATGAGGATTTCAACACATGAATTTGATGGGGTCATAAACATTCAGGGCATTGCACTTAGGTCAGCCTTTCTCTGAAAGGCTACATTTAAGATGATACAGAGGGGCAATAGATAAAATGTTTGACCACTATTCAATTTTAAATAATAGCATGTATAAAGTTATTAGGGTGAAAAATGATACCAGAAAGATAAAGAACAGTGTGATCAATGATTAGGTAATAAAAATGAGGGCAGTGTATGATAAATAATGGATTAAATGGAGGATTTTTTTAAATGGTGCATGCTAAGAAAAAAGAAGTTATTACCCCATGTGTATTTTTTTTTTTTAAAAAAGGCTTTGAAAGTAAGTGAAACAATGATTAGGAGTCTATAATGATATAAATAAATGATTAAATTAAAGAATAATGACTTATTTTCCTATTTGGGTGCCTTTTATTTCTTTCTATTGCCTGATTGGTCTGGTTAGAACTCCCAGTACTGTGTTGAATGAGAGTGGTAAGAGTGGACATTCTTGTCTTGTTACAGTTTTCTAGGGGAATACTTCCAGCTTTTGCCCTTTCAGTGTTATATTGATTGTGGGGTTCTCATTGATGGCTCCTATTATTTTGCAGTATGTTTTTTTGATGCTTCGTTCTTGGAAGACTTTTATAATGAAGAGATTTGGGGTTTTAATAAAAGCTTTTCCCAGATCTATTAAGATGATCATATGATTTTTCTTTTTAATTCCATTTATGTGGAGAATCATATTTATTGATCTGCATATGTTGAACCAACCTTGCATCCCAGGAATGAAGTCTACTTGGTTTTGGTGAAGTAGCTTTTTGATGTGCTGTTGGATTCAGTTTGCTAGTATCTTGTTGAAGATTTTTGTGTCTATGTTCATCAGGGATGGTGGCCTTTAGTTTTCTTTTTTTTGTTGTGTCTTTGCCAGCTTTTGGTATCAGGGTGCTGCTGGATTAATAGAATAAGTTAGAGAGTGTTCCTGTCTCCTTGATATTTTGGAATAGATCCAGTGGAATTGGTACCATCTTTTCTTTGTATGTGTGGTAGAATTCAGCTGTTAATCTATTCACTCGGGGGCTTTTTAGGGTTATATTTTTTTTTATTACTGATTCAACTTTGAAACTTGATATTAGACTGTTCAAGGATTAAAATTCTTCCTGATTCAATCTGGGGAGATTGTGTGTTTCCAGACATTTATCCATTTCCTCTAGATTTTCTTTCACGTATATAGAGGTGTTTGGAATAGTCTTTGAGGATCTTTAGTATTTCTGTGGGATCAGTTTTAATGCCATCTTTGTTGCTTCCGATTCTGTTTATTTGGATTGTGTCTTTTTTGGTCAATCAAACTAATGGTCAATTGATGTTGTTTGTCCTTTCAAATAAAAAGCTTTCGGTTTTGGTGATTCTTTGTATAGATTTTGGGGTCTTGATTTTGTTCAGTTCAACTCTAATTATAGTTATTAATTTTATTCTGCTAGCTTTGGAGTTAGTTTGCTCTTGTTTTCTAGTTCCTCTAGGTGTGATGTTACATCTTTAATTTGAAACCTTTCTAACTTTTTGATATAGGCATTTGGTGCTGTAAACATTCCTCTTAAGACTGCTTTTGCTGCATCGCAGAGATTGTGGTATGTTGCATCTCTGTTTCCATTTACTTCAAAAAGAAAGTGTTTTTTGTTTGTTTCTGCCTTAATTTCATCCCTTACCCAAAAGACATTCAGGAGCAACTTGTTTAATTTCCATTTAACTATGTGGTTTTGAGAAATCTTCTTGGTGTTGATTTCTGTTTTCATTCCATTGCAGTCTCTGAGTGTGGTTGGTATGATTTCAATTTTTTTTTTTTTAATTCATTGCGATTTGCTTTATGGCTGAGCATGTTGTTGATCTTGTAGTATTTTCTGTGTGCAGATAAGAAGAATGCCTCTCTTCATGGATAATGTGATTCTGTACCTAGAAAACCCTAAGGACTCCGTGAAAATGCTCCTGGAACTGATAAATGATTTCAGTAAAGTCTCAAGATGTAAAATCAACGTACAAAAATGAGTAGCATTTCTATATACCAATAACATTCAAGCTGAGAGCCAAATCAAGAATGCGATCCTACGTACGATAGACACACACACACACAAATGCCTGGGAATGCATGTAAACAAAGAGGTTAAAGATCTCTAACAAAAGAACTACAAAACACTGCTAAAATAAATCGTAGATGACACAAACAAGCGCAAAAACATTCCATACTCATGGATTGGAAGAACCGATATTGTTAAAATAACTAAACTGTCCAAAGCAATCTACATATTCAATGCTTTAACTATCAAACTACTGGTGTCATTTTTCACAGAACTAGAAAAAAACTATTATTCTAAAATCCTTATGGAACCAAAAATGAGCCTGAATAGCCAAAGCAATCCTAAGCAAAAAATAAGAAAGCTGGAAGCATCACCTTACCTGAATTTAAACACTATTAGAAGGCTACAGTAACCAAAATAGCATGACACTGATACAAAAACAGACACATCATCTAATGGATCAGAATAGAGAACCCAGAAATAAAGCTGCCCACCTACAACCATCTAATCTTCAAAAAAGTTGACAAAAATAGGCAATAGGGAAAGGAGTTTCTATTCAATCAATGGTGCTGGGATAGCTGGCAAGCCATATGGAGCAGAATAAAACTGAACACTTACCTTTCACCATATAAAAAATTAAGAAGGATTAAAGATTTAAATATAAGACCTCTAACTATAAGAATCCTAGATAAAACCCTAGGAAACACTATTCTGGACACTGACCTTGAGAAATAATTTATGACCAAGTCCTCAAAAGCAATTGCAACAGAAGTAAAAATACTTAACCTCACTAATCACCTGAGAAATGCAAGTCAAAACCACCATTAGATACCATCTCACGTGAGTCATAATGACTATTATAAATAAGTCGCAAAATAGCAGATTCTGGTGAGGCTCTGGAGAAAAAGAAATGCTTATACACTGTTGGTAGGAATGTAAATTACTTCAGTCACTGTGGAAAGCCGTTTGGAGATGTCTCAAAGAACTTAAAACAGAACTACCATTTGACCCAGCAATTCCATTACTGGGTATATATCCAAAAGAAAACAAATCATTCTACCATAAAGACACTTGCACTAGCATGTTCATTGCAGCACTATTCACAAAAGCAAAGACCTGAAATCAACCTGGGTGCCCATCAACAGTGGTTTGGTTAGAGAAAATGTGGTACGTATACACCATGGGATACTAGTAGTCATAAAAAGGAATGAAATGTCCTCTGCTGCAACAAGGATGCAGCTGGAGGCTATTATCTCAATCTAATTTACACAGGAAGAGAAAACCAAATACCGCATGTTCTCACTTATAAGTGGAAACTAAACATTGAGTACTCACGGACGTAAAGATGTAATAATAGACACTGGAGGCTACTAGAGGGGGTAGGCAGGGAGGAAGTAAGTGTTGAAAACCTAACTGTTGAATTCTACACTCAGGGTAGATGGGATAATTTGCACCCTAAACCTCAGCATCATGCTATATGCCCAGGTAAGAAATTGACATATGTTCTCCTGAACCTAAAATAAAAGTTTAAAAAAAGGCAAAAAATGAATGAAGAAAGGAATAATAGATAAATATCCTATGTAAAAAAAAATCAAATGATAATTTATAGAGATATTCTGCCCTCAAAGAGGTGGGGCATAATTTCCCATTTCTTAAGTTGTTGCCCATATTGACTTTCTTCCATAAAAAATGTATACTATAAAATGGGGGAGAAAGAGTAAATTGTAATGACAAAATCCGGAAAACACTATCTCATCCAGGAGGTCAAGATTAATATGAATAGAGATAAGACATATTGAAAATACATACCCTTGATCTGATGTGAAAAGAGTAACATTTTACCTCTGTGGTCCTCTCCCTAAAATCCATACCCCAATGTAATCATGAAAAAAATCCTAGATAATTCCAGTTGAAGGCATTGTACATAATACCTGACCAGCACTGTTCAAAACTGTCAAAGTCATTAAAAAGTAAAGCCCAAGAAATTGTCACAACTAAGAGGAGTATAAGGAAACATGACTGGTAAATGTAATGTAATATCTTATATGGAATCCTGCAATATGAAAAGAACATTAGGTGAAAACAAAACATAACAACTCTACATAACGTTTACGCTTTAGTTAACAACGATATATCAATATTAGTCTATTCATTTTGGCAAGTGTAGGATACTGGAATGAGATGTTACTAGTAAAGTAAAATAGGCAAAGGGTACATGAGAATTCTTTCAACTATCTTCACAGCTTTTTCTGTAAATCAAAAACTATTTTAAGTTAAAGTTTTTATTTTAACAAATGGAGTGGAGGAAATGAGACTGAAATGTCCCTTTTCTGCTCCATAATCTCATGGAGAATCCTACATTACATTTAGTGACCATGTAGATTCCTTTTGGCTGTGACCATTTCTCAGATTTCCTGAGTTTGAGGGGACATTGCTAGTTTTGAGGAGTTCTAAACTGGCAGTGGTAACGCATGTGATTCCAGGGAACTCTTCCCTTTTTCAGAAATGTTTTAGTTGCTAGCAAGGGTGGTTAGAGATTGTGTAGAGAACAGAATATGTAAAACTATCATCTCAGCAAGTTAAAAAACTAGAGTATGTGTGAGACTGTGTAGAGGGGAAAAATTCTTCTTTCTGAGAAACAAAATAAAGGATCTGTCTTTAGATTGTGAATGTGAATTCATATATTACCTTACAACAGTTCATAAACTTCTGATTACATTCTTTGGCTGACAATCACAAGGCGTAACTTTTATGATTTTTATGCAATATAAATAAATGATTTTTATGCAATATAAATAAAAATGTGAATTTTCTGCGAGACTCAGATAGCACATTGAATGTATAATTGAGCCCTTCTGTTTTATAAAAGATAATGAAGTAACAAAATATAAGGTAGTGGGAGTTGCATTTTGGGAATTTTGATGAAAGAAAATTTCAATCAAAAACTGGTGGAGTGAAAATTAGTCAAAAGTAGAGTCTAAGGTCTTAGTCAAAACTGAACTAGTCATGACTATAAATGAAAATAAATGAAAGAGGAGTAATCATGAGCTCAATCAAAAACTATGAAATCAAAGGAACTCTCTCTGAGGGTGTGTGTGTGTTGGTCTAGAGATAGAAAATTAAAGAAAATGCATCTAGAATCTATAATTGAAAGGTGCATAACACAGGTAGCAGAAAGTCTGGATAGTACTGAGGTGGGAACCTATTTAAAAACCTTCCTGATGGCCTGGTACTGTGGCTCATGCCTGTAATCTCAGCACTTTGGGAAGCCAAAGAGGGCGGATCAATTGAAGTCAGGAGTTCAAGACGGCCTGGCCAACATGGTAAAACCTCATCTCTACTAAAAATACAAAAATTAACTGGTCGTGGTGGTGCTGTAATCCCAGCTACTTGAGAGGATGAGGCTCAAGAATGGCTTGAGCCCCAGGGGCAGAGGTAACAGTGAGCTGAGATCACGCCACTGCACTCCAGCCTGGGCGACAGAGTGAGACTTTGTCTCAATAAACAAACAAACAAAAGCCCTGCATGATGCAGAAAGGGCTGAAGATAAAAGACTAGTAAGAGAGTAGATTGTTAGTGATTAATACACATATTTGGAACAGTAACAATATTAAGAAGTTTTATCACTATACCTTTGAAGCTGAATCTGATTTAATTCAAGGTCACTGGAATTGAGGAACACAGGGGTCTATATGAGCAAAGTTGTGGGCTGCAAAATTTTTAAAACTCAGGTTTTGGATGTGCTGCTTATATGGATATCAAAGTTTTCCAAGATTGGGATATATAGACGGAATAACTAAGACATATTTTTTAATTAGACTTTAAATTCTGAGGTACATGTGTAGAACGTGCTGTTTTTTTACATAGGTATACATGCGCCACGGTGGTTTGCTTTACCCATCAAACCGTCACCTACATTAGGCATTTCTCCTCATGTTATCCCTCCCCTAGACCCCCACCACCTGACAGGCCCCAGTGTGTGGTGTTCCCCTCACTGTGTCCATGTGTTCTCATTGCCAAACTCCCACTTATAGTGAGAACACGCAGTGTTTAGTTTTCTGTTCTTGTGTTAGTTTGCTGAGAATAATGGTTTCCAGCTTCATACATGTCCCTGCAAAGGACATGAATTCATCCTTTTATGTGGCTGCATAGTATTCCATGGGGTATACATTCCATATTTTCTTTATCCAGACTATTATTGGACATTTAGGTTGGTTGGACATTTGGGTTGGTTCCAAGTCTTCACTATTGTGAATAGTGCCACAATAAACATACGTGTGCATGTATCTTTATAGTAGAATGATTTTTAATCCTTTGGGTACATACTGAGTAATGGGATTGCTGGGTCAAATGGTATTTCTAGTTTTAGATTCCTGAGGAATTGCCACACTGTCTTCCACAATGGTTAAACTAATTTACACTCCCACCAACAGTGTAAAAGCGTTCCTATTTCTCCACATCCTCTCCAGCATCTGTTGTTTCCTGACTTTTTAATGACTGCCATTCTAACTGGAGTGAGATGGTAGCTCATTGTGGTTTTGGTTTGCATTTCTCTAATGACCAGTGATGATGAGCATTTTTTTCAAAGGAACTAAGACATATTTTTTTGATAGTAGAGGATGGGAATGATGATAGGGAAAGGTTAAAGTGGCATGCTTTGTAGATACTAATATGGAATAAGAGTTTTTAAAATAAATAATCCTAGTTAGAGAAGATTAAAAACTGTAGTATCTTATACCAATACCATTCTAAGATTTGAATATAAATCTTTTAAATATATGTGTGTGTTTGTGTGAGTACATTTTTATATATATATGTCTGTATATGTGTATACATATAAAGTGCTACTCAGTCATTATATATATAATTTCAGATAAAGTTGAGTATACCTTATGTGAAATTTTTGAGACCACAAGTATTTCAGATTTCAGATAGTTTTTCAGGTATTTGAATATGTACATTATACTGTGGAGCATTCTATATCCCCAAATACCAAATCTGAAGTACTCCATGGAGCACTTCCTTGGTGCATCAGTTTGGTTCTCAAAAACTTTCAGATTGTCAGATTTGGGATGCTTGGCCTGTTTATTTATGTGTATGTAAAGGGATGCAATTTGAAGCTTAAAAATGAAGTCTAAATGACTTCAACGATGCATAATATATATTAATATGCTTGTAGTTTGTTGATGAAAAGACAAAACATGACTTAATATCATGGTTAAATATATCACATATTTTTCATTTTATATGTTTTATGATAGAGTAAAAACTTTCCTCTAATTAGGAGAGAAGTGTATGTCAATGGCCATTTTATTAATTAGAAGTACTAGTGCTATCTGGACTTCAAAATATATACTATGAATGTTTTGAATTTAAATAAAATCACTTCATAATCAAAATGCTGTTTTTAGTTGCATATTTTTATTTTTTATCATCACATATAATAACAGCTAATATTTATTTCATGCTAAGTTTTCGTGTAAATACTTTCCCTACATTATCACATTTAATTATCAGCACAAACCTATAAGGTAAACACTATTTTTACTTGCATTTTACACATGAAAGAAATTTGACATAGAAAGCTTTAGTAGATGGCTCAAGTTAACAGAGTTAGCAATTGAGGAATTGAGATGCAAATCCAGATGATACAATTTCTGAATTTGTTGCTCAAGCACTAAGCTATATATATAATTCATCAGATATGCATTAACCCATGGTTTGTCAGTTACATTCATTATTTTTAAAGAAAATAAATGTAAGCCATTTAGAGATCAGATTTCACATACATATTTATTTGGGGCATATTACATGTTTTATAGTGACAGCTTTCTAATAAATAAATATTATTTTAGCTGATCTTCAGTGATTTGTTTTCCACATCTTAAACATGAATGCATTTTAAATGTCTTTAAAGATTGATAGAGAAGTTAACAAATATAAAGAAAAATAAAATCGGCATGTAGTCTTTATGCAATATTGTTTGTGAAAGACATTAAACAAATTTGACAAATTTGGCATGTAACAAATTGAAACTTCATTTCTTTTGGGTAATGGAAGCTATAAAGTAAGTTTGAACTATTGATTTTGTATAAAAATGGAAAGTCAGTTATAAAAAGATACTATTACTCTGCATTTCTGTTGTCCTTGCTTTTACTCAAGTTCACTCCTTCATTCATTGATGGCTCACTTCTCTCTCTCCTTCTCTCATTTTTGTACAGTTATCTTGGACTGTACATTATTTCTAAATTTAATTTAACCTTATACTTCAAAAGTAGGAATCTTGGAAATTTTACAAAACACACACACACATAGACACACACACACACGGTGTGTGTGTTATGTGTGACAATACTTTTTTGTTTTCATGAAGCTAATAACTTCAGGACATTCACCTTATTTGTCATAGAATTATGATGAAAAATGAGATAGTGCAAGCAAAATATTTTGTGCATTTTCTACATGTAGTCATCTCCAAGAAGTAGTTATTATCATTATTATTATTAACAAAGCCATGCTTCAATAAATATAAGGAGATTTGATCTTGTTGCTTTTGCTGAATATTTGGCTTTTATATTACTGCTCAGTTGTAACAATTGTAATAAGAATCAGTTTTGACTATGCCTTTCAATATGCCATTTAGATAAAAATATCAATAAAAGTAGTAAGTTGCAATTTAAAATATGAAAAATAATTCAGTCATATTACAGGACTTGATATAGGTCTTTTTGTTTTAAGATTTATCTTTAATATGATCATGTATTTTAAGTATTATTTCATGTAATTTTGAATTTTTGTGAGTACAGAGTAGTTTTATTTTGTGTATAGTCAGCCTTCACATACTGATGATTGCTATAAAACAGGTAAGATGATGTTCCCTAAATTCATATATACATTTTTAATCGGTTGGCTTTCAGTTTTGTAAGATGAAAGAGTTGTAAAGATGTATGGTGGTGATGGTTGCACAACGTTATGAATGCAGGTAATTCTACTGAACTGTACACTTAAAAGTGGTTAAGATGAAAAATTTTGTTATTTGTGTTTTAACACAATACAAAAAACACCCTGAATTTTAAATAGTAAACAAAGATAGATTAATATAACCAGGTTCTGTCAATTTGTTTTCAGACAGAATTTCTTAGAGATTCCTTTGCAGACATCTCTAAGGAAAGGAAACATTGTTAGAACATAAAACACTAGATTACAAGAGGGTAGGCAGACAGAAGTATTTGGGACTGGTATAGGAAAAAGTATGAGTGGAGGGCAGTTAATTGAGCTATGTCAAGCCAGAGAAGAAAAATATCTATATGATGCCAACTACAGACTTTCCATTTCACATCAGAATTTATATTTTCTGAAATTACTTAATGTAATAAAACAAAACTAATTATAAATATGACCCAAAGCAATGATTAAGGGTAACTTGCATTTTTTATAAATTAAAAGTCCAGTTGTTGAATAGTGTTATATGACTAATAATTTATTGAATTTATGACTTTTATTCATAGTTCATGACCCACTTCTTTTTGAAATTGTAGAACAACATGAAGTTAGATAAGCATAATTCTCCTTTTGAAAACTTTCAAATACAAGACATAAATATTTGTAATGTGGCTATTCTGGTATTTAATAACTGAATTTGACAAGACTGACACATAAAGCATCATCTGTAAGTAGTACCTAAGTTCAAAGAAGTTCTCATATGGAATTGAACACCATTGATAATAAAATATTAGGAAATATATTTTATCTACTTAATTAGAATAATTAATTTATCTTTGTATACTAAGCTGAAGTGAATTCAAAGAGATAAAAAACTATGGATTGTGTATTATACAACCTCACGTAAATAATGGCATATCTAAGTTAATTATTTATTTTACGGAAGAACTTTGCAGACATACATCAACCCATAATGTAATATTTCAGTACCTGCATTTATCTCCAAATGGCACTAGACATTTTCTTATGTATAAGTATGAAAAATGTCTAATTTTATGTCACTTTGAAAAGTGTCTATGTATCATTAAATTGCATAAGTCAATTGACCCTTAGCACAGACACCATAAAATGACAGAAACAAAAGACAAAAAATGGTACTATACTAAAGGATTATCTTCCTTAAATAAATATTCTTTTTTAACTTAAGCTTGGAAAAGATTGAATTTTTGCTGACCTTACAAAAATTTTGTATTAAAATAAAATGTACCAAAAGCCAGAAATTGTATTTAGGAATTCCATTGAATCAGAAATATGAACATTCTTAGGAACTGTTTTAAAAACTCAGCTATACAGTAATTGAAAACAGTATTTTCCATCTTCTCATGTATAATAAATGAGGTGTCCAAAACATTACGTGTGGCTATGTAGATGAGACATTGTGTTAAATTCATGTTAATGACAATTTCATGCAACTCATGGTACTAAATTGTCAAAGTCTTCTAAGCTATTCTAAAACATGAGCCAAAGCTTTAATCCATGAATACACTGCATGCGTAAATCTTTTGTCTTCCTTCCTTTAGGTTGTTAGGGATTTTTATAGTCAATTTAAAGGATATTTAGTTCATGGCATTTTTTAAAATATATATTTGCCAAAAACAACAACAACAGCAGCAACAACACTTCACAGGACACATTGTGACTGAATCCCAATCATATAGGTGGATGCTCTTTCCTTACACTAAATGTCAGTTTAGCTGACTGGTAAGGAAACTTCTCTTCTTATGAACTCTCTTGAAAGCAAAAAAATTCATTTCTGGTTTATTTCTTACTTTACTTGATATGGGTGCAATTTTATTCTATTATTTTAAGATCAAGGTTGGAATTGCCAACCCTTGTTAAAATGTATTTTTGAAATTCAAAGCTATAAGTATTTTGGAAATTTTCAGTGCTCAATGAAATGAATAGACTCTTATGTGTACAGAGTCTCCTAGGACAAAGGTAATTAGTAATTGGTGTTACTATAGCAAATTTGTGCAAAAATGATGCAAATTTATTATGTAATATATGATTTTCAAAAAAGATAAATTGATAGATTATAGACTGTAGTCTGTAAGTATATGGCAGACTATAACATTCACACCTGTAAGAGCTAGAAAAAGTAGTTTTTAAATAAAAGCATTGAATGGCATATTATATAGTTTAGATATTGGTTGTGTCTACTTAATATTATGGCATTTGTTTTTCATTTTCTGGAGGAGGTTTCTAAAGCAATAGACTATTTCCTTCTATTAATGCTAAGTTGCATAAAAGGGCTAAATAATCCATTTGATGTTACATTATTTCTGTATTTGTTTCCATTTGCTACTGAATAACTTAGTTACATATTTAATTACACAAGCAGGGTTATTTCAGGAGATGAATTATCACAGTAGTCCCTTGAAATCCGTGAGGGATTTGTTTCAGAACCCCCAAGGATACCAAAATTTATGGATGCTTAAATAACCTCTATAAAATGGTGTAGGATTTGCATATAACCAAAACATAGCCTCCTGCATACTTTAAATCAATTCTAGATTACTTATAATAACTAATACAATGTAAACGCAACGTAAATAGTTGTTATACTATGTTTTTAAGAGATAAAGATAAGAACAAATATTCTGTAAATGTTCAGTGCAGACACAAAAATCCTTTTTTCAAAAAAACATATTTTCCATCAGCAGTTGGTTGAATCCATGCATGTGTAACCCATTCATAGAGAGGGTGAACTGTAAGGTAATGTTTCAAATTTTAAATGTGAAAATATACGTTGTTGCAAACTTTGAGGAAAATTGAACTATGTCATTTAAGAATGGCTTTCCATTCCAACCTTTGTGATTTTCTTAAAATATGTGATACTTTTATGCGTTTGTTAAGTAATATAGTAATTTCTAGAGTTCTAGACATTTGTATTCTTATTTTTATGACAATTCCTTAGACCAAATGTTACTAATAATTGCATTGTACTATTGCTATACTTTTCTGTAAATGCCTATTACTTAATATCCTAACTAAATCTTAATCAACAATACTCTAAATCTTCTGTTTAATCACTTTGTTTATGGTGCTTACAAAAGCATGACGTAAGTAATAAATAAAGAGACATTTAAATATGTTTTCTCGATTTCTTATTATTTAGGCAGAATATTTAATTTCAAATACATTTCAGTGTAGGAATAACTTTAAAACTGTACGTTGAAATGTTATTTCATGATAGATTTAAAGCTCTGTAATTTTCTCAGTTTTGTTCTTTTAGTCTTACTGTATTATATAAAATGTTGATTTTTATTTTCTCTAGACAAATCATGCATATACTTAAGTAAGATGAAAATTGAAAATATTGGCTTCAATTCTCAGATCATTCAGTCGTTTAGATGATAAACCAATTATGTAATCCGTAAATGCATGGAGATTACAAATTGTGTTTTATTTTTCCATGGGAGAATACAAGTAAATTTCTTGTTAACTTATAGTTCTGACAAACCACTGCTCCAGTTGAATATTGTATGAAGCTACAGTTTGGCTTGTTAGCAGTCTCGAAGGAAAAATAAGATCAATACTTGTCACAGCAGGAGATACTTTACTGTCAATGGAATGGTGTAATATAGCACTGAGGGTGAAAAATCGCACCAACACTTCTCAGTTTGGCCTTATGTAATGAGCAGGCTTCTATTAAGAAAACCAAATCCGTTTTCCTGAGAATTTAATGCCCAGATCAAAAGGCTTAAGTGTCACTTTGTAGTTCCATTTCCATGTTTAGTCCATTTTATAAACTAGATATATAAACTATGTAAAACTTTTTGATGAGTACGTGACAAGTTGACCAGACATTATGTATATTGCTCAAGCAGTTCTTAGTGGTGGGAAAGAAAGTCAACAAACCTAAACATTTGAAACTTTAACATGTTAATGGTTCATAGACATAGAATATCTGATAATCTTTTTTTAAGGTTTTCCTTCTTTCCTTCTATGCTTCCTTCCTTTCTTTAAGGAGTCTCTCTCTGTTTTCTACATTTTGCCCTGATGTCTGAAAATAACCTTGAAGACTAACAAATATATGCGCAGTTGTTTGGGAACTATTTTTGTTTGTTTGTTTGTTTGTTTGTTTGTTTGTTTTTTTGAGACGGAGTCTCGCTCTGTCGCCCAGGCTGGAGTGCAATGGCCGGATCTCGGCTCACTGCAAGCTCCGCCTCCCGGGTTCACGCCATTCTCCTGCCTCAGCCTCCCAAGTAACTGGGACTACAGGCGCCTGCCACTTCACCCGGCTAGTTTTTTGTATTTTTTTAGTAGAGATGGGGTTTCACCGGGTTAGCCAGGATGGTCTCGATCTCCTGACCTTGTGATCCGCCCGTCTCGGCCTCCCAAAGTGCTGGGATTACAGGCTTGAGCCACCGCGCCCGGCCGGGAACTATTTTTTAAAATAAAAAGTCATTTCTTATCTTCATACATTTTAAAGTATATTTAAAGATAACAATAATAATTAGGGGTGAGGTCACATTCCAGATACATCACTAGTCAGTCATCAGATGTGGTTACTAAGTGTGAAGAGAAAAGAGAATGAATAGTAGAGGCGGAAGGTGGCAAGTATCGAATATGGTCCTTCAAACAGATAAAACTAGGAAGTGCAGTCGTACTACTAATTTTCCTCTTATACATACTCTCCAGGAAGAGAAGCCAAGTAGAATCTTGAAGGAGCTTGCCTTAAATGTGTCACATGGCTCCAAGTAGAGTAAGACATTGTCTGTTATGGACACAAAGTTGCACCATCCTATTTATTCTACTAGGAAGGGTGCTGGCCAGGTTTTAGAAGTGTCGGCAGACTACAGTCAACTGCTTTGAATTTTCTTTAGCTGTAGACAACTGACTTGAACAAGAGCACACCCTTCCTAGGTTGACCCATATCCAAAGACTCATTATAGCAGTTGTGTAAGTCACTGCCATGTTGGCTCAGGACAGGAGAATTCTGAAGACTCTGTGTGACAGGGGCCTGGGTGGAATTGGTCAAGACTTCTTTGGCCTCACAGCACAGTCTGTCTTCTTTCATTGCTTAATCTTGCTTTCTCCCTCATTCTTCCACAAACATTGATTACTAATAATGCCTTGCACGCCAAAATTTTTAACATACACTCTCTACTCAGATAATTTCTCTATCAATTGGACGACCTAATGAGCTTCACTTTCAGTGTGTTGAATAATTTCAACACACAATTATTCAAATTACATCCATCAATTACATCCTCCAGCAGGAAGCAGGAGCTGCCTCACCTCTTGTTACTATAACGTCTTCTTCACATAAGTTCTGCTTGCTCACTCTATTCTCAAATGCAATCCTCAAGTGCTCCTGAAAGGAGCAGTGTCCTCCTTCCTCCTGTTGTGAATAAATGTGACCTAGAAACTGTTGTTGATCTTATTTACCCAGTGTCAATAAGAATATATATATTATAGATACATATTATATATATATCTTTTATATGTATAAGAACATATATATATGTTCTTATCACCTCTCATTATATGTTGTATATAAAAATATATATATTCTTATCACCTCTCATGATATGTGTGTGTATATGTATACATATAATCATTATAAGCCCCCTTTACCAGAAAAACAAATTGAGACAATGAGAAGTTTACTAAATTGTAGAATAGTATAAACCTTTAGTTCCTTTACCTGGGATTCTAACACCAAGGTCTGGTTCTGGATTTCTTGCTCTTAACCACACACAACTAATGACATAATAAATTAATTGTTAAGTGCACAATGTGATTTAATTTCTATATTTTTAAAGCTTGTTTTAAAAATTGATTTATGATTATAAAATATATTACCCAAATCACTTATTCCACTTTGGAATTAGAGTATACCTTCATCAATAAAGGATTAACTAAGTAAAGGGGACACCCTACATTTTATACTGTAAAAAATGATTGACATAGAGCAGTGATGACCCTGTTATTATGCTTGTCAGCCAGTTTTCACTGTGTGGTAGACTTTCTGGGAGCTGAAAATTTGTGATTTAATGGCCATACATTAACAGACTCAATCCATTGTGAGCCCTTTAAAAATTAGTGTTTAAAAATAAAATATTGCATGTAACCCTTTTTTCACAGTAAGAATGGCAATATGGCAATAACATAACTTTTCCGAGATGAAAAAGAAAACTGGAAAAGTAAATATTAATAGCAGATGATTTTCAGGAAAAATCAAAGTTGAAAATTTAAAAAGTGGTACACTTACATTTTGTATAAATGAGAAAACAGGAAAAAGAAAAAGAAAGTAAGAGAAAGAAAAAGAAAGAAAGAGAAAGAAAGAAAGAGAAAAGAAAGAGGAAAGAGAAACGAAAGAAAGAAAGAAAGAAAGAAAGAAAGAAAGAAAGAAAGAAAGAAAGAAAGACGGAGAGAGAAAGAAAGAAAAACAGGAAAGAAAAAGAAAGAAAGGAAGGAAGGAAGAAAAAGGAAGGAAGGAAGGAAGGTTAAGGAAGGAAGGAACGAAGGAAGGGTTAAAAAGGAAAAAAGGATAGCTTGCCATTTAGCTGTAGAAACCTGGTGTACATTTTTATTGAATAATTGATTTGGAGCAATTTTTAATGCTTAAGCAAAATGTGTCTGAGGAATAAAATAGAAACTGTGAGCCCAGGCTGGGGGTGAAATGTCATATTTTCTCAGTTAACAGATTTGCCAGTGAAGCCTTGGCATTTCAGCATGTGGTACACAGACTGTACTACCTCAGCCCACTGAAAACTGCAGAGGTGAAATTTGAAGTTATACAAAGGTTTCAACGGTGACAGAAATACAGCAAATGTAACGTGGGAAAGATTAGACTGCAGGCGTTTTTACCCTTTTAACTATTCTGAGAATTTCAAACAAGAGAGAGGGCCAAATGATGATGGAGAGCAAGAATCTAGAAATATTATTTTGTGAAAAGTTACGTGATCTATTTCTAAGAGGAAAATGTGACAGCCACCAAATCAGGGTATGAAATTATCTCCTTAGTTTAAATTTTTGAAACATTTTATCGCTGTTCCCTGGAGATTTCTGCCACAAAATTTAAGTCTTATGCTTTACAATAAAAGGAAATATTCAGGCAGAATATATAAATAAATTATCAAAGAGACATACTCAGATAACAGATGAAAACATATGAATATCCCAAAGTGTATATTATTATTTTAATTTCTTATGATTGGATCCTTCATACCATGTAATTAAAATGATCATTTTTTGATAGAACTATGGTACTTGTGAATAGTCAACATGGGCTACAAGTGAGTTTCTGAAATCATCTTTTTTTTTTTTTTTTTTTGGTCAAGCATTTATAGACCCATAGCTTTTGAATACACAGATAACTCAAAAAGGTTAAAATTATCACCATGGATGCAATAGTTGAAATCTGTGATTCTCAAATCCTTTAAAAACACTCCAATATAGCCTTTTTAAATAAAAGATCCTTTGAAGAAGATAGCATTTTATGTTATTATGTGTATATATGGATATAGTTTAAAGCATGACATTGGTATAATGTGGTCAAAAAAGCACACATTTTTAGAGCTAAAAGATGATCAGAGAGTACTGTCTTTAACTCCCTTGACTTATAGATGAAGAAACTGAAATCCATGATTAGAACAAAACTGCTTAGTGTCAGAGATGAGAATATTTCTTTTTAATTATTCTACTGTAACACATTCAAACGTTTTCATAGAAGCATACTTTAAAAAGTGCGATTCTAAGACAACGTTAGAGGTAATATATTGGTTAGAATCTACTAATTATTCTTTTCCCTAACTCAAAGAAAAGAAAGGCAACAGAAACTTAATATGTTAAAACATCATGTGGACTATGTGTTTATATTACAAAACTCTGATGAGGATGTGGTATAATCAAACAGATATAATATGCTATTTTACCAACATTGGCTCAATTTAGAGTCCAATTAGATTATTTCTAAAATGTAGATACTGCATAAGTCTATGTCCTGATCCTTATGTGTGCCTAGTTGGCACAGAGATAAAGGAGCACCAATTGCTCCCTTTAAAGTCACTGAGAAAGGCTGACATATCTTCTTTCTGGCACAAGGCCTGCATAATGCTCAGAAAATCTTTATCTTCCATGAACATTCCGAGCTTATTTGCAACTTCATCTGACACTTATTATTCCCTGAGCCTGGATAACTTTCTGCTCAGATCTCCACATACCCAACTTCATAAAATCATTGTCCTACCATCAAGGCCATCAGCATCAAGGTGATCTCCTAAACCTATCCTTACTTGTAATCAAAGACTGCCACCTTACATTGCATCATTCCAACAAAGTGATCGTCACTCTCTGAAATTATCATTTTCATTCATTTTGTAACTGTATGCTCTCCCCAGCAGGAACTTACTAGAATCCTAACTAGGGCAAATAATTGCTTGTGCTAGCCACTAGCTTCACCTCTTACATGTAGTGTGGGACAGAATAAGTCCTCAATAAATATTAGTGAATGAAATAAAAGGAGATGTCTAGCATATTTTGAAGAAAAAGAAGGATTCAATGGATAAATATGCAAAGTTATTTCAATTCACACTTGATATTTTTTGAGAAGTCTGTGATATGCCAAACACTGCTACTTGCAAAAGGGAATATAAGTGTATATGAAAGAAAGAGGGGATTATAGAGCCATAACTAATATCATAATTTAAAGAGACAAAAATGCACATATTTGTTATACAAATACACAGGACTGATAATATTGGAACAACAATTCATCAGAATAGGAAGATCAGAATGTGACAGTTGAGTTGACCTCAAAAAAAAAAAAAAAAAAAGTATTTTGACAGGTGGATACAGTGATAAAGAAGAATCCAAGGAAAGAGCAACTATGTTGTATTAGTTTTCTACTGCTGCCCTGACAAATTACCAAACACTTAACAGCTTAAAACAACACAAATTTATCAGGTCTCAGCAGCTTTTGTTGGTCAAAAGTCTTGGTGGTCTCAACTGCATCCTCTGCTTAGAGGCTGATAAAGCTGAAATCAATGTCAGCTGGGCTTTGTTCCGTACCTGAGGTCCTGGGGGAAAATCTACTCCGATAATCCTTCAGGTCTTTGACCAAGTTTAGTGTGTTGTTGCTACAAAATTGAAGTCCCTGGGTTTGTTTGTTTGTTTGTATTTTGCTGTTTGTAACCTAGGGCCAGGCATTGCTACTTGATGTTGACCTCATTCCTTTGTATGCTTTCTATGGTGTTGCCTTCTAGCAATGTCAGTTAATTTCCTCTTAAACTTGGAATCGCTATTGCTTCCTCTTCTCTCACCAATCATGAAAAACATCGTTCCCTCTTTAATATCTCAAGTAATTACATTGGACTCACCTAGATAATTCTATATAATTTCCCTATTTTAAATGAATGAATTAGAAGCTTTAATTACATCTGCAAAATTCCTCTTGCCATGTAATATAACATATTCACAGACATAATACCATGAGTTGAAAACATTGGGAGGTAAAATTCTTCCTACAACAGCTGTGTTGGCCTAAAAACTCTAGAATATATCAGATTCCTGTTTTTTTCTGCCATGTAATAATCCTCCCTTTGTAGTGACAAATTTGATATTTTAGCATCAGGAGAATAAGATACCACAAGGTTTGAACCGTTTAATTTCTCAGTCTATTTTACATAATTTTGAAAAGTGAATGAGAAAGTTAAAATCTGAGGTTTTTCAACAAAGTTTTGAAATTTGCCACACCGTTTATTACAGTGGAATGAACTGCAATATTTCTATTATTAGATAAAGGACATGTTCTTCTCAGGGACCCGAGTCAAAGAGAAAAAGTTGGAACTGAATGTATCTCTTATTCAACGTTTTTGATATAAAAGAAGATTAAAGTCCTTTTTCTCAAAAGAATCCCAAACTTATTCCGGTTCACCTTGCCTGAGATAGGTAGGATAATTTTACTTTTTAAACTTAAAAAAAAAAATCAAGGAAGAAGCTGAGAATGCCATGATGATCTCAGGATATTCTTAATATTAATATGAAAATAAAATAATATAAAATCTATTTTAAAAACACATACATATAGGCTGTCTGGAGATATGAATATCATTCAATGACTTATTGAAAAATGTAATTTTATCAAACCCAACAAACAGAAGGCTGTCTCACTAATCTTTGTCCAAGGAAGTCTCCAAAACAAAGAGCTGAATTAGTGAATATAAATCATGCTTTTGGATTATTGGGATACTATGTGACATTGAGGAGCTGGTGTCGGGGATGAAGCCAGGAAAGTAAAATGAGTTAAAAAGAAAGTCTTACCCCTATGGGAAAGAGTTAGATTTAGCCTGTATTTAATAAAATCCATCCAAGCTATTCAAGTACTGGTGACATGATCAAATTTATATTGAAGGAAAAACAGGAGGTGATGAGTTCAGAGAAGGAAAGACAAATTCTTTCACTTAAGTGGTATTTAGTTTAAAAAAATGGAGTAATAGAGAAAAGTTGAATATCATAATGGTAGTCCAGATAAGAAAAGGTTGAAATACAATGTAAAGGTTACTTGAGTAGAGAAAGTCAGATATTGCAACTGATGGGGATTGAGAATAAGGGATTAATTAAATAAGGTATCCAGGGAGCACTTGAGTGATTTGGTGAATAGTGTCATGTAAAGGTAATAAAGAACACTCAGGGGAGGGCTTCCAAGGTTAGTGGAAGTGAAGATAGTAAATTTATTATGGAAATTCTGGGATTAAAGCTTTTGAGAAATATAAGGAGAATATTAGTCCTATAGACAGTTGTAAATTTCCATGAAGTATAAAAACAGCTGAGATTGAATATTACTTACAGCTTCAGAAGAGATATTAAAGTAAGAGTTAAGAAAATATTATAATTTAGGTATATTTTAAACTGATTACAATGTAAAGCTCTAGATGTTAAACAATAAAAAGTCTTATTGTCATGTTTCCTTCAGTCAATCAATAGGGACTTAGCCCAAAAGTTGTTTCTTTTTTCTTTTTTCTTTTTTTTTTTTTGTCTCTAAGGATATTTAGTGTGAAAATGGAAACCAGCTGGGTAAAAATAATACAGACAAAACAAGACAAAACAAAAGATCCATTCCGTTACAAAAGTGGTATGTTTCTGAGTGTATGTTGGGTAGCAGTGGTGGGTACAATAATCTGCTTACATTTTGAGGAGGGAAGATAAGAGTACTTGTATTTTTTCACAGCAATAAAAATATGAATTAATCCGGGTGCAGTGGCATGCACCTGTGCTTGCAGCTACTCAGGAGGCAGAGGCAGCAACATCACTGAGCCCAGGCATTCAAGGCTCTAGTGTTTTATGATCTCGCCTATGAATAGCCACTGCACTCCAGTCTGGACGACATACCCACATGGTGTCTCCAAAAAGAAATTTAAAATAATAGACATCATATTACATTTAGTAGGAAGGCACAGGGAGAAACTTAGTCTCTGAAAGAATTTTAGGTTTTAAAAAATGAAATAGATTTTCCACCTTGTTTTCATAATTTTTAAAATCAAATGAAATTGAAGATGTTTCTTTTACTTCTAATTGCCAATCTAAAAACAACAAAAACAAGGTTAAGCCAGTTCCTGCTTTTCACAATATTCTATTGAATCAAAATCTTTTCTAGGATTTTGAAAGAAAATGTGTTAAAATCAAATGTTGTATACAATGAAAGAAGGTGATTTTTCAAACGTGGCAGTTTGGCAAATCATGAGTCAATGGTAAGTGATTTAGGCAAAGTTTTAACTACGAAATATAAATACTTCTTTGTGTTTCACTATACTCATTCCCAAAAATCAATGGATGCTAACATGAAAACATGTGATTTGGTATATCTTTCGAAAGAGTAATTAAGGAAAGTTAAACAAAAAATTTTGAAATGTGTAGTAACCAGGTAAGGTATGTTTGCCTGTGAAAGCAGTTGCAGGGGTTGCACCCTGAAAAGCCACAAGGGTGGAGCTGCCCAAGTCCTTGGAAGCCCACTTCTTGTGGCAGTGTGGACTGAATGTGAAACATGCAGACAAAGGAGATTATTTTGGAGCTTTAAGATTTAATGACTACATTGTTGGGTTTTGAATTTGCATGGGGTCTGCAGTCCCTTTGTTTTACCCAATTTATCTCTGGGAATGGAAGCATTTACCCAATGCCTGTACTCCCATTGTATCTTAGAAGTACCTAACTTGTTTTTAATTTTACAGGCTCATAGGCAGAATTTTACAGACTCACAGACTCTGCCTTTTCTCAGATGGGATTTTGGATTTGGACTTTTGAGTTAAGGTTGGAATGAGTTAAGACTTTTGGAGACTGTTAGGAAGGCATGATTGTGTTTTGAAACGTGAGAAGAAAATGAGATTTAGGAGGCGACAGGGTCAGAATGATATGGTTTGACTTTGTGTCCCCACCCAAATCCCATGTTAACTGTATTTCCCAATGTTAGAACTGAGGCCTGGTGGGAGGTGATTAAATCATGAGAATAGTTTCTAATGATTTAGCACCAACCCTGTAGTACTGTGTTGTGATAGAGTTCTTAGGGGATCTACTTGTTTGGAAAGTATGTAGCACCTCCCCCTTCATTCTCTTTCTCTCCTACCACCATGTAAAGATGTGCTTATTCCTCCTTCACCCTTTGTCATGATTGTAAGTTTCCTGAGGCCTCCTCAGCCATGACTCCTGTAAGCCTGCAGAACTCTGAGTCAATTAAACCTCTTTACTTTATCACTCAATTACCCAGTCTTAGGTTATTCTTTATAGTAGAGTGAGAATGAACTAATACACTCAGATTATTTCTAATTATGGTAACCCAGGTGGGTGCCAAACTGCCTCTGTCCTTTTTAAATGCAGGGTGGGATCAAAAAGTAAAGTGACCTTAAAAGCAGCCCTAGAATTATGTAAACTTCTGCATTAATTTTAAATTATCTTCATATTGTACTTCATTCTCTATCATCATTGAACATTTATTAAAATTAATACACATTTTAGATTTCATCTCATCTTTAGTCAGACATAATATTGAAGGCTGGTCTTCATTATGTCATCTTAGAAAAAAAAATTCCATGCTTTGGAGCACATAGGCAAACAAAGACCAGTGTCTGCTTTCTCATGGGCATTTCATGAGGCCATATAAAGGGGTCACTTTAATTACAGAAAAAGTCACAGGCTGGAAGCATGAATAAAAACTAGTATATCATAAAAAAATACAAGATATATTGCCATAAATACCAAATAAATAGATGAAGATATTTGGGCTCAATTTATAGTAATAAAGTCAAGGACTCCTTTTAAGTTGAAATCTAAATCACACACTGTAGTCTATGTGTATAGCGTTTACTATTATCTTGTAAAATTTTGAAATTATACATGAAGTGATGTAGTTTTGCTGTGTCCCCACCCAAATCTCATCTTGAGTTGTAGTTCCCATAATCGCCACATGTCATGGGAGAGATCCAGTGGGAGGTAATTGAATCATGGGGGCGGTAACCCCCATGCTGTTCTCATGATAGTGAGTGGGTTCTCACGAGATCTGACAGTTTTATAAGCTTTTCTCCATTTGCTCAGCGCTTCTCTCTCCTGCTGCCATGTGAAGAAGGAGGAGTTTGTTTCACCTTCCACCATGATTATAAGTTTCCTGAGGCCCCCCAGCCCTGTGGAACTATGACTCAATTCAACCTTTTTTCTTTATAAATTACCCAGTCTTGGACAGTTCTTTATAGCAGCATAAGAATGCACTAAAATATAAAGCTTCATTCTGGGTTTTAGATTTATTATAGGCTTTATTTTGGAATAATTTTTCAAGCTGACAAAAGAATTATAAATTGTTTTTCTATATTTTATTATTTTCTATCAGGATTTTAATGGACTTATGCTATCCAATAGACTTTAATTCATATACTTTGAGTATTTGTTTCTCTGTAATTTATATTTACAAATTAAATTTTTCAACAATAGGGAAACATTTACTCATTTTCAACAAGTTAAAAGTTGTGTATTGTAAATTTAAAACGTTTTATACTAAATATTGTAATTTGATTAAAATTTATTTGAATAGTTCACATACAGCAGATTATCTGAAAAGACTCCCTCCTGAAACATTAATTCTATTTATAATGTGGAAATAAGTTAATATAGTCATTCAGACAAATAGAAAGTTTCCTCAATTATCTGTTAAGTCAGACTATTTTTGGCTACAAAAATTGGTAGCAACTGGTTAAACAGCTATTCCTTTCTGTAGGGGAGGAGCCTTAGCTGCACCATAGAGATTCATTTTGAGATGTAACCTCTTTCAAGAAGGAAGTGATTTTCTCTGTCAGATATAATGTGATTTAGTCCTTCCCTTGGTCACAATGTGACAAAGAAATATTACAGCATAACACATAGACACACAAAGAACACTCAAGTTGGAGAGATAAGCTTTTCTAAGGTTAAATGGAAAATCATCCAGTCAGCATTCAGCAAAGCATGCAGAAGAAAAGCAAGCTCACTAAAAACAAACAAACAAAAACAAACAAAGGAAAACAAAACAAAACCAAGAAACCATGAATTTATACAGCAGAACTTAAAGCAAACATTGAGGAATTTTATTATCAAAGGCTGAGTAGAGGCTAGAGGCATGACCTTCGCAGACCTCAAATTCAAATGTGCACACAGGTAATATCATTTTCATATAACTGGATTTAATTTGTATCACAAATCCTCACTTCTGAGTAATAATAGAAACTCCAGTTTAATCACTTCCATGTAGACTTTGTCAAATTCAATTATTTTAATATATTAAACACTGTAAATTTGAGGATTCTGTATGCTCACTGTATCTCCCCTTCTTTCTCAAATTGATCCTTGTTCTGGGATATTTAATTAACATGCCCCGAGCTGGTGCCGTGCCAGTGGAGATGAGTATCTGGCTGGTGGACACACAGGACCCTATGCAACATTTCACCTAGGCAATCAATTCTGTGCGGGCTCCCTGTGGGCTTCCCTCCATGTTATCATAACTGAGCCATGGCCCACTTTGCCACCTTGTATTCAGTCCTTCCTGTCCTGGCCTCTGCTATCTATATTCTCCTCTGCAGATTTTGGTGACATTTCAATGTCTGGTAATAATAAACTGTAAAGTTACCATTCTACAAATCATGTTAGTGAACTAGAGAACAGGTGAACTAGAGAAAAATGGTTGATCCTAAGACTGGGGCAAAAAATATGCAAGATGAACCTGGAGCATATTGTGGTGCCACTCATGAAAGAAGTTCTCAAAAATAAAAAGGAGCACAGGGGCCAATGAGAGAGTTCCCAATGGTGAAAGAAGGAATACTTTCAGCAAAAAATAGACTGGTATTAGATTATAATTTAAAGTATAAAATACAAGTTCATGAGTCCATACTGACAAAGATACACAATTTGATAAATAAATGGGGAAGACAGACAAATCTTTCATGAATAATAATTCCAATTAATTTATATAGATACTCTGTACTCAAGGACATGGAGCATTGACTCTTCATTTTGTAAGTGTGGGCTGTGCATAGTGACTTCCTTCCGAGGACTATGTATGGAAAGGAGAAAAAGGAGTGGCTGGCATGGAGAAAGCTGACAGACACCACCCCAGCCAGGTGAGCAAGGTTAACATCAACAGTGATGTCACGCTAGTTCTTCTGATATGATGTGATGAAATGGCATTTCATCTCTGTTGCTTTGCTTCCAAACACATATCTGCCAGACTTACCATAAAAAGAACAAAAACAACATATAAATTCGAATTGAAGGGCATCCTACAAAATACCTGGCCAGTACTCCTCAGAGTTTTCAAGATCATCAAGGTAAAATAAGAAAAGTCTGGAAAACCATCACAGCTCGAAGATTTTAAGGAGACGTGAAGAATAAATGGAATTTGGTATCCTGGATATGATCCGGGAACAGCAGAAGGACATTAGGTTAACAGCTAAGGAATTCCGAATAAACTGTGGTTTTAAGTTAGAAACAATGCTTCAATATTGTTTCATCAATTGCAACAATTGTACTCTAGTAATGTAAGATATCAATAGTAGGGGAAACTTGGTGTAGGGTATATGGTAACTCGGTACTGTTTTCACAAAATCTTTCTTTCTTTCCTTCCTTCCTTTCCTTCCTTCCTTCCTTCCTGCCCGCCCACTCTCTCCCTCCCTCCTTCCCTTCCTCCCTCCCTCCCTCCCTCCCTTCCTTCCTTCCTTCCTTCCTCTTTCTTTTTTTTTTTTTTAAAAGAGTCTTGTTCTGTTGCCCAGGCTGGAGTGCAGTAGTGTAATCTCAGCTCATGCAACCTCTGCCTCCCAGGTTCACGCCATTCTCCTGCCTCAGCCTCCCAAGTTAGAGTAACTGGGATGACAGGTGCCCACCACCACGCCCGACTCATTTTTGTATTTTTAGTAGAGACAGGGTTTCACCATGTTGGCCAGGTTGGTCTCAAACTCCTGACCTCAAGTGATCAGTCATCCTTGGCCTCCCAAAGTGCCAGGGTTACAGGCGTGAGCCACCATGCCAGTGATTTTCTATAAATTAAAAATTGTTCTCAAAAAGTTTATTTTTTTTAAAGAAAGGAATGAAAGAAGGAAGAGAGGAAGACATGAAAACAGGAAGGAAGGAGAAGAACTCCTGACTGATTTTTAAACCAAGCCATTTCTTTTGCTAACACTGCAGAGTTTCCGATACAGACCTCTTGTAGTTGGTGATTTGTCACAACTTGGTCATGTTATGGGCCCCAAGGGGATTTTTCTTATTTCCTGGGTTTGCTGATTATATTATTCATGGAGTTTTTCTGTCTGTTTTGGGCATGGAGATCTGTGTTCTACTGCTTTCACTGTCTTCCTAGAATCACTAGTACTCTTAGTTATGCCTTCAAACATACTTATGTGTTTTAAATAAACATTTGCAACATTTTATTAAGACAGTATCTAGAGCTCTCATGTGATGATGTATCTAGAGCTCTCTATGTAACTGTTCCTTATCAGAGCTCCTGGACAATCATTCTCAGGAGTTTTAAAGATCAGATTGCTGGCCGGGCGTGGTCGCTCAAGCCTGTAATCCCAGCACTTTGGGAGGCCGAGACGGGCGGATCACGAGGTCAGGAGATCGAGACCATCCTGACGAACACAGTGAAACCCCGTCTCTACTAAAAAAATACAAAAAAACTAGCCGGGCGAGGTGGCGGGCGCCTGTAGTCCCAGCTACTCGGGAGGCTGAGGCAGGAGAATGGCGTGAACCCGGGAGGTGGAGCTTGCAGTGAGCTGAGATCCAGCCACAGCACTCCAGCCTGGGCGACAGAGCGAGACTCCATCTCAACAACAACAACAACAAAAAAGATCAAATTGCTTTATATTTTCATACCGTGCCTTGTCTCCTTGCTCATTACCAAATTTTTTTTTGCAGTCTAATAAAATGGTATACTAGATTTTTGTAAATGTTATTCTAAGATGTTTCAGTTGTTCACGTTATATTTTCAAAGTAAAGATATTCTTACATTAAAACTGAAACATATTCATGTTAATCACAATTGTATAATCCTTTATAAATCTTTATGTTTTCGATTTTATAAAGTTGTTGTGTTAACACAATTGAAAAGTCTTTGGTATGGGAGGATTTAATTAGATTTCATGTCACTCAGTAAAACTAGAAATTTAATTCAAATGTAAATCATAGCAAGATGGGAATATGAGAAATGAAAGAGCATCTGCTGAGATTTTGGACTTTGTACTTTACATTATTTTCATTTTGTTGTGTTTGGTTTTATTTTATTTTATTTTTTTGCTAGAGCCTTGGATTCTGTAGGCTAGAATGGAACTAGAAGGCAAAAAGTTTTTGCTAGAAAATAATCCCATTGTGCTCTCTGGTTCTCTTTATCCAAGTGAGAACATCACATATTTTGGGAACATATGCTTCAGGAACACACACACACACACATAAAAGCAAAAGAAAACAAAAAAGCATAAAACTTTTTATTATGAATATTTTAGCATGTATGCAAAATCAAATGAACCTTTGGCATCTTATGTTCACTGAACTCCATTTTCCTATTGCCATGACTAGTGAAATGAATAAAAGCAAATAGCTGTTTAAAATCTAGTCCATCTTATACATATAATAGAATTTTCCACTAAGTGCTCAAGTTGATTGGGGGAATTTCAGGGCCAACTCTGCTTCCATCTGCTATAAACAAAGAAACAGATTTCCAACAAATAATTTAGCCCTGGGTTTCCCCTGACTTTGCTGTGTGCTCTATGAACTACTATCTGCCTACTTCAGTTGTGATGTGAGCAGAACCACCTCACTACACACACACAAACTCCCTCATCATTCAGGAAAGCCAGTCCCCTAGACATATATCTTTGTGTGTAAAGGCAGCTTGTGAAACAGAAATATTAGAATACACACAGATAAAAAGTGAACAAAAATTGGTGGTTCTTCATCATTTTGAATATCTTTGGTAGCATCTAAGAAATGTGATGTCACTATAAACTTTACTGAAGACCGGTGTCAAACAATTGCATAAAAAAGTGAAATAAAATCATTTGTTCTTCAATGTAATCCACTAAACAATTTCTGCAAATGAAGTAAGACTGTGCTCTAGATAAATAAGCCTTCTGTTATAGAATTAATAGGTTTCAAACTAATTTCTTTTTTTCTCAAAAATGGTTTCAGAATTGAAATAGATTAGGTTTTTCCCTTAGACTCTTCAGGATAACAATCAAGGGTAAACATATATTTACAGTTTTTTTTTTCATATAAAAATAGTTTGTATCAAATGATTTGCTGAATTTTCTTCCCTAGGCCTGTGTCTATAATGAAACCCAGACATTCTGAATTACATTTCGCATAGCACATATATTATTCTGTCAGTCTTCCACATTATTATTGAGAAATATCTATATTTCTTTTCTCCAGTGTATGAATCTGAAAACCTAGAAATGACTGGGTGTTTTTTTGGGCAGACTGACAACAGCCAAGGCCTTGAGTGATTAGGGGGTGGGTTGCCGTTGCTGGCTGAGCTTGTGTCCAGGCATGAGATATGAACCACGTGCACAGAGAGAGTGCTACTGAAGGGTAACCTAGTGGCAGCATCCAGAGTGTGCCCAGCAGTAATGCTTTCAAATACTCTGGTGTATCCTCACGTCCCAGTGACCACTCACGGTTTCATTATGATAGTATCATTTGTGCACTGACAATGATATGGTACCAACTGATGGCATCCATACAAATTCTAGGACCATAACAACACCATCTTTTTGAAATATCCCCAGAAAAACATATTTTGAGCCTTTTCCACTTCCCCACTAATTTGGATTCCCTGTTAATGTGAAGACATAACAATGCTTTTGAAAATTAATATTAATGATTTTCTTCTCAAAGTCATTTATTTAACTGAGAGTTTTTGGCAAAGGGCTTTTTAGTAAATCTGAACAGCATTTTTAAACTTAGAAAACTGGCAGATGGCACATCATTTCTCTTCCACCCACAATCACTCAGAAGCAAAACTAGTTTCAGTGCACAGTTCTTATGTACACAATATATCTGTACGACCCAAGTGGCAATTTCAGTATAGCTCAAGGGATTCAACATGAATTCTTATGGAAGAACTGAGGGTTCTCATTTGACCACAAAAACTCTAGCTAGGTTTGCAGTTAACCCTGCTTAAAATAAAAGGTTAATGTACTCTTTTATATAATGTGGAGAAAACAAATGTTTCAAGGGACAATACACAATATAACATTATGAGTGAATTAACATTACAAGGAATAATTACACTATGTACACAAATGTTTCTTACTAATTTTCATATGTATATTATATATATATATGACTAGTGATCATTTATATCATTCTTCTCAGTAGTAGCAAAACAATTTGATTTTTTTATTCACATAATTGAGCCAGCTAGAGATAATTTACACATTTTCTAAACAACTTCACCACTGAAAAATATGAAAAATATACATGAATTTAAAAGGTAAAATTCAGCCTGAATGTTACTAATGGTTCAAAATCAGTACACTGTTTACTTACCTGATGTTCAAGCTTTTTCTCTCTTTTAAGAATTAGTATAGTATGGTGGCACAAGTAATATCAAACCTGTGATTTTCTATACAACTCTGACCTCTCTGACATGCCCATAAGACTTTCCCTAACATTATATTTCAAACTGATAATTTGCAGGTTAACTAGAATCTGGGATATAGAAATTCATATATTTTAAGAAAAATATATGATATAATATATCATATATAATGGTACTTTTTGGGGGGGCAATTTGGCACATATGTTAAAGTGTTTAACCTAATAAATATTTGACATAGAAATTCCACTTCTAGTGATGTCTCAAACAAAAATATTTGCAAGTGAACACAAAGAAGTAAAGCTAAATCTCTCCAGTGTAGTACTGGTAACAATAGAAAACTGGTAAACATTATCCAGAGATGTGTGGTTAAATAATAAACATGGAATCTTAATCCTAAGGAATACTAAACACCTCTTCAAAGGTAAGGTGTGTAGCTCTATGTGTACTAGCCAGGAATGTTCTCTAATACATATAATTAGTGGGAAAAAAGTCATAATACTGAATTTCGTACCATTCACTTCCACATTCACTTCCAAATATTGCATAGATTAATTCATGGAAGAATTCATAGATGTACAACCCTCTATTAACAGTAATTAACTTAGGGATGTAATTTTTAAATGAGATGAAAAAAATGTATTCCACTTTTACTTCATTCTCTAATTTCTTTAGATATATTTATTTTGTTTAAAAAGAATTCATGTGCTATTATTTTTATGTCAACATAAATCACAATGTTACATAAGTATAAACCTTTCCTTTTTAACATATTGCAGTTGGTGGTGTGAAGAAAACTGGCATTCTTTTTAATTAAAATGGCACACATCTGTAATCCCAGCTACTTGGGAGGCTAAGCACGAGAAGAATTACTTGAACCCAGGAGGTGGAGGTTGCAGTAAGCAAAGATCATGCCACTGCACTCCAGCCTGGGTGACAGAGAGAGACTCCATCTCAGAAATAAATAAATAAATAAATAAATAAATAAATAAATATAATATATTAATATATAAATATAAATATGTATATATAATCTCTATGTACACATACATTTTTGTCTGCTTCATTCATTGGCAGTTATTCAAAGAGTGTATTTCATTATTTCTTGACTTTTCATTTTTTTAATTTTTTATTGTGGCTCTTAATATGAACTATCTGTGTGAATGCACAAGTCTACTTTAAAAGCGTCTAGTTCTGGATAGAATGTTTTATTAATATAACATATTTAAGAACAAGGTGGTTTATAGCATTATTCAGGTTTTCTATATTCTACTAATTGTATATGTTCTGTTTGTCCTTTCAGTTCTATCAATTTTTGCTTCAAGCATTTTGACACTCTTATGGCAGATGTATACACATTCAGGATTTTGTGTTCTCATGGAGAATTGACCCCTTCATCATAATGCAATTTAGTGATTATTTTTCTGGCAATATTGCTTGCTCTCAATATACACTATGTTACTATAACTACTCAAGGTTCTTTTGGATAAGTGCTTGCAATGTGTATCTTTGACATCCATTTACTTTATGTACACATTTTAAGTGCATTTTTGAAGAGAGTATATTGTTTGTTTATTGTTAGGTTATGTTTTATATCCAGACAACATGTGCCTTTAAATTTGAGGGTTTAGACAATCTACATTACATGTGATCATTTATATGGTTGGATTAAATTCCAAACCTTACTAGCTGGTTTGTGTCTGTTTCATTTGATTGTCTGCCATTTTTCTACTTTATTTCAGGCTAAAGAAGCTATTTTATCCTCTTTATTTATTTATTACTTATACCTCCTTTGTAATGGTTTATTGTTGCCCTAACATTTGCAATGTACACTTTTACTTAAACAGATTTTATTATTAAATAATAGTATACTGCTTTATGTGTAGAAAAGCTATACAAAAAACATTCCCAATTTCTCACTTTCATTCTTTGAACTATTGTTGGACTATTGTGCTGTTTATACCTACATAGGCTAAAAAACACGCAAGGCATATCTACAATTTGTTTCCTTTGAACCGTAGTCTTTTAGAGCCATTAACAATTTTTAAAAACTTTATTTTTACTTTCATTCATTCCATTTCTAGCACTCTTTCTTGTTATGTATATATCCAAAATTTCTGTCTGGCATTATATTCTTCGTATTTGAAAAAATTCTCTAAAATTTATGTACTGTGGCTCTGGTAGAATGAATTATTTTAATGCTTAATTTTCTGAGAAAGTTGTTACATCTTCCTTATGTTTGAAAGTTATTTTGCTAGGTACAGATATCTACATTTGTGGATTTTAAACAATACACCAATTAAAGACCTTGCTTCATTATCTACATATTTCTGATGAAAAGGCTGATGTATGTATTTCCTCGGGTCCTATCTGTATTATAATGTTTTCTTTTGCTCTAGCTGCCTTAATTTTTTTTTTCATTTTTCTTTGCTTATTGGAATTTTCAATATGATATACTTATATATTTCTGTGTGTGTACACATCCCTGCCTTTATGTCAGTTGACATTCTGTGAGCTTTGTGAATTGTGTCTGCCATTAATTTTAGAAAATTTGTATTTCCTTTCTTCAAATATTGATTTATTTTTTCTCTCTTCTTCTGGAATTCGTATTATATGTATATTACATCATTTGATCCCCACTTCTAAGTCCCACCCACCACCCAGCTCATGAATGCCCTGTTCTATTTTTTTTTTCTATTTGTGCTTCAGATTTATTTTTTACCAACTTATTCCAAGTTCACAGATTATTTCCTTGCTGAACTCATTGAAGTAATTATTTCTGTCAGTTGAGTTTTCACTTTTAGCATTTCCATTTGACTTTCCTTGTACCTCTCACTTCTCTGCCACCATTACCCATTTTCCTTTTTATGCTGTCCACCTTTTTCACTAGAGCCCTTAACAAAATATTCTTTGTCATCTTAACTTCTATAACATCTGGGCTTTTCTTTTTATCTGGTTCTGTTGATTTCTCTGTCTGTTAGCAAAGTGTTTTTGTTTTACTGTTTATTTTTATCTCACTTTTTCATATATCTTGCAATTTGTTGTCTTTTTTAGGACAGTACATACTGAGGTAAGTAGATTTTATGTCTGAAATTTTGCACATTTTTCTCATGCTAGGTTTTAGAGGTGGGGTTCAGAAGGATTTGTATTTGAGCTTCTTTTTGGTCTATTGTTAGATTTTCTCTATGCGCTGTGCCTAAGAGGATATCTCTCCACAGTGTGTTCATTCTCTCAGGAATGTTCCACTGGTGCTTGGTGTTTGAAGTTTGGTAGCATGCGGGTGAGAAGTCAATGCTTTTTCCATATCTGTACATACCAAGTGGAAACCAAAAGTCTCAGCAGCTCACTTTAAACTTGTACCATCTAAGGCCCACGTTTTGTTTTGTTTTGTTTTTTGTTTTTTTCTTTTCTGGAAAATGCTTTGAGTCCATAAATGTGGACTGGGACAGATGCAGTTCTACAAAAGAGGTAGATACTCTGAATGTATGAAGCGCATGTTCATGTAGTTTCTTGTCTCTTCTGGACCTGCTCAGGGGCATCATCAAGGAAATACATTCATCATAAAATGGTTTGCAGCTACATAAGCCTCACCATTTGACTTAGGCAACTTAAGTTGTGCAGCCACATAAGAACCGTTTGTGGATATTTTGTCTCTACCAAGGCTCGATAAGAAGCCAGCATTTTTTTTTCTTTGTTCCCCAAACAGAGTGAATTTCTTGGAACTGGTTGCTCCAGTATCATAAGGGGGGTTTTCTCAACCTCCAATTTGTCTTGGTAGAAATTCTGGCCACATCTTTCCACATCGCTGTTACTTCTCACTCATCTTATTCAGTGAATCATATGGCCCAGTGGCAGAGCACTTTCCATGTCACCCTTAATGCAGATCACTTAGGCTCTGGGATACATATAAAACTGGCAGCCTTAAAATATGTCATTGGTAGTAAAGCGGTTTCCCTAAATACTCCATATTTTGTCCTTAAACTTACTTACACAACTGAGCATATTTACATTTTGTTAGTGGAGGAGGTATGAAATGCAACAATGTGTTCCTCAGCTCATAGCAGATGTTCATAATGCTGCAAATCATTAGACCTTTAAAATCTTTTCTAACATAAAAGTAGCCTGAGAGGGGAATGGCCTGAACCTGGGAGGCGGAACTTGCAGTAAGCCGAGATCGCACCACTGCACTCCAGGCTAGGTGACAAAGCAAGATTCCATCTCAAAAAAAAAAAAAAGTAGCCTGAGTGTTCACCGGGTTTATCTCCAACCTTCCAGTATGCATATGCCTTATGATGACATTTACATCACTTGTGTGCACTGAAATCTGTGTTTCAATGTGCTGTCCTGCCCTGTTGACCCTTTTATGGACAGAGCACAGGAGATTTTAAAGAGTAAGACAGTAAAACAAAATATGTATAATTGTCACTGTCCCTCCCATGTAAAGAAGTCATGCTTTTCATCTTTTTATTCATTGAGGATTGAGAAGAAAGCTTTCTTAAAATCACTGGCACATGATAATTCCCAGGGGCCAGGTTAATCTTATCACTTAAACATACCATATTGAGAACAGTGGCTGCAATTGGGGCAAAGATATGATTAAATATATGACACTACACTGGCATCTGCCATAGGCATGACAGATGTCCTTCTGGTTTCTGCAGAGAACAGACAAGGTGAGTTGAATGCAGATGTAGTGAGGCCACTCCTACTGCATTCTTCAGATGTATGATAGTGGTGTTTATCTCTATAATTCCTCATAGAGTCAGTGGGTGTTTTTGATTCTAATTAATTTTCCTGGCTAGAAGTGATGGGGAAATTTCAGGGGCTCCCACTTAGCATTTCCTATCACAACAGTCACACTTCCGGTTTTGGGGAATCAGTGTGAAACTTCTATCACTTGCTCAGTCCATGCAATTCATCTAAAATTGCTATAGATACATTATTTTGTTTCAAAAACCTAAGGCTCTCTGCTATGGTTAGCAGTTGATGACTTTGTGTCTCTCCATTGAATGTTACAATCTGTTAACACACACTTTGGAAATCATCAGAACTACTTACACGTGATGGCCAAGTTATTACTTTCACTGAAGCTTGAATGAGCCAGAAGAAAACCTCTTTGCTTTGAGGTTTATTTAAAATTTTGAGCCTGTTGAAGGAGTCAGAATAGCATAACCAAATTTGTTATGCATTTTCACAGTATTGGATGAAGCTTAAAGAACATTTTACATGTTTCTTAGAAGCAGTGAGTGCAAGGCAGGATAATGTGGCTTTTATTTTGCAGGGGATACATTGATATACCTCCAAAGCATGGGCCAGCAGAAGCTTCACTAAGGATAGAGCCCCTGTATTTTGGGGGACATTATCTCTCATCTCATGGCACAGACCTATCTAACAAATCATCTTGAGTGACTGCTAGTTCCTGCTCCCCAGTACTCATTAGCTTGTTGATATCAGTAGGCTGGATCAGTGTGATGTCCCCTAGGATAGTGAGACAGACAAGCTCTTTGCAGACTGATTTGTAGCATAGAGCTGAAGAAGGCAATTAGCCTTGAGAAAGACTCCCCTTCATTGTTGTATGCAGTTTTCTTAGGACAGAAAAATATATTAAGAAATCAACAGCTACACAGGAGGGTAGAAGATCATGATTTTTAAAGGAAAAATACCATATATGGGATGTGGCATCAATCAAAGTACTAACTGTTTATAATTATCTAATATTAATCTATGTTTACAAGCAGGCGAGTTAAAAGTGGATATTATAAGACTGACTATAATATATTTTCAAATCATTGAGGGCGGTTTTTATCTCTGTGATTCTCCTTGAAGGTGTAATTTTCTTTTTATCTGTATTTTTAGAACATCATGCAGGCTAGAGTGTCTGCTTGCCTTCCTACAATAATAGTTTCTTTTTTAAAGGTACAGTTTTCAGGAGTCAATTCTAGAATTTCTTTTTTGTTCTATGCTATCTGTTGAAATTACACACTAAGTCTAAATTTCAATGTGTAAACTCAAATCAACAATCTCGTTGATCATACAACAGCCAAAAGACTGTCCTTTGACCATAAGACCAGAGTAACCCCTGACCAGAAGACCAGAGTAACATCTTTCCTATGAGATAACTTCAGTTTAGGGTCATTGTTCACTAATCTCTGAAGTGCATAGGATATTTTCATTTTCTAATGTTCAGTTTCCATACTAACAGCCAAGATATTGGCATCTAGTTACTCAGTGTGCTCTGTATCTTTGAGATTAACTGAAGTCATAGTTTTAAGAATATACCTCTTACTTACTCTTATTTAGGTCAATCTGGCACCCACTTAGTTTTTGGTTTTGATATTGCTATCACATGTAAGTAGAACTTGACAGGTTGTCTATACATTTTCATACTGGAGACATCGATGACTAACCCCAGATAACCTTTAATTCAAATCACTTCAATTATACCATGGCCAAAAAACCTATGTGGAAATAATGACCATAGGGCCAATAATAGTGGATGCTGCTACTTGGGCTCTGTTTCTCAGCAGTCTTATAGATGCAGTGTAAAGTCAAACAGATTTATTCTCAAGCAAGAGACTTGGAAGGAGGTGGTATTCCAAAAGGAATTCAGTTTCATTTTTTCGGGTAGAATGTATTACTCTTTATGCTATTTAAAAATTTAGTAAATAAACTTGGTACAGGTTCTAGGTTTTACATGTGAGACTGAAGAGTTGACAAACATATAGGCCATATTTGCTGAGTCTTCCTTATAATCACTATTTAGTACAGGTAAATTGTTTTGTATTTATGAATGTGTGATGTGGTGGTAACTTCCAGAGCCCAGTGTCTGGTTCCTCTCTCCTTTCAGGCACTTGAGAGTACAATGTCTAGCCTCTTTGAGTTAAGCAGGGCTTTGGAGTACAGTTCCAGCCTATGGGCTTTGAGTGACACATAACGTTTCCTGAAGTACTTCATTGTAGGAGAATTCTTGCCTCACTGGGACAACCCCTGAAGCCTTCTGTTGAAATGGTGGCATTTTCAGAAGGTAGAGTCTGCATTAGCTTATTATCTTCTGTCATGAGCAGAAGCCCTGCTCTGCCTTGAAAGCATAATGAGCCAGACAAAAAAGTTTCTGAAATTTTGTACTATATTTTATCATAGCATAGCCTGACCACCCTAGTTAATAGAGAATTGAGGTTAATTGGTAGCCATCTGCAGAAAATCATGCTAGATCAATAAGGTAAAACGGTATTTTAAATGAATTAATGGGAGGCCAGGTAACAGGATCGAGAAAGGTTATGAATTGTGGAAATTCCAGAGGGCTTTGCACATAGAAGCCAAAACCCCTTATAACACTAACAGTCTGAATGTACACTATATTAAAAGTAATAAAGTCCTGTTTCTTTACTTCTTGAAATGTTCTTTCACAGTGCTTTTCACGGAGTTTGGAATAAAATATCAGACTATTTTGTCTTTCTTGGCTTCTTGAAGGTGGCAGGACTTACTTTCCCAACAACATAAAAATTGGAATGAGGTGGATGATTATTTAAAAGAAAATAGCATGTTATTAGAAAGAAAGAACTGACAGATGCTTGGGGGCTGGGGGTGGGTGAAATTCAACCAAAGTCCACAATATACAGTCTGTGTTTGGAAATTGGGAATAGATGACTTCAATGCCATCAGCACAGAATGGTGCACATATGGCATTAGGCATGAACTTGCTAAATTCAATGTAAAGAGATTTTTCTAATATATTTAAAAAATTTTTCTTCAGTAGAGAATGTTGTTAACAGTATTTATGACATTTTAAAAATGGTATTAATTAGATTAGCAGAACAATAAACTACTTCCAAGATAATTTCTTTTAAAGATGATTCTAATTTTATAGGTTTATTTTCTCTTCAAGATTTCTTATTATTGCAAGCATTTACATTTTCATTGGTCAATTGAATAAAAGTAAAATATCCATTTTAGAATTCATGGGCGCAATAATATCAAAGTATGCAGTGGTGTACTTTGATAAGGCCCAGATATTGAATGCCATCGTTATTAAAATATTTTCTTACTTGTTTTCTCCATGTTATATTTCAAGAGGGCTAGTGTTCCTGCTAATCATTATATATTGAAGTTGTTTGCCTTTGTCTTATGCGTTTCTCACTATTTTTATATCTCTCACTTTATTATAGGTTTACAACAGGAAAAACTGAAACACTGAAAGTAGATGGAATAAATTTTAAAAAATATTCTCTAAGTTTCTTGTTTCAATATTTAATACTCAAAATATAATGCAAACTACCTCATAAAACTATGAGCATATGACATCAGAAATAAAGTAACTTAATTGAGTGGATTCACAGTGCTTTATAAGATATCTAAATAGACAAGTCACTCTTTCACAATGAGTGTGGAGTTTTATTTTGTTCTACGGAGGAGGGGACTCGTATTCTAGTGTAACTTCTAAAATCATTTGGACCTTACCAAAATATTACCTAAATTTAAAAATCTGTAAGATGAGCCCTAATTTTTCTAATTTTGCATATATGGTTTAGAGTTATAGATGTTATTTATTTATATTGAATTTGATTAATTATTACCCATTGTGCAAACAAGATGGCAAATAATTAGAAAATTTGCAAGATAGATCTGATTCCTGAAGAAACTAATAAATAACAAATAAAAAGATTGTATTAATCATAATTGGACTAATGGAGAAAAATGTATTGAATATGTCTTTAAAATTATACTACTGCATTTTGTTCTGGCCTCTAGAACACTATACAAAATTTACATGACTAATAAGAATCTATTGACGAGAAGCGACAACTATAGGAAAATTATATTGCAGGTTCGTTTGAAGTCTATGAAGTTTCTGAGAAATGGATCTTGTCTTACACTTACAGGTTACTTACTTAGACTTAACACCTTAGAGGCATTGTTTACATTAACCTAGTATGGTTAGGCCTGTTATAAAATAGGTGTCCCCTCTCTATGGTAGCTAAATGTACAATGTGCTGATTTCTATAGTAATATGCTAATTTAAAAACTATTACTTAGCTTTAATTTACATTCTATTAAATTATGTTTCTTGAGAATACAGAATATTGCACCATTGTTATTTTTTAGCTGTCATTTTGTTCCCTACAGTCTTGGTCTTATCCATTATATGGCATTAGGTTTACAATTTTAAACTCATACTTTATTGTGCATATATTAAGTTGCCAACAATAATAAAAGCATTCTTTTCAGGCCTGAATTACTAGAAATCTCCTGAAATATATATATATATTTTTAAGTATATAGCATGTTGTTTTTCTACCAATTATGTAGAGTTTTGGGTTTTTTTGTTTTGTTTTTGTTTTTGTTTGAGAAGGAATCTTGCTCTGTAGCCCAGGCTGGAGTGCAGTGGCGTGATCTCGGCTCACTGCAAGCTCTGCCTCCTGGGTTCACACCTTTCTCCTGCCTAAGTCTCCCAAGTAGCAGGGACTACAGGCACCCGCCACCACGCCCAGCTATTTTTTTGTATTTTTAGTAGAGATGGGGTTTCACCGTGTTAGCCAGAATGGTCTCAAACTCCTGACCGCGTGATCTGCCCACTTTGGCCTCCCAAAGTGCTGGGATTACAGGCGTGAGCCACCACGACCAACCTTATCCAGTTTTAACATCTCTTACTCCCTTCAAATTTCACTTTTACCTGTTTGTGATGAGGTCAAAATTGTATCTTTAGTATATGCTTGGCTATTTCATATAATCATGATACTTTCTCATTCTATTTTTTGCAAATCTGTTATTTGTCATTATTTGTGTAGCCCTTCTATGTAGTTATGCAAGCATGCATGCACACAGTCTAACACACATTCAGACATACTCACATAGATACACATATGCACAAACATAATCTAAGCCCTCATATTTCCTAAGCAAATATTTATTCCCTAAAATCGCACATTTCGTTACCTCCTTTTCTTTTAGTTTTTTTTTTTTGGTTGTTTGTTTGTTTGTTTTAGTTCGAGACTCTGTTGCACAGGCTGAAGTGCAGTGGCACAATCATAGCTTTCTTTAACCTCTAACTTTGGGGCTCAAGTGATCCTCCCACCTCAACCTCCAGAGTAGCTATGACTACAAGCACAGGCCACCAAGCCTGGATAATTTAACACATTTTTTTTTTTTTTTTGTAGGTATAGGATCTCTCCCTGTGGTGCCTAGGTTGGTTTAAAACTCTTGTCCTGAAGCGATCCTCCCACCTTGAGTTCCCAAAGCAAGGTAACACTTTTTTCTTATATAACAGGCAAAGTTGGGCAAAATAGCTAGTGATTTGGCTGAAATAGACTTTCCAACCATGTCCTACTAAGTTTTCGAAAAAATATATAACATCTTCCAGCTAAACATGCTCAAATTGTATTGCATTTTGTACTCTGTGAAAGATTGTCACTACCACCTTAAATGTGATTTTTTTCTGTATATAGTGAAAGAGTAATCAGATTTTTTAAAAGTTCAGTTATGTTTACTATTTCTCCATTGAACAAAGTGTTCCTTATTCCTTAGATTAATTTACATTTAGTCTCGCCACTATGACTACTTAGCTTCTCATCCTCTCTGTTGAAATACTTCAATTCGACAAATATTGAATGAGCAGGCTTACTATGAAAAACAATTACTATTCTACGTGTTAGTATACTGGACAATAAATATGCATATAAATGTCTGCTGAGAGGGTACATATGCTGTAAATAAATAGAGCAAATTAAGGGGTATTTGAAAGGCAGAGGTCTTGTTGGGTAAAATTTTAATTGAAGTGGTCAGAGTTGGACTTAGTGAAAAGGTAAAACCTGAACAAGAACTTGATATGAGAGCCACTAGTAAAGCAGTGTTTTTCTATAGGAAATTTGATAAAAATTGATTATGTTATCTACCTTAATATCCCAAGCCTTTTATGATATATTTCAAATTATTTTGACCTGCACAAAAAAATTATTTATGACCAGGTTCATGGTAGCACATCTTTTGCCTTTTCTGTGCAACGCCCCCTATTAACTGTTACTTGGATGTCAAACGCTATTGTAAACCTCTGTGCCTGGCTGGAAGCTGTCTCATTTGTTCAGAAACACTCCGCACTCTCACCAAGTCTTCATTAGGAGAACCCCTATACATCTGTGAATGCGCTCAGGTCTTTGGAAAGACATCCTTCGTTTGACAATCTAAATTTTCCTCTGAACCATCATGATTCAATCCAAGTGTCCATCTTGGAGCTTATTATATGGCATAGTAATTACAAAATACTTTAATCGCTTATCTTCCTCACTGAACTGTGAGTTCTTTTTTGTTTGTTTGTTTGACACGGAGTCTTGCGCTGTCGCCCAGGCTGGAGTGCAGTGGCGCAATCTGGGCTCACTGCAAGCTCCGCCTCCCGGGTTCACGCCAATCTCCCGCTTCAGCCTCCCAAGTAGCTGGAACTACAGGCACCCACCACCACAACCGGCTATTTTTTTTGTATTTTTAGTAGAAACATGGTTACACCGTGTCAGGCAGGATGGTCTTGATCTTCTGACCTCATGATCCGCCTGCCTCGGTCTTCCAAAGTGCTGGGATTACAGGTGTGAGCCACGGTGCCCGGCCAAACTGTGAATTCTTTTAAGGCAAAAAGTATGTTTTCATTTTCATAGTTCCAATGTTTTTTCATATCTTTCTCAATAAATCCCAATTACATTCTTCGGCATGTCTTTCACGTCCAAAAACTGTTTAATGTTTCCATAATATTTTATTTCTTTTTCATGGTTTAGCAATCATCTCGGGTATGGTACACAATACAACATTGCTGGTAGTCCCATTAACTTCCTGAATTTTACCTTATTTTTACTCAATCAAATTATTTTTCAATCAATTTACTTTAATAATCTGTTGACTATTAACTAGTCAACTGAGTTACAAAAAAATGTCTCTTTTTTTTCCAGTATTTAAAATCACACTCTCGAACTGGTCCATATTGTCAAAATTCTATTTTTTTCTTATCCCTATATAAGAAAATAGTTACCTCAAACCCCATTAAGTTAATGCATAAGTCAATTAATAAATTGATACTACATATTCAGATGATCATCCTAATTGGGTGTCCTATATTCTACATTTCTCCATCTACCTTTATTCCCTCTATATAACAAAATATCATTACATTCTTTCCTGAACTCTTTTTTTAGTTTTGTGGTGTGGAGGATTATATTATTCATAAAAAAGCTAAAGGAGGAAAAAATGTCTGGGTATCATATCGGTATATGTGTGTGCATGTTGTAGAGATTTTAAATTGAGTTTGAAGGACACAGAAAATGAATCAACTCACATATGTCATTGAACAGGTCATTTATGGTACAAAATCCAAAGTCACTTCTACTGAAATCCTGTGTGGTTCTCTCCGTAATTCCAGTTATAAGTTCAGGTTAATGCCTTTGTTTGCAATGCCCCTGGATATTATTACTTGAATAAATATTTAAGTTTGAGTTCAACTATTATTTACCGTGTCATCCTACTTGAAGTATTTAATACACACACACACACACACACACACACACAAAATATTTAGAAATATCATTATTTATCATTGATTTTTAAATGATTTCCTAAAACGAATACTTTACCTTTCTGCTGTCCTCCGTCTTTCCTGTCAGGGTATCAGTGTCTAGTTTGGTTATATAAGTGGTTAAAATTCATATGGACTGTTCCAAGGTGTTACATTACCATGTGGAGTTGGACCAATTGCTACTACTTCCATAATTAATATAGCAATGTGATGCAGAGTTGCTTTCTTATTCTTTTCGTAAAAGCCCATTTTGAAGAGATTTATAGTTTCATACTGGAAGTGAATTTATTTCCATAGATGCAAGAGTTCTGCTGCTGCTTTTGACAGTGAATATAGATGACTCTTATCCAACTTACTAACCATATGCAAGCTTGCTTATATGTCATAGATGACATTACTGTTCAAAGATGAAAGCAAAATTGATGGTTGGGTACTAAGTGATGAGGTACATAATCCACTTACCAAGAAAGATATTTAAATTTGAGACACATTAAATGGATTTTACTTCAAAGCCATCAATTGGGTATATATTAATTCAATTTTGGAGCATCACTTCTAAAACTAACAGGCTTTTTTTTTTTTTCCCCAAAACAATAAGCTTTAACACTATGTTATTATATAAACAGCCAAAAGTGGGTTACTGAAGTTCTCTAAAGAGCTCTCAAAACTTGGGGAAAAAAAAAAAGATAAATTAATTACATTCCACAGTAAGTTTTATAAATAACTTTAGTTTAAAAATATCTAAAATAAATATTTATTTTCAGGTCCAAGGTTAGATGCAAAGTATGAATATATAATTGAGATGTCCTTATCACTGTAATTACTTCTATAGTTCTATGAAAGGAGGACTGTCTTGTAGAAATAATTTCATAATTAATGTGTTTTATTATTTTGAAAAAGAAATAGTACACTATTGTATGATTTGAGGCTGATAGATTTTATTTATGAAAGAAAATATCTTGAAGTTCATACACGGAAGTGTTCTAATAAAGGTCAGAATCTTAATAGATCAAAAACCATGAAGAAATCTTTGCCAGTCTAAAACAAGAAGACATCAGATCAAAAAAGAAAAGCAAAGTTCAGGACAAAGCAGAGAATTGTCATCAAAGGTGGGAGGAATATAAAAACATCAGTCCCAAGGGAGGTGAAAGTCAGGGACAAATGAATGGAAAGAGAGTTGAAGTGGTATGTTAAAATAAAAATAATGTATATTTGCAGAAAGTTAGGTGAAATACACCTACAAAACAAAAAGTTGTTATAACAGATAGATTTAAAAATGGAAATTTTATTTTAAAATAATCAATCCTCTGAATAGCAAAATGGAGAGTTTATAGGAAAAATCAGTGAACTACTGAATGGAGGTTCAAGAATATCTACCAAAATATAACAAAAATAATTTATAATATAAAAATAAGTAGGCATAGGGAATAAAGGGAGAAATCCCCAAATTGTATGAAATAATTTGCAGAATAAAGTGAAGAGAGATTGTGTGGGATGTAAAATATGGAAAATTTAGGACTGTTAAATTGTGATTTTTCAATATTAGAGTACACTGATATCTGAATCAGAAACTTTAACAGCAACATCTATTTATACACATGGCATTGGGATTTCTGAGCATTAGGGAAAAAGTATAAAATTCCAAAAGGTGGTAGAGAAAGAAGGGAAAAAAAAAAGAGAAAACGGACTGAGAGAAATACATAAAAATAGGATAGTTATACTGACACAATATTTTCTATAAGCAACATTAGATGCAAGAGAATTTCAGCTCAATAACTACAGAATACTAAGAAAAACTCTTATACTGAGAATATAAAATAATATATTTAGCTCAGCTCTAATTTTGTTATGAAACTGACAAAGATATTTTCAGTCATATAATATTTAAATATTTTAGGCATTAGGCTCATAACACAAGAGCTATAAATATTTATTTCTATAAAAATACAGGGTTTTTTAGGCAATGGGATACAGAAAGCAGTGGAAAACAGACATCAGTGTATGTTTATGTTTGCTCAATAAAAAAGTAGTTTCTTATAATTGTATAGTTAAAACTGCAGGTGTTAGAACCTTGATAGTTGTTGAGTATAGTCTCAGTAAAACAGATTAAGATGCTTAATAGGGATGTTTAGTTGACAGTATACATTTTTTTTAAATAAAAGCTAAATACAAAATTGTAATATTAAGGCAACCAGTAAACAAATATGAATAGAAGATATTATTCTCCAACTAATGGAGTTCAAAAGTAACAAACAAATGAGTAAATAAAACAATCAAACAAACAAACAAAAAAGCAGTGTATGAGACAAATAAATGCAAGGCAAATTGAAGAAGTAGAAAAATATTATAAATAAAAATCAAGGATAATTACAATAGTAACGATAATCATAATTCAAAGATGGAAATTAAGAAAGTATGAGAAAAATCATGTATTCTGTACAAAAAAGAAAAAAAATTAAATGATATAGGAATGTGAGAATAAACATCACAGAATAAATATATAAAGATAAGGGAGAGAACTGGCAAATAAACAATCATGTAACAGACAACATCCTATCTTGTGAAAGAAATTGAAAAGATGCAAGAATGTCGATAAAAAGAACAATTCACCAAGATGACATAGCAGTCATGAATGCATATCTACCCAATATAATAGCTTTAAATATGTAATAGAAAGAGCCAAAAAATTAAAATATTTGTTGAAGACTGATATTATACCCCCAGAAATCAAGATATAAGGTGGAAAAAAAGAGTATGCAATGTTTAAATACTACAATTATGAAAATAGCCCAAAGAGCTATAATGCTCTATACCCAGTAAAAAGAGATTAAATATTTTTTCAAGCAAAAATCATGCATTTACCATATAATTATTTATGTTTTCATAAATAAATCACTATAAACTTTCAAAAAATCTATAATGAAAACCATTTTTTAATAAAATAATCATTTTTTTAACCTCTATGATAAAATTAATTGAGAAAATAATAAAACACTTTCCCTAAGCCCATACAAAACTATTTCTGAATAATTCTTCATTAGATAAAACACTAAAACTAAATGAACATAGCTTTTCACTGAAATGATCACAAATGATAATTACATTAACATAAATAAGACGTAAAGTATAAAATGTTACAGAATAAACAGAAATTTAATAACAGAAATAGTTCATCAAATAAACAAATCTAAAAGAGAGGGACCATAATTAGAGTAAACTAAATTAAAAATTAGACAGTAATATGAAAATACAGATTCAAATATACATATTTATGTGACTTAAGTGGAAAAATTTTCTAAAGCTTATCAAAAAACAAAATTGGCTCCAGGAATTATACAAAAATCTTAATAAACCAAAAATAAATGGAAACACTTAAGAATGAAGAATGTAGCTGTTGTAAAATCTATTCAAAGCATAGAAAACATGACAAACTACCTAATCTAATGCATTTGAACATACTTATGTAACTCAATTACCAAAATGAGACAAGGTCAAACCAAGAATATGTATACACAGACACACACACAGCCACTCATACACTTTCACTAATTTAATATTACATAGTATTTCCTAACAAGCAATTACAATATGTCAATGACAAAAAGCAGTAAACCTTTATTTCCAATAAATCTGTGAGTTGGCTGGTCAATTCTTCTGAACTGGCACAGGCTTGCTAAGCTCATCTGGGCTTGTTCAATTAGTTGATGGGTCTCCCTTGTCAAGATAGCCTTACCTAAGAGGGCTTGGGCACTACAGGTGGACTCAAATTCCAGCAGACTAGCTCAGGCGTGTCCCTGTATTAATCTGTTTTCATGCTGCTGATAAAGACATACCCAAGATTGGGCAATTTACAAAAGAAAGAAGTCTAATGGTCTCACAATTCCACAGGGTTGAGGAAGCCTCACAGTCATGGTGGAAGGGGAAAGGCACATCTCACATGGTGGCAGACAATAGAAGAGAGCTTGGGCAAGGAAACTCCCCTTTTTAAAATCATAAGATCTTGTGATATTTATTTACTATCACAAAAACAGCACAGGGAAGACCTGTCCCCCATGATTCAATTACCTCTCACCAGGTCCCTCCCACAACACATAGGAATTGTGGGAGCTACTATTCAAGATGAGATTTGGGTTGGGGACACAGCCAAACCATATCGGTCTCCATGGTGAAAATCATAATGGGAAGGAAAAAAAAAAAAAAAAAGATAGCATTACCATAGCACTAAAAGTGTTTTATCTAGGACAAAACTTAATTGGTAAATTTTTTGTGTATTTTAATAAGAATCAGATAGGATTTATTTATTATGTTAATGCAAGTTGTCAGGAAAAAATGAACCAAAGCTGAATCTCAAGTTTTGGCTTCAAAAAACAGATATTGACAAAATTTGTGGAAGAATAGGAGGAAAACAGCTTTGGTGATATGGTGGTGATGGCAAAAATAATATTTCTGTTTTATACATGTTAAGTGAATGTATCAATAAGCCAGTTCATTAAATGAGTCTAGAAATCAAAGTTAATCCTGAATGAATTAATGTGAGAACCACCGTATTTGAATATTAAATACAAACTACAAATTAAATAACAGGTCAATGTTTTGGTCAGTTTCTTTAGATTTGTAAAATAAGAAATTTGTAAAACTGTAATAGGTAAAAGGAGGTGTCACTACATCCTTATTATCATCATATTTTTGGAGATAAAAATAATAACTGTATACTGCAGGTAAGAATGTGGGTAGAAAATAGCTACAAAATTGCATTAGCACAAAAATTATTTTTCCAACTGAGTTCAATTGAATTGGATCTCTATAATATTCATGTAAGAATTCAAATTTATTAAAACTTTGAAACATAAAGAATCTTAGCAAAAAGCAAGGGTATTTTATTTTATTTTATTTTATTTTATTTTATTTTATTTTTTGAGATGGAGTCTCTCTCTGTTGCCCAGGCTGGAGTACGGTGGTGCAATCTCGACTCACTGCAACCTCCACCTCCTGGGTTCAAATGATTCTCCTACCTCAGTTTCTCGAGTACCTGGAACTACAGGTGTGCATCACCACACCCAGGTAAGTTGTGTTTTTTTAGTAGAGGTGGGATTTCACTATATGTTGTCCAGGCTGGTCTCAAACTCCTGACCTCAGGTAATCTACCTGCCTCGTCATCCTAAAGTGCTGGGATTACAGGCGTGAGCCATCATGCCTGGCCAAGAGTTGGTTTTTATAGAAAGCCTAAGTGCTGGTATAGCCTAGAACTAATACGGTAACCACAAATAATACTATACTTGAAATAATCAGTGCACAAACAGCATTAAATGTCATCCTTAGACAACTAAAATTAAGATTCTGGATCGTATCAACCTATGCCAGCAAAGAAGCTTTGCCTTTCTTAGAGGCAGTGTGGTACACCGGGAAAAATAATTACTGTGTAGAGCTGTTTAACAGTGACATTTTTAAACTTGGGCTCCACAACTTTGAGCATGTTACTGAATTTTTCTGAACATCAATTAATGCATGCACATGTCTAACAGTGGGTAAAACAATAGCTGTTTAACCTGCTAAGGTTGTTTTTTTTGCCTCTTATTTTTTATTCTTCTACATGTTAATGTAAAAGCAGCTAGAAAAAAATACATAAGAATATTTAACAAAAGCATAAGATTATTTCCAGTTAGAATTAGAAGGCTGAAACATCTTAGAGACAACTAGCTAGACAAGAAGTTATCCAGTTATTGGGGCAACTCAATAGCAAGAGAATGTGCTTTATTCTCCTTCTGGAAACTAGACTCTGTGGGTTTGTTCTCTTGTTTTGCAAGAATGAAGTAGAATACTGAACACAGAAAGCACTAAGGAAAAAAATTTAAAACTATTCTGCAGCTTAATCCATAGGGATATAGACGTAACTGATTCACAAAATGTATGAAGGTTACTCTATACCAATGACAGCTGTAATCAAGAAACCATTTCCAGGTACCTGCAGCTGGGATGACATAATAATCTTTCCACCATGTTTATGTAAATAAAATACAATCACTATCTGTGGGAAGTGAAAAACAGTTTGGGGGAGGAAGTAGACTAAATTATATTTTGAAGGAACACATGGGCATATTTTTTTTACTGATTTATTGCCACCATACAGATGGTCTGAGATGAATCATGGCAAAACAAACAAAAAAGAAATTATAGAATACCCTTGAAGTTTCAGCTATTTTTTTCCATTTTGATAATTAATTGTTCATGTCTTCATGAAAAATAGATAAATACAAAAATTCAAATATCATTTCCATCAATAACATTAAAATCTTTATAATATTATTATATTTGTTTCGGTTGCCCTTGTCTGAAAGTCAAGGTGAATAAAAATAAAACATGCTTAATAAACAAAATTTAAAATTGGCATTTTTAACTGTTGTAGAAAGAATATTTCAAAGGAAAAATAACTATATTCACAATATTAAATAAATGATAAATATTTATGTAAACACATATAGGTGTGTCTATATATGCATTTATATTTGGTGTATATGTACACATATACAGTATACACAGTATATACGTATATAAAATTTCCAACTAACTTTATATAAAGTGAGAGCAATGTATTAGCTTTTTGTTTTTGGTTGAGGGAGGGGATGTAATAATGTTGGTACTATTATTAGAGTTTTCTTTTCAAGAAAATAAATCTAAGAATAATGTAAATTACTAAGATAACATAAATATTTAACTATATAGGTTACTCTAAACATTTTTTCTGAAACTGGAGCAGAAGAATAGGGCCTGGAGGCAGGGAACATAAGGTCCATCTATGCTGACTTTCTAGAACTAAATCAAATGAAAGCACTTCAGCAATGACAGGAATGTGGATGGCTTTGTAACTTCACATTGATCCTCTCTATTTACATAGACCACACACACCAAGTAACATCTTCTTTATTTACACTTTGTAACTTCACATTCATCCTCCGCATTTACCTAGATTACAGGAACCAAATAACACATCCTCTCCACTTACAATAGGATGCTTTCCAACTAAATGACCCTGTGACTTCACTTCATTCTCTGCATTTACATAGAATATATGCCGAGTAACCAATGGGAAATCTCTAGGGTATTGAAACCCCAGAAAATTCTGTAAGCAGGGCTCTTGAGACCTTACTCTCGGGATGGCTCTCACACTGTGGAGTGTACTTTCACTCTCAATAAATCCCTGCTTTTGCTTTCCTTGCTTTGTGCATTTTGTCCAGTTTTTTTGTTCAAGATGCTAAGAACATGGACACCTTCTACTGGTAACAAAACTACTTGTGAGAACAGAGAAATGTTAGATTGGTTTTACTATAAATATAGACTACATTAAATTGAAGTTAATAAATTCTTGTGTAAATAAACCAGTATGCATGTGTAAAGAGGTAGTTTCTTAATGCTGTTTTAATCTATAGAGTTGTGTTGCTGGGATTCCTTTGAAAACTAGTGACTTAAAATTTGTATGACTCATATTTTTAGAGGAAATAATTAATGGACATTATCTTATTTTTTTTTCTGGATACTTTTTGCTTAATATTTTTATACATGATCTCTTGAACTTGTCACAAAGTGATCTGTAAAGTATTTTCTAATTTCTTTCTTTATTGGGATTTTGTTGTCTCATGTAAGCATGCATTTGTAACACAAAATCATATTGAAAAGATGTTGTGTCATATGGTCTTGAATGTTATAGTTCAGGGGTTCCCAAACCCCAGGCCACAGAGTGGACTGGTGTGGGTCCGTGGCCTGTTACTAACCAGGCTACACTGCAGGATGTGAGCAGTGGGCCAGTGCAAAGCTTTGTCTGTATTTACAGCCACTCTGCATCACTGACCTGACTGCCTGAGCTCCTCTGCCATCAGATCAGCAGTGGCATTAGATAATCATAGCAGCATGAACCCTATTGTGAAATGCACATGTGGGGGATGACAGTTGCATGTTTCTTATGAGAATCTAATGCCTGATGATCTGCCACTGTCTCTTATCAGCCCGAGATGGAATAGTCTAGTTTCAGGTGTAAACCACGAAAATCCAAGACAGGTCTTATTTAATTTAGAAAGCTTATTTTGCTGAGGTTTAGGACATGTGTCTGTGACACAGCCTCAGGAAGTCCTGACTGTAAGGTTAGCTGAGAGAAAGGACGAGAGAGAGAGACCCAAGGTCAGGCAAGTAAGTTCGTTAACCTGCAGGGCTGCTCCACCACAGTCTGAGGAGGCAGCCCTTAGCTTACAAAATGAGGGGTTTATATGGGAGAGAGAGACCCTGGGGTTGTTCATCTGTTAATTTTACCACATATCATCTCGTGACCGGCTTACAAAATAGGAATTTACAACAGGGTGTAACTTACGTTTATCTACATTTCTCATGACCTCCCTGATGCCGCTGGAGGGCTGTAGGCAAGTCTGGTGACCTTGCTGTAGTGCCTAAATAAGGGTCCAGGAATGCAACTGCAGGGAATTCAGGGTAAGGGTCAGCTGCTTTGAGTTGGTGGGGCAGGGTCCTGGGGCAGCTTGTCTCTCAAATTGACAACATGTGCCCTAGATGGTCAGAGTACAGTTTGGTTTTATACATTCTAAGGAGACGGGAGATATCAATCAACATATGCAAGATAAACATTGGTTCAGGCCAGGCACGGTAGCTCAGGCCTGTAATCCCAGCACTTTGGGAGGCCAAAGCGGGCAGATCACCAAGTCAGGATATCAAGACCATCCTGGCTAACATGGTGAAACCCCATCTCTACTAAAAATACAAAAAAAAAAAAAAAAAAAAGCTGGGTGTGGTGGTGGTCACCTATAGTCCCAGCTACTCGGGAGGCTGAGGCAGGAGAATAGCCTGAACCCGGGAGGAGGAGCTTTCAGTGAGCCGAGATCGCGTCACTGCACTCCAGACTGGTTGACAGAGCAAGACTCCGTCTCAAACAAACAAACAAACAAACAAACAAACAACATTGGTTCAGTCTTGAAAGGCAGGACAAACTGGAAGCAAAGGAGGGAAGGCTTGAAGCAGGGAGGCGGCATCCCGGTCATAGGTGGATAAAAGACAAATGGCTGCATTCTTTTGAGTTTCTGATTAGCCTCTCCAAAGCAGGCAATCAGACATGCATTGATCTCGGAGAGCAGAGGGGTGACTTTGAATAGAATGGGAGGCAGATTGGCCCTCAGCAGTTCCCAGCTTGACTTTTCCTTTTAGCTTAGTGATTGGGACCCCAAGATTTATTTTCCTTTCACACAAGAAAACAAGCTCAGAATTCTCATTGATTCTCAATTACAGTGAGTTGTATAATTATTTGATTAGTTATTACAATGTAATAACAATAGAAATAAAGATCACAATAAACCTAATGTACTTAAATCATCTTGAAACCTTCCCCCACCCAGTTCTATGGAAAAATTGTCCTCCATGAAACTGGTCTCTGGTGCCAAAAAGTTTAGAGATTGATGTTTTCGTTGAATAAAATGACTTATTCTAACTAAATCATTTAAGGAACAATTAATTACAAAAAAAAAGGTAAAAACCTTGAAATATGTCAGTTGGTTGAGAAGTCAATTTCTTGAGGGAAGATGAAGGTAACAGAGGTTGTGCTAATACAGAAATACACATCTAACCACTCTGTATTTTCATCCAGCTACACGTAAGGAACAAAACAAAATATTCAACCAGGAAGGCTAAGTAACATTTAAGCTTAATTTCATGAAGTACACAGTTAAAACTCTTTCACAAGAGATTATTAAAGTTGTTTGTTGCACAGCTAATAAGGACGCATGAGGGTAAAAATTAAATTTAAATAAATCAATGATAACACTTTTGGATATTTGGAAGAGTAAATGTAAGAACTATTCATTATCTAATTTTCCCCTCATTTTATATTATGTTTTCTTTTTTGGAGTCGTAGAAACTGTGTTTTTATTGTGATATAATATAAATAACATACAACTGACCATTTAAATCATTTTTAAGTATACAGTTCTGTGGCAATAAGTACAATCATATTGTTATGTAACCATCACGACGATCCATCTCCAGAGCTTGTTTCATCATCCCAAATTAAAACTTGCACGCATTAAACATCAACTCCCCATTTGCCTCTCTCCATCCCCTGGAAACTGCTATCTTCCTTCTAATGTAGCAATCTTATTTTGTATGCCCAACTTACATACATGAACACACACACAGAGGCACACACATTCCTACATAGACAGATAAATCTTTTGTCCACCTGTGTCTCTGCTTCAATTTTCCATAAGCTATTCAAACACAACATATTCTAATGAACCATATTATACATGTTATTTACCATTTATATGTATTCCCTGTCTAGGAAAAGTGCATTGATACCTAATTAGGTGCCAAACCATTGTTCTTGGTGTCTTCTGAGCTTTACACATATAGGCAGAATCTTTCTCCCTCCCCAATTAATATGTTGAAACCGTAACTTCTAGTATCTCAGAATATGACTGTTTTTGAAGGAAGGGCCTTTAAGGTGGTGACTAAGTTAAAAAGGACTTTTAAGGTGTGGCCAAATCCAATCTGAATGGTGTCCTTATATGAAGAGGAACTTTGGACGCTAAAAGTGATGTTAGGATTGTGCATGCGTACAGAGAAAAGGTCATCTGAGCACGCAGCACGAATGTGGCTATCTGCAAGCCAAAGAGAGAGGCCTGAGAAGACACCAAACTGGTTGATAGCCTGATTTTGAATTTTCAGCCTCCAGGACTGTGAGACAATAAACTGTTGTTATTTAAGCCATATAGTCCTTGGTATTTTGTTACAGCAGCCCTAACAATCTAATATAGTAGATTACTTTTATCCCTAATATTCGGCAAGCAAAGCTATTTCCTCATGCCTTTCAATGTCATATCTTCCTGCAAAGGTGCCACAGTAACCACACTGTTATAGGATTACCTCACTGGGCATCTGAAAAACAGGTGCCATTTATTGGCTTTCTCACCTCTAGTATCAACCACCATTTGTCACACCTCTCCAAGAGTTAGCTTTTGATGGTACATGTTTGCTCATTCTTGTCTAATCAGAATATTTCAATGATTCTTTGTCTACTGTGAAAATTAAGTATCTTAGCATAACAGGAGAGCCTTTCGTAATTATTATTGTTAGTCAGGAGGCACATCTAACCTTGAACTTAAGTTTCAAATATAATCATCTGATTATACCAATTACACCAATCATCTGAGACACATATTAAAAACAGAATTCCCATGCCTCTTCCCTGGAGATTCAGCTTCATTAAATCTGAGTTGCGTATTGGGAATCTGTATTATTAGCAAACTTCCCAGTCGATTTGTGTTATCAGTCAAGTTTATAAGCCATAAAGTATAATATATTATTGTAGTACATTTCCAAAACATGTTACTTTGCTGAGAATTATGTAACTTTACATTTTCTAAGTCTAATTGGCCCTTGTTGAGGAATGAAATATTGTCTTTTTTTTTAAAGCAAAGATGACTTAATACACTTACCTAGATATAAGTATCATTTATAAGTCAAAAGCAAACTACATTAAAGCTGCTAAATATTAGAGTTGATGTGAAAATGACCCATTAAATATGATTTGAAGGGCTGTGGCCAGTAGAGACGATCAGTTAGCACAGGCACTGCATAGAAGTAAAAGTAAAAAGAGAATGGGGACTTCTCTAGACTCTATTACATAGCAAAATAGTCTTGAAGATTAAAATATATCAAAAGCTTCTAAATGTAAGTAGCGTTTTCTCCAGTTAAAATTGAAATATGACTGAAGAAAACGAATGTGTGCATGCCTGTGTGTGTATGTCTTACATTAACATGAAACTTAGATGTTTTTCTAATTCTATAAAATCAAATTACATTCAAAATACAAACTATGTTCTGAGTAGTTGTTTTCCAAGATTATAAATTGGTGAAACTCGTTGTAAATCTATTGCTAAATAATAAACTCATATTTATGAAACTGCTTAATTTATCTTATCTTTAAAAATTTAATAAAAAGAGGATAATACAGTGAAAGTTTATCTACTAAATACTCTTCTTTCAGAAGGGAAAAATGGTTGCATTTTATCTCCTTATATTAAGCCTTAAAAAGTTATCCTCACACCTAAAATGTTAGAAAAGTATCAGAAAATACAATGATTATATTAATTTCTTAAAAATGTCACAGAAATCTTATTTGTACTGGAATGTGCATCCTCAAACTACAATAAATAATAAGATACAAAAATGGTGCACGTAAAACTAGGTATAACAATGAGCATAATATAGTATTAAAACACTGGCAGCTCTAAAACATTAAAGGTCATTATGAAAATGTATATAACAGTGAAAAGAAAAGTGAATAAAATGTATTTGTACAATTGTTATGTTTTTAATGTTATTTTTAAAAACTGTTGATCAAGTTACTTAAAGTTCTAAGTCATTGTGTTAGTCTGTTTTTTGCGGTTACAACAGAATACTGAGGAGTGTGTAGTTTATAATGAACAGAAATTTATTGGCTCACATTTCTGGAGGGTGGGAAGTGCAAGATCAAGGGAACGGCATCTCATGAGGGCAGGTTTGTTCCATAATCACATGACAGAAGGGCAAATAGAGGACTAGAGAGAGAGCAATAGGGGGCCGATCTCACCCTCTTATATTGGCACCAACCCACCCAGAAGGATGTATCCCTCAGGGCCTAATCACCTCTTAAAAGTCCCACCTCATAACACTGCTGTGATGACAATTAAATTTCAACATGAACTCTGGAAGAGACAAACATTCAAACAATTGCGGTTGCGCATATTGAAATCTCTGTACAACTGGAAAATAGGTTGTGAATATGGAATTCAAAGTTCTTGTTTAATATTTCCATTTATTACATACATCTGAAGGCATATATTCTTAATATTTTAATTCTGGAATTGTTCAAAGCCCCTTGAAGTGCTCATACAAATATAAATGCTCAAGTTGTATTGTTAGGTAGTGAGATAGACTTTAGCAGCTGGATGGGGTAGCAGAAGAGAGCAGAAAGGCTGTCACTAAGACAGCCCCTGGCCCATCTAAGTTCAGCCCAAGAACTGCCCTAACTCTGCCCTTACTGATGGAGTTTGTGGTAACGTCTGTAGCCAGCACATCCTGTAGAAGGAGAAACAAAGATAGAGATGGAGATCCCCTAATTGGCCAGTGCCCAGCAACCTAAAACTGAATCTTCAAGTTAACCCTAAGCTCATTATACCATCATTATAATAAGCTTTACGTATAGTTTTGCTCCCTGAGTGGGCTTTTCTTAATGAATTATGTGCAAAAACATGTGCAGTTTAACTTTAGTTATATAACTGCCAATCAAATAACATCAAACTGTCACTCACACACAGCCCGAATCTTAATTTCTCCTGACAAATCCTGTAAAAGCACTTTGAGCTCAGTAAATTGGTGCTGATTTCACTTTGCAGAAATCAACCCGTTCTCCCTCTGAGAGTGTATTACTGTGCTTCAATAAACTTTGCTTCGAACTTACACTTTGGTGTTCATCTGTAATTCTTTGCTCACTGTCACAAGAACAGAGATTGCTGGTCCAGAGCTGCAGCTCTGTTGATCTCCTTGATTAAAGAATCCATTAAACGCAGAATTCCCGGTAACAGTATCACTACAATTAATTAAATATAAATTTATATCTAAGTTGTTTTTAAAGAGGTTCCTCACTAATTGTTAAGAATGATATTTTAAGTGATGCTTTTTTTGTACATATGACCTGCCATGTAGTGTCTATTAACCAATAATATATCTAAATAAATCTGTTATAGCAAAATAAATAACTCTCCTAATAGCAATTCAGTTGAGTGATTTTCACCACCTGCAGCAGCTAAATTTTATAAAATAGGTATTTTAAAAAATCTTGTATATTTAATATTTATTTTTTAAAAATAAACTACTACCGTATCCTGGCAAGATGTATGTAAAGTGTCAACACAATTGATTACCGAGTGGTTTATTCTCAGGAACTCTGTCCTTTCTCTAGAAAAATTTCTCATTTGAATATAATATACAATAGGTCTCATTATTATTATGAGAATTCAAGTTTCACTGTAAGACAACAGAGTAAATTATATGTAACTATCATAAATTCAATCTTTTTAGAATTGATGGTTATTAATAACACAACAAATCATTACTATCAGTTTGGTTGCAGGTATCAAAAGCTCACCTTAATGGTTAAAAATATCCTTTGGTGTTTTAAACTTAAAGGCCCAGTAATTGAATAAACTATCATGGCAGCTAAATAAATAAGTAAATAAAGGCCCAGGAATAAATCCTCAGTTACAGCTAGATATAGGAAACATCACCTGGGAGTTTCCATTCTTGGCTCTACCTTCATTGTGTTTACTTTATTATCAGGAGGCCAAGTTAACTATTCATAATTCCAACTTCTGTCTTACCTTCCCGTTATAGTACCACTTTCCATTATAATACTACGTTGTATGATACTAATTCTCAATATAAAACAACAACAAAATGCAACTTAACTTTATGTGTTCTTATTGACCCAACTTTGATCACATGATGATTTCTGAACTTATCATTGTAGCTGAATGTATACATGCCATAATTGGCCAAGGATGAGACTTATATTCAAACTACAGCAGGGATTGAAGTCATCTGTATGTGAACCTGGGTTGAGAACAAGGTGTTAGTGTGGGAAAATGCAGCCAGTCTTTCTCACAGCAGAGGGAAAGATCCTAAGCAAGCAAAGAAACAAATGAAACTGCAATTTACATATTTAGTTTAAAGTATTAGATAGATAGATAGATAGATAGATAGATAGATAGATAGATAGATAGATAGAAAGAATATACTTATAAACACAGCCTGCAGTAAGATTTTTCCCCCTAAAATACATTACTTACTGAAGTTGGTTACTGAAATATTGAGAAAGTTTTCAATAGAAATAGGCAGATTCTGGCAAAGTTTTTGCTCATGACTGACTTAGAAATTTAAAACAATTCTTAAAATAAGCAGGCTTGAACATTCTATATGCCACAAAAATGTGAGAAGTGAATGTTTGCGAATACACCTTGGGTGTATTCACCAATGTGTTCTCTGTGATTCCTTTTAGAATCTATATTGCCATCCAAGGATATTAAGTGACTTCATCATAGGTTATTACCTAACGTCAACACTTCAGTCTTCACAGTTGATAAACAACGGTCAGATAAGGTTTGTGTTTCTGAAGTGTAAGGGTGTATATTATTAAGGTTGGTTTAGTATAGTCACTTTGGGTTAACACAATTTTCCAAGATGGTCTATAAATCAAGACAGGTCAGCACATATGAGGCAATCAAAGTGTGTAGTTCCTGTTTGTCGCAAACTGCTAGTTCGTGGAGTGGTAACTTTTATTTGCACCAAGAATGTTTGGGAAATGATGATTCTTGCCCATAAATCAGTATTCCCTTACCAATCTATTTATCTAGAAGAACTCTGAGTTTATGTGGGAGTACAAATAGTCCTTAGTGTTTCCAGAAAGATAGGTGTAAGATGGTCATATATTTAAACACCTTCCTCCCTCCTTGGAAGATTGTAGGATCACTGCTACTGGAGGGGTCAGGGTGTGGATTGGTAGAAGCTATGACCAGGATGTAGATGTTATAGGGGAGTGCTTGTATTTATTTCAAGATGGGTGCCCATTGCCCATGCACAACGATGTATTCCATCCATGCTGTTAAGAAAGGAGGAAAATCTCACTCTCTGCCTGCTACAGCTCCACTTCTGCCATAAGGATATGATGGGAAGACTGTAGTGAGCAATGAGGAAAGTTACAAGAGAGACCTTATCTTCCCAGATTGTAGCTTGAGCCAAAGGATATCATCTTCCCTTCTGTGATCCAGCAGCCTTCATCAGGTCACTCCTCTTCACCACTGTGAAGGGCTAAGTTCTCTAACAGGATTCCTGGGATCATGTTTTCTTCTATACAGAAACAAAAGGTCACCAAAATGCCAATGTTGCAACATCAGTTGAATTGGGTATGACTCTCAAGCCTACTCTACTGCTATAGACTAAATGTTTGCATCCCTCCAAAATTTTTGTGTTGAAATCACAAACCCCAATGTGCTGGTATGGGGAGATGAGATATTTGGTAGGTGATTAGATCAGAAGGGGGAAGCCCTCATGAACAAGATTAGTTTACTTATAAAAAAAAAAGATGCCACGGAGAGCTCTGTCACCCTTTCCACTATGTGAGGACACAATGAGAAGGTGGCCACCTATGAACCAAGAAGCCTGCCCTCACTAGATCTCAACTCTGCTGGTATCTTAATCTTCAAGTTTCCAGCCTCTGGGACTGTAAGAAACAAATTTCTGTTGTTTATAAGCTTCCTAGTGTATGTTAATTTGTTCTAGCCTCCTGAATGAACTAGGACATCTACAAAAATGAATGTTGCTGAGGAAAACCACATTTTCTTTTTAAACCTCAGTTTCCATGTGTGTGCCATAGAAAATAACCATGGTAATTTTTGCAAAAGATTGTTTGCAAAATGAATGATCAAATATACACATGCCCTTCAAAATTTTTTTCCTGCACGCAGTAGGTACTCTAGGCTAGGATATTTCTGCGATGTATAATTTATTGAATCATTATTGTCAACTCTCCAGTCTTCTCTTGTCAAACTACACCTTCATATTCTTAACGTGATCTATGGTATGTTAAGTGTATATCCACACCCTTTTGCACGTGGGCTTGAACATGTGACTTATTTTGGCCAACAGGATATCAGCTGGCATGAAATACGCATAGAATTGAAATATATTTGCAAAGTTGGAGTTGCTGTATTATAATTCAGCAGCCTACCATGAGACAAACATTTCTCACCCTTGGCCTCAGGGTAAGATAATATAAAGCTGGTCATACAGCCCAGGTAGCTGCTGGTCCAAAAAGCAGAATGCAATCAAACCTGCAGCTTGAAACCTAGAAACAAGGCCAAAGATCAGAGGCTGGAGGCAAGCCTAACACAGTTGATTTGAAGCCAACCTGCAGACCATAGAGAGATTTTAAGCCACTGAATATAGGCCTCTAAATTTTGCCACATCTCTTATGGTTGAAATATAATCTCTCTCTCTCTCTCTCTCACTCCTTCCATTCCTCTCTCTCTCTTTCCTTCTCCCACTACTTTTATCTAATGCTTAGTTTAGATTCTTTAGTCTTTACTTGATATAACTTTTATCAGTAAACATGCAAGTAATTATATTGGTTGAAAAGATTAGTTGCAAACCATACTAATTTAAATTTTAGAAAAATCATTTGGAAAAACAATAATTCAAATAATTTTGGGGGAAATACAAATTCCAAATACACACACATATGTGTTTTTTTTTAACATGTATGAGTTTATGTATAAAATATATATTATAAACACACACATACAAAATTATTAAAGAATATGTTTTTATTATTTGGCAAGAGAAATAGTTAAAAAACATTGAATTAATCTCAAGAATGGTTAAAACTAAATTAGAAATTTTCTACGTATTTGCTTTGTTTGTTGGGATTTGTTTGTTTTGCATTGTTTTGGATTTTCTTAGCAGATATGAATCCACAGCATGTGTACACGTGCACACAAACACACATACACACATTACTATAATGTATAGCCTTACCAACTTGTTTTTAAATAAGAATGTCAGTTAAGGCAGTAATCATCAAATTCTAAAGTTTTTGAGAAAGTCTTGGAGTAAATATCCCTACAAAAATGCCGTGACTCTTATTAAAGTATCTAACCAGTGAGAAGATTTCCCTTTAATTTGGCCAGTGCACTGTAAAAGAACAGAGCTCTACTTGGGGGTTTTACTGCTCTGGTGCATATCCTGGTTGTTGGTATAATACTTTGATTTCCTCAGTTAAACAATCATAGTGCACCCTGCAAACAAATGTGGACACTTATATCACATCTGTTGCAGGCCATATAGTTCCCAAGAGACAAATCATTCTCCTTTAAACTGTTTTGCTTTGATCCTAGAGGTTCAGAGATCAGAGAGAACTGGGGATAGTGCTGCTATCATCTTTTCTTTCTTGGCTACTTATATGTCATAACTAGTCCAGGTATTAAAAACAACTGAGTGGAATGGGACTATATGTGAAGATAGTGAAGGCTTTGGTTAATTTAAGCTGATTTTCTTAGTAAATATACAGATGCTTGTGAAAGAAACTATTTACACATTTCATTGTACTGGATTTTCTCATAAAAGTTTTGTTTGTTGATTCATGTGCATGAGAGTAGAAGCCATAGACTTAATTTGCTGTTTGCATATTTAATTTTATTGTGCTTTTTAAATATTATACCGACACGCTTTATATAAAGAAATACATGATGTTGAATAAAAATACATACATACAAGTATATAATGGATAGTCTTCAATGAAAAACTGTGTCTGGAACAAAAATTTAAGGTAATTAAGATAATGTCCTTAGACAAGCACACAAGACATTTATTTGTACAAATGGGGCTCTCCAATGACCACAACCTGACAGATACTCTTAAATATCATAAAGCCAAATTACTTGAAAGTGCACTGAATATTCTTAACATAATATCTTATCTTATTCATTTTTAGATTAATGTACTATCCAATAAATTATGAAGTTATACAAATTATATTTTACCTAAGATTGATGCTGGGCAGAGTATTTTTTATTTTATAGAATTGCTACACTTTTGGGGGTATACAAAGAGAATAATGATCCTTTTGTGTAATTAAAATTTTGAAGAAAAAGCACTTTTTAAAAATTTTGTCTTGATATCCACCAAAACAGGTTTTCCCCCCTTGCTTGGAGTAGATACACCCACTTACAAAACTGTGAGACCACAGGAGAGTCACCAAATTCTACAGTACTACTTACTTATTTCATCATTTAAACAAGTGTTACCATTGACCTCTAAGATACTTTATGATCTTAAAATTACACGAAGAGGTTGGCAATCATACATTTTTACAACTCTATCAAACTTACAAATTTACAAGAGTAATTCTAGGAAGCTATTTCAAAACAGTTGCCTTAAAGTATAATGTTATTTATTTGATTTATATAAAAATCAGAATATGTTACCTAGTTCAAATCCTTAGGATTTGCATACAATTATAAAACAAGTGGTCACTTTAATAATTATGCCAGCTTAGATTATATTTACTACTATTTTCTGTTTACCAAAGATTTTCCTAAGTGTGCAGAGCTTGTAGAGAGAGAGTGTGTCCTGATGATTAAATTCTATTATAGGAGACAAGGTAATAGGAAAGATTTGATTTGACCAAATGTATGCATATATGGGTATTGTATATTTGTATCAATTTCTGCATAAATGTATCCATATATACGTATATTTCTAAATATCATTTCTAAGTATTACTTTGTATTTGGGAATTATTTCTTTTTAGCTGACTGTGTATTAGCTAGTCTAATTTTGTTTTCTAGCAAGTTTGCCCTCATCATTCAAAAAATCATGCATAAACTTCCTGAATTCATTTTCTCTTGCATCGTTTGATATATTATTTTGTTTCTTGGACTGTTTCAAACATCTAAAAAATGAAAGCAACCAATCACAGAAAGACAACCTTCATCAACATGCCACAGTTACAGATTCCGGTGACTGATGAAGCTGGGAAAGCAAATTTAGCTTGCTCTGAATGCAAAGCTGCCAGTACTCTGAGTCCTAATACTTCTACTTTCAATTTATTTTATTATTTAATCTTAATATTGGCTTTGTGTAATTCTTTGTGCTATGTATAACAATATATAACCCTGTTGTGGCAGTGTGTCATTGTATTCATAACTCATATGGGATGAGTTATGAGTTATGAACATCCCAATATGGGATGTTGTATTTTGCCTACTTACAGGAGATTAGCATGGTAGAAATACTGGAATGATTGAGCAGTCTGCATAAAAAGAGTGATTAAGGGACAGTATAAGATGACTTAATCTCTATGAGCTACAAACATAGGAAAAAATTTTAGAAACTATAAAAGAAAATTCAGAAAATATGAAAGAAGAAAGAAGACTTTTTTTTTTTTTTTGGTGAGAACAAAAACGTAGCACATGAAGATATGGAATTGATTATATCATGTGTAGAAACAGCCTTTATATAGACCCTCTTCTTCTGCCTATTGTATGTTTCATTGTTTCTGACAATTGAGCTTCTTGCTATAATCAAGATTTAGTAACGTGATTTGAATCTTAACTAATGTAAACTTTTAAGTTTTAAGATGTTTTGACAATGTTTCAAGCATACAAATTGTACTTGATGAACTTATATATAACCACATTTATAATATATTAACTTCCGTAAAAATATTTAATATTTTAAGTAAATTTTCATTGAAATTATTGTAAACCAATATCTTAAAGAATTTTGAGAAATATCTTCAAATTTGTTTATATTAGTTATTTCACTAGACATAAAATATATTCAGTTCACCTCTGTTTTTTTCAAATTTTATCTTTCTAATAGATTGTGAAATGATAGCCTCTATTTCAATTTTTGTACAAATATTTTAACCAGGGATTTAGCTGTTGGCTCATAACTTTCAATAGCCAGTTCATTCATGCTGTTATCAAAAGCATTAACACCTCATCATATATTCAAGAGAGCAAAAGAAATGTGATGAAAGATCCCAACAATAACAACAAACTGTATCTAGAGTGAGGGGACTTGGATTGATTAGCTGAGTTGCACTTGTTGACTCTGGTTCTGATCTGTTGTATTGAAGGTTTCATATTAGTAACATGTGAATTATTATTATATCTTCCTTGACTGTACATGCATATCAAATATATAATATGTAATGTCTACTCTATTGATTAAATTTTTCAGAGACAGTATATCCTAGAAGTAAATATTTCTGGAATGGTTTTAAAATATGATGATACTGTTAGTTTTTATTCCTTTTGTATATATTTCATTATAGAGTCTCTGAATATATTCATGTCTTATTAAATTTCAAAGAAGACTTTCATGTCTGGTTTTATTTTATAAGAAAGGATGTAAAATTTATATTCAATTAATTATGTCAACTTAACCTTCATAAGCTTTTATTCAGATCAAGAAGCCAAATTGCATCTGAAGCTGTTTTCCTAAAAATGATCACATTTACTGACATCTATTTGTTTCCTCCTTTCCCCGCATGCTGTTTTTTTTTTTTCAATAAAGTGAAAAGTCCCCAGTCACTCACAGTTAAATAATTTCCTCCTAAAGTAGTCAGTATCAATCAATTATGATAAATTAAAACTGACAGGGGATAAACCAAGGATGGATGCATGGGTGAAACTGAAACAAACAAAAAGTTTAAGTGGAAAAGAAGTAAGTACAAGCAGCCAAAATAAACCAATTATTATGAAAAAGAATCAATGTTAAAAAACCAGTGTGGGCCGGGCGCAGTGGCTCACGCCTGTAATCCCAGCACTTTGGGAGGCCGAGACGGGCGGATCACGAGGTCAGGAGATCGAGACCATGCTGGGTAACACGGTGAAACCCCGTTTCTACTAAAAAATACAAAAAATTAGCCGGGCGAGGTGGCGGGCGCCTGTAGTCCCAGCTACTGGGGAGGCTGAGGCAGGAGAATGGCGTGAACCCAGGAGGCGGAGCTTGCAGTGAGCTGAGATCCGGCCACTGCACTCCAGCCTGGGCGACAGAGTGAGACTCCGTCTAAAAAAAAAAAAAAAAAAAACAGTGTGATTATGTACACACACAAATGCACATGTGCACACACACACACACATACACAGATACATATAGTTATACTTTAAACTCCAAAATGTTTATATTTTACTATTGTTGGTATAACTTAAAAATCAATAGGATGTATGCTGTGTTTCTTTTTCTTTCCTATAAAATATATCAACTTACTGCATCTACTTTCACCTGTTCCTAAGTCATATTCTTATACACTTTATGAGTAACCTTAATACTTGGACTAACATCTTGTCTTTTTCTGATGGTTTCTTTTCAATGGGAAATCAATCATCAAAACATGTTGTACTTTTATACAAAACATTACTATTTCCACCACCAAACATATTTAACAGTCATATGAACACTGTACTTTTCTCCAGCATGAGAAAAGTATTATTAAATAAGTAAATCAAAATTAGTCACATAATTTTTTCAAAAATGTGTTTTACAAATTATTTTACTGTCTTGTTCAAATGATACAGGTTTAATTGAATGACAGAAAAACTGAATAGAATTATAACTGATGGATTTTACAGTATGGGTAGTGATAAGCATCAGTGCCAAAAGTGGGAAGCAGCTGCTAAAATTTAGTTACTGGTTCTTGTCTAAATTTGTTCCAACAATTGTATGAGCATATATATAGTACTTGTTCATCACACGTACTGAATAGGTATTGATAGCATGGCACCTGCGCAGAGGCAATCTGTATAAGCAGATTGTGACACCAAATCATTTTAGCAAGTAAAAATAATACATTTTAGTGTCTAATATATTTTAAAGAGATAATTCTGTGAGTATAGAAGAGATATCTGTGGTTTAGTAATGGGCTAAGAAAAACTGAAGTTTTTGTAAACATTATGCTAAAATGAGTCATCAACGTGATATTGCTGCACAAATATAATTTCTATTCCTTTTAGCATTAGCTAAAATGTTTTTAATGATGGCACTAGTTTATATTTTAGTGTTTATGTTTCTAAAAGACTTAATTTTATGTATATTTTCTGAGATAATCTTCCTCAAAATACTGTTGGGAATCATTAAACTCCTTTTAAAGATGAGTGAATTGCATCTCAGTACGTTTATTTGTCTTGCACTCGATCTCACTGCTAATAGTATTTTTCTCTCTTAGTTCAATGTATATTACATGCAGTGACATAAAGCTGCATTTTATTCTGCATGCCATGATTTTGGAAGGTCATAGAGAAATGGGGAACATTCAGAGGAGAGTGACTAGGGTAGTCAGGGAGACGGGAGTACAAAAAAGCTTTAAAATTTAGCAAAAAAAGGTTTTTCATTTTTTTCTAGCTGGACATGCAATTCTCAGCTTTCTTGTCTCAATGCAGCTGTGCAACTTTGTTTCTCACTCTCTCCTTGAAGCCCTTTATTTTCCTGGTTTATTATGCCCTGCTAGCTATGCCTGTGTCTTTCTGAATATTTCCCCTCTTTCAACTTATAGTTTCCTGTTCTGTGACCCATATGAATAAGGCCATGTGAGAAGATTCTAATGAGTTCTAAACTTTGGATCTCTAAATTATCCAGAGCTTTCTTTGTCAGTAGAACAACCTTTCTTTCTTTTGTCCGAGAACATTGATCTTCCCTTTCCTGAAGAATTTGTAATAGTCTCCCTTGAAATAGTTCCCTTGCAAGGAACTGCTGGAGTGCTTCTGGGCGGGGACACGCTCGTATCACCTCTCATTGTTCCTAGACCTATACTCAGTTACAAATCTCAGCAAGACCCACAAGGTAAAGAGTTGCTATGCATATCAAAAAATTGCAAGATTTTGCCAATGTATACTGACCAATATTTAAAATATATATATGGCCACAGAGTCTAGAGATGTTGAATCATGTAAAAAGGAAAATGTTGCAGCTCAATTATATTGATTTGGATTCACTAATCTGATTCTGAATTCAATGTATTAACTTGAATGGCTGGGGACAACTCTAAATGTTTGATTGATTGCTTGATTGAGACTTGTACCCAAAGGGGAACTTAAGTAAAGATAGAATGTCAGAACTTCCTTGATACCCTGTAGAGGAAAGTATCCAGAGGTCTGGACTTTTGTGCAAGCTGTTCCTCCACTTGGCCGTAAGAACCAGGTGATGGGATTCATGATCAAAGTATAGGTGACAAATAGGGATGATTTATTGAGACTCTGGCTGACCCTTACTGAAGAATCACAATAAAACTTCTAGGATTTTAGAATAATTGCTCTTTGAAATTCAAATTTCAGTAGTAGAGAATGAATGCTTGAACTGGAGACAAAAATTTACCATGTGACCTGAGCTGCTCTCATGAAATGAGTGTGGTCTGACTCACCTGACCATAAATTTGGGTGTACTCTGCAGCATATCATTGTTAAGTGGCAGTGAATACATGAGAATCCTCTCAAGTACTGCACAAAAGAAACAAGTGGGTAAAGCATGTGACGCAGGGGTTTGTAGCTCCTCCTCCTCCTCTATTGCCTTCTGACTCACCTGCTATAGCCTAGTGGATAATTCACTAGGACAAATTGACAGAAGCAATTCAATGGGGAATGGAAAATATTTTCAACAAGTAGACAATACAATATTATTTTACAACAAAGTGACCCACGTCTCATACAATGAAAAATATTAGCTCCAAACAGGTCATAAAGATAAAAGTATAAATCTTTTACAATAAAAAAGTAAGAGATATTTCTGAACTTGGATGAAGTAAAGAGTTCTTAGATACTTTGCTGAAAGCATTATCAAGAAAGAGAAACAACTGTAAACTTTGAAAAAGCTTAACATTTTCATCAAATTTAAACCATGAATCTTTCAAAAAGTACCAATAAGGTCATGAAAAATAAGCTACAGACAGGGAGAAGCAGTTTGCAAATCGTATGTCTGATTGAAAAAAAAAACTGGTATTCTAGGTAAACAATTAAATGCTACAGCAAAATACAAGTAAGACAACACATTTTAGTTTAGACAAATGTATAAATAGATCACAAAATAATATACATGAATCCTGAATAAGCACACGAAATGATGCTCAACATCATTGGTTATTAGGCAAATGTAGATTAAAACCCTGACACGGTCACTAGAATGACTACCACACATGATAAACAACATTAATTCTTAGTGAGGTTTTGTAAAATCTGGAGCCCTCGTGAATTTCTTGTTAAAATTTAGAATAGTGCACCCTTCTTGAAGATTAGTCTGTGAGTTTCTTAAAAAGTTAAACATAAAACTTAGTATATGACTTATCAATCACAATTCTAAATATTTACTCAAGAAAAATAAAACATTTTCATATAACTACTGATATGAATGTTCAAAGAGTTATTATTCATTTCTGAAAGCTGAAAATAATCCAAATGTCCATGAACCAGTGAATGGATACACAAAATTTATTTATGCGTACGATGAAATACTCTTCAGTACTTAAACAGATTACTCATACATACTGCAACGTGAGTGAACCCCAATAAACAGGATGCTAAATGAGAGAAGCCAGATGCACAGGATTACATATTGCATGGTTCTATATATATATAAATTTCCAGAAAAAGTAAAAAAAAAAAAAAATACAGACAGAGAACAGATCATAGGTTGCCTGGTGCTTGGAGTAGGAGAATTGACTACAAATAAGCATGAGGAGCTTTTCTGGGTATGCAAATGCTTGTCAACTAAACTGTGCTGATTGCTGCATAACTGTGCACATTTGTTAAAAAGGATTCAATATTAAAGTTATAATGGATGAATTTTAAGGCAAGTAAATTATACCTCAATTAGTTCAAAAAGGAATAGTAAATTTACAATAGACCTTATTTGCTATCATGATATTTTATTGAGCATTTCTTCTGACCAAGCCATTTGTTTAATAGCACGTGAAGTGCAGCAAGGAATAATGCCTGGGATTTACAGGTGTTTACCAGCCACAAGCTCTGACATGAGAACATAGTGGAATTGCCTTGGGGAAGATAATTCACAACACTGGTTGGATTGGATATGGGAACAACACATTGTAGGCCTGAGCTGTTGCACTTTCAGATGGAGATACAGTGCTCTTTTCTCCAGTAGTCACAATTTACAGTTCCAGTAATCAAGAAAAGGGAAGGGCTCTTCTGACAAGGCTGTCGACCCACTAGTGTAATACATGCTTTTCTATTCCCACAACTTAAGACTCTCTTGGTTTTCCCTCTTAAAAGAGGAAGTCTTCACCATGAGAAAAAATAATAGTCCTATTTGCCTGATCACTTCCATCCCCGATTTCAGTGAATCAATAGAGGTAAAGAAAAGGATTATAGGCCTGGCTGCCTGCCTATCAATGAGAAATAAGATGATTGCTAAATAATGGAGGTGATAGAGAATATATATGAAATGTAAGATTTCCCTTAGAGGATCTCATAATACTGCCATGTCCTATTATTGAAGGTGATTACCAAAGGAAAATGGAATTGCTAATTAGAAGATGGTAGTTAAAAGTACTGGTTAGAACTACATGGTAAGTTGCAGAAACAAAAATTATAATAGTAATCAGTATTTCTTTGTTATTTCATATAAACATATATATATATACTATATATACATATTTTATACACACACTATATATGTGTGTGTGTGTGTGTGTGTGTGTATAGCATTTTATCTTCTTTCATTCTCCTGCCATCTAACATAAGATGCATTAATGGTAGTTAACCTTATATATCAGTATTTACAAGTTAGGGATTCAAAGGAGTACAGAAAAATGAATATCACTCAAAAGTGACTTTGCATTCTTTTTTCAGGAGAGGGTTAATTCATTTTTAAATGTGTAAGATACAGTTTTATCATGTTAGGTGAAGAAAAATTTATTCCTGTCTGTATTTGAAGTTAAATATAAAATAGTTGTGTATAGATGCTAAGTTGACGAGGGGTATTTCCAGAATTGATATTCTTTGTGTAGTTCCAGACTGAAACTGGCGAACAGAGGAATTTTGGGTGATATGTGGAAGGCAGGAGTGAGGAAAAGTTAATATTTATGCTTTGAAGGATAGTGGACATTACCAAGCACTGTAGCTACTTGCATTGCTACTGGTGTGCTAGTTTAACTCCTAGACGTGAGACACATGGCCTTCATTCCTTCCCTCCTGGGCAGATCTCCTCCTTCAGCTTTTCAAAGTCCTGTCCAAGTGTGTGTAGCTCCATGATAAATAACAAGTGTTTACTCTGCAAGACACCTGAATCATTGAGTTTGGCGGCAGAGAGGGACAGAGATGATTACCAGTTATCTTTGTTCTCCCAAATTTCATGCTCAGTGTGTTTTTCCCAACTGTTGTTCCAGCTAATTTGTATCAACTTCGGGTTCAATGTTAGAGGCAAAGGCAACAAACTTAGATTTAGTAATAAATGTGCAAGACCTTATTTCTATCATGAATTCCTTAACCTAAACCTTTCTTTGTTGTGCTGGTTCTGTGATCAGACCCTGAGGAACACACCACATATATATCTTTCAAGAGAAACAGTGGTTGTGGCAAAAGAAAATGAAAATGTCTTCTGGTAATCCTTGAGAGGTAGGAAAAGACATAACAGATTTAAAAATATAAGGAGGTCAGTTTTTACTAAATAAAAGTTTTCAAAACATGGCACCAAGACTCCTTAATAGAGAATAGATTTCTCTGGTGATTAGTGATGTTGAACATTTCCCGGCTAATTCACAAGGTTCAGTTGTCAAACCTTGAATTCCCCAGTGTTCATGACACACCACATTTTCCAGGGATCCTTTCAGCCTTTAAATGAACACAGCAGAGATACCTGGTCTAGTTCATTCCTGCCCAATATGGGATTCCTCTAACACACATTTGACTTGGGATTTACATACTCATCTGCCCAAGACTTCAAATCCCCTCTGTGATCCGAGGCTCTTCCTATTTAATTTCTCTTTCTCCTTTCATAGTTTTTGAGCTGTCTCTAAAGCCTCTCCCTAATTGCTTTCACTCGCTCCCATTTTATCCTTTAAGGAAATACTCTCTCATAGGTCTCTTGCTTGTCTCATTCTATTTCGCCTAATTCTCAAAAGACATGTACTGACACAGGGGGATGGACGATTTGAAAGTCTGAGTAAAGATCAATAACACCTCTCACACTTATTTATACTATCCCTATAAAAAGAAGAATTGAATTCAGGCATTTAAACATCCTCTCCTCAGTCAAATAAAAAACAAATAAAAATTCTGATTGGTTTCTAAATGACAAAGGAAAAGAGATCTGGTGTTTAGTGTGTTCCAGATTAATGGTTAGCTCTTTTCTAATCTCCTAATATTTAATAAAATGTTTTATTATTTTCTCACTTCTAACCATAAAAAGACAGTGAAAAACTACTAGATATTTTAGTTAATTCCCAGATTCCATGTTGGTAGTCTGACCAGTCGGACTGAGGCAGGATAGGTAGTCAAGAAAATGACCATGTCCTCAGGATGCAGTGACCTTGGTGAGCACAGAGCCCACACAATAAGCCTTAGCATTCACATTGTAATTGAGCTCACTCAAACAAAGCTATCTTCAGTAGGGACTTTCCCTTCTAGAAAGCATGTGCATTTTGATCATACCTGTCCTCAAACTAAGCCGTTGCTCATTATAATAGTAAAAAATACACCCGTGGCTAGAAATTTAAGATGCTAATGAGAAATGCAACTTGTAAACCAGCATGTACAGCTACTGCGCATGTGCACCCAGAAGATCACTCAGAAAATGATTCCTAGTAACCCCTCTCTCCACCTCCTTATTAATAATAATGTAAAACTCCCATAAAGGGAGTTTCTCCAACAACAATCCATGCTGTTTCACCCTTACAAGCAGCCTGTCCTGAAATCTCTCTCTCAGGGTGTACTGTCTACTGTTCACTTAACGTACAAAATATTCTTTTCCTTTTGCAATGAATTACTCTATACTGTAATTCTTTTGCTGTGGTCTCCTGTTTAAATTCTTTTAAACTAAAAAGACAAGAAACAAGGTATCACATCAGTCGTCAACATGACAACTATGCTGTGAGGAAGTCTAAGGTAGCACAAGGTCATACATATAATGACCTTGAGGACAGAGAGATACCTGCAAAGACTCAGCAGTTCCAGGCATCTTAACCTAGGTGCCAGCCATATAAGTCAAAAGTCATCTTGAACATTCTAGCCCCAGCACACAATACATGGAGAGAAACTGAATACCCAGGTAACAGTCAGATTCAAGACCCTAGACTTGTCTGTCAAGCTATCACAAGCATCTCCAGCCATTGTAGATGCCTAACTGAGGACTTATGCTGATAAAAGGTAGCTGTCTCCACCATGCCCTGCCTGAATTCCTGACCTATAAAATTATAAGCATGCTGAAATAGCTATTGCTTTATATCCTAAATTGTGGGATGATGTGTTTTGTAGCATATGCCCTTAAGAAGGAGACCAAATTAGGAATAGACTCAATGATTACCACCAACTGAAAGATGTATATGTTCAGCAGAATCTTACAGTACATTTCACATCTGTCAGTTATGTTTGTATTAGTTTGTTCTCATGCTGCTAATAAAGACATACCTGAGACAGGGTAATTTATAAAGGAAAGAGGTTTAATTGACTCACAGTTCCACATGGCTGGGGAGGCCTCAGCAAACTTACAATCATGGCAAAAGGGGGAGCAAACATGCCCTTCTTCACATGGTGGCAGCAAGAAGTGCTGAGCAAAAGGAGGAAAAGCATCTTACAAAACCATCAGATCTTGTGAGAAGTCACTCACTGTCACTAGGACAGCAGCACGAGAGTAACTTCCCCCATGATTCAGTTACCTCCCACCGGGTCTGTCATACGTGACACGTGGGGATTATGGGAATAATGCAAGATGAGATTTGGGTGGGAACACAGCCAAACTATATCAATGTTTGTGTTAGTTAATATTTAAGAATACTTCAACTCCTATATTAACCCAATGAAGCTTTTTTAAATGTCCTTAACTTCCCTTTATCTCATATACAGATGTCTTTAATGATATCAAATAAAGAACAAACCCTTAATGGTTAAGTGAAATATCTTAATCAAAATACATATTTAATCATACGTTGTTTAATTTTAGTGGGCTTGAATATATTTTAGTTCAGTAGTACAGACGACTGGAAAAAAAAAAAAGCAGTCTAAAATAAACATTCAAAGCCGTGAATTACAAATTTACATTTTAAAGCAAATATCAAAAAATGCTGAAAATTACATAGAAAGAAAAGCCATTATCTATTTCCTTTTGCTAAAAAACAGAAATACGTTGACCAATGCCATTTAAAAAGCTGTGGTTCTCAGTTTCTTAAATCTGATAAACTGTTCTTAGAAAACCAAGGACTTCATATTAATATTTGTTATATTTTCTCAGAGCACTTTAAATCAGGTTACAATGACATTAAAATAAAGCCAGAAAAGATCGTGGATGGGTGTGGTGGCTGATGCCTGTTATCCCAGCACTTTGGGAAGCCAAGGTGGGGGGATAACCTGAGGTCAGGAGTTCAAGACCAGCCTGACCAATACGGTGAAACCCCATCTCCACTAAAAAGACAAAAATTAGCCAGACGTGGTGTGCACCTGTAGCCCCAGCTACTTGGGAGGCTGAGACAAAAGAATTGCTTGAACCCCAGAGGCAGAGGATGCCGTGAGCTGAAATCACACCACTGCACTCCAGCCTGGGAGGCAAGAGCAAGACTCCCTCTCAAAAAAACAAAACAAAACAAAAAAAACTCATATTAAAAGAAAGGGAGGGGTTACTTAGAGTTTGGATTGTCATTTATTTAAAATGAAAAAAATATATTTACTATATATACACATAAATATATTATATAAATATATTTATATAATGTAATAAAATAAATGTATCACTATAATACATAAAATATTTTATATAATAAACATATATATTTATTACACATCTTCAATATGTCAAGTATTTCCTATGTGCCAAACATTTTAATCCTCAAAATCGCCTTACAAAGTAAGTTTTAAGATCCCTTTTGTTCAAATAGAGGTCAGTTATTTCAAAGACATACAAGATTCTACCCACTTCCATCGGCTTCTAAGAGGAAAATAAGTGTTTGGTGTAGATTATCTGCTTTTAAAATTTTAGAGCCCTGCTTTCTGAGGCAAGACAGCTTTTTTTCTACTTCAAAAAGCTGTATTTTAGTTTTTGTCATTTTGACCATTTGCAAAGCCTTTTTCTTTTCTTTTGGAATTGCATCTCCTAGTCATTCTCAGCTGTAAACTTAATAAGGAGATTCCAGGACACAAGGGTCAAGGGTATCTTGGGGTCCCCGGGTGACTGTAAAAGATGTCAGCAACTTGTTAATAGAAAGATAATATTAGCATCCTCTTTCAGAGTCATGACAAAGCTGCCTAGGAAGCACAACTCAAATTATTTATTGGAATAGTCACAATATCCCAAATAACTTACACTTCCATAATTGATGGAAATCAATTTTATATTTATTTCTCCTAGGGTCCAGATGCAATCTGAACCAGAAATGACTATTTAAAAAATGTTCCATACTTTTCTAGCTTTAGTTAAAATTATGATTACTTTGTAAAAATGCTTAAACAAAGTTAATAAACCTTTGTCAGACACACTCTGGAATTAACTTAACATGATGTAGCTAAACTGATTGAGTTAAAATTGATTGTTGCCTCTGAATATAAGATCAGTGTTTAGCCAATGTGCAAGATTTTTTAATAGTATAGCCTGGTATTCTTAACTGACATTCTCACATATATGACTCACCCACTAAGTAGTATGAGAAGAATGAAATATAACAGTGGTTATGCTGAAATCACTCCAGCTAAAAATATTTTAATGAATCTTTTGTGTCACCTAACCTCAAAGGTTTCAGAATTTTAGTTGGGGCTATTTGCTCCAATAGACTAAAAAAGCATTGCTATTATTTCTTACGACGCTTTTCCACGTTTTCAAAGTAAAAGAACTTAGTGAACATTGGACTTATTTCAGATTCAGTGTCCGTTTTAGAGGTGAGACAATTTAAGAATCACTCCTGATTGGCTTCTCTCTGACAGAATGAAATCAATGCTAAATGACCAGCTTACACCAAGCTGGCAGCCTCAATCTAGTGGGCCGCGATGGGGACAGCATGAGTTCTTTCAGACCGTCCTCGCCAACTGTGAGGAAGCGTACTTCCTGTGGTTCACTGTTATTCCTGAAGCCTTTGAAGAGTGTAAACGTAGGACCACTATGAATTGAAGCCTTCTATTTGAGCAGATATCCTGGCAACTCGTCTTTACTAAATCTGGGTCAGATTTCTTCTACCTTTCAAAAGGGGCAAATTAACCAAAGATATTTTATTCTATTCATACCATATTGTTAATACTTAGAGTGGTTTGGATTCTCAATACTGGTCATATTTAAGCATCCTTCTCCATATGACTAGAGAGTTATTTTTATCATACAAGATAAAAAATGTGTTGGGACTATTCACCCCATCTCATCTCAGCATCTACTTACTTGAAATTCCAAAAATACCTCTGCCATGACTCACGCCTAACAGAGATATAGAACAAGAAAATTAAAAGGATGAAGCAGGGCTGCTACACTGATAAATGTCCACACTTTATAGCTTCTTTTGCCCAGTAAAGTATTGACATACGCTCTGATGTACGTATGCTATTCCTGGACTGTACATATTATATTTTTTTTACCCATTAGCAGGAGAAAAGAGTCACATTGGGTTTTAGAAATCAGGTAATTCCAATTATACATTTTTTTGGACCATCCCAGATACATCTATAAATAGTTGTATACAGTTTTAAAAGGCACACCATTGCTCATCTTTCAGCATGCAAATAGAGCAAATTAGGAAATAAATGTAAGCAAAATTTGATTTAAGAATACTTGGAAAAAAATCCTTTGGAATACACATAGTTGATTCTGGTAATTTTCATAATCAAGTTATGTTTTAGTGATACATTTAACATTTGAAACAGGTAATTTATTTTTATGGAAAATAACACCAAACTGAAATTCTTGTATCTACATCCTTGGCTTCAAAATAGTAAAATAATACTATAGTTACCCATGAAGCTACTTCATTACTTGCTCCTTTGGAAAGTCCATATTATAATTATTGTAACAAGGTCATAGCTAAAGATTAGACTGTAGCAAAATTATTTTATTAGGTTGATGCAAGAGTAATTATGATTTTACCATTACTTTGAATGGCAAAAACTGCAATTACTTGTGCAAAAACTGCAATTACTTGTGCACCAACTAATAAAAGACAGTTCATTGTTGAGTTTTCATTTTGAAAATCATTGTAATCATCACACTCTTATAATTCCACCTATGGATGGCTTGATGGCAATTAGCAGAATTTGAATTCCCTTTGTATTTTCTTTTCCATCAAGAAACTGACTAAAGTAGTTAATTTTAAGTGCTTTCACCTAATTATAGTCAAAGAGATGGACTAGAAGGAGATAGGAAGATAAATAACACCAGCGTTACCAGTCTTCCACCAAATAAAGGTCCACTTCCAGCTAACACATTTCATGACAAAGTCATGACTGATGATGCTATTTCACTATTTAAGTCATGATAAATGATGCTCTTTTTAAAGAAACAATTCAGAAAAAAATGTGGTCATTTTGTACAGTAAAATATTTTCAGGGGTCTTTACACTGCAATTTCATCACAGTGCATTAGACCACTTTGGGAGGCCAAGGCGGGTGGGTTACCTGGGCTCAGGAGTTTAGGACCAGCCAGGCCAACACGGTGAAACCCCGTCTCTATTAAAAATACAAAAAAGTAGCTAGAAGTGCTGGCGGGCGCCTGTAATCCCAGCTACTCGGGGGGCTGAGGCATGAAAATTGCTAGAACCCGGGAGGCAGAGGTTACAGTGAGCTGAAATTGCATCATTGCACTCCAGCCTGGGCAATAACAGTGAAACTCTGTTTCAAAAACAAACAAACAAGCAAACAAAAAAACAAAGTGCATTAGACATCATTCTTATTCTTAAAAAACGATTGTGTAAAAAATTCTAATAAAATAATTATTAATTATAGCACTTATATTTTATATCTGTGTATCAATATCTATATCTTTAATATATACATTTATATATGGCATGATATACATTTTAAAATTAATGCAGATTTCAAACTGTAAGAGTAACAGCTGTCTTAATTTCCTATGGATATCATACCAAATTATTATAAACTTAGTGGCTTACAATAGCAAGAATACATTCTCTTAGTTTTGGAGGACCTAACCCTGAAATCAAGGTGTTGTAAGGGTTGCTTTATTCTAGAGAATGCTTGGGCGTATCTGTTCCATGCCTCGCTCTTAGTTTTTGGTGACTGTCAACAATTCCTGGTTTTTCTTGGCTTGTGCATGCATCATTCTAATTATTGCCTTTGTCTTCCCATGGGCTTCCTCTTTGTATATTTCTGTGTCTTCTTTTCTGTCTCATATTATGATACTTTCACTGAATTTAGGGCCTACCAAAAGTTCAAGATGATCTCCTCTAGAGATCCTTAACTTAATGACATCTACAAAGATCTTATCTCCAAATAAGCTCACATATACAAGCACGGGGGTTTGGGACTTGAATATATCACTTTGAGGCATCTATTCAACACACTACAATAGTGCACAGGAGGACAAAATCACTCTTGATAACAAAAACAGCAAATTACCAGGATGGACTCACAATGCTGAATATTCATGTGTAAATTCTATTTGCCTGCAGAACTGCCTGCATTGTTTTGGAGCAATACCAAAGCATATTGCACTTTTTTTCCATTGTAATCCTGAATTCATTTCCAGAATTCTATAGCGTTTGTGTTAGTCCGTGCATTGTTGTAAAAAAATACCTGAAGCTGGGTAATTTATAAAGAGAATAGGTTTATTTGGCTCATGGTTCTGCAGGCTATATAAGCATTGCACCAGCATCTGTCCAGCTTCTGGTGAGGATCCAAGAAGCTTACAATCATGGTAGAAGGCAAAGATGGAGCCAGCACATCACATAGTGAGAGAGGTAGCAAGAAAGAGGTAAGGAGGAGATCCAGACTTTTCAAACAATCAGTTATCTTGTGTACTAATAGTGAGAACTCACTCATCACCAAGGGAATGGCGCTAAACCATTATGAGGGATCCGCCCACATGACAAAACAGCTCCCACTAGGCCCCACCTCCGACATTGGGGATGACTTTTCAACATGAAATTTGGAAGAAACAGAACATCTGAACAATATCATGGTCGCTTTTGTCCTTGGACGAAGTCATGTATCCCTGGAACTATGCTAAACTAAATAACCCGATAAATAATCTTTTTAAGACAATCGTGTTGAAGAATACAAAGGAATATTAACTTGTCCAAGGTTGGACAATTACTAGTAATGGAACCAAGATTTAAATGAATATCTAATTGGAGTTTGAAAGTAATCACTACACTGTACTAGGAACACTTTGTGTTTACATTTCAGTGACATAAATATTGTTTTGACTACATTTTATGGCCCAAGAGATCAAAAAATACATCAAGTACATTTTGCCAATAATTCTTTCTGCCCTAAGGGGGAAAAAGAAACATTAGGCATAATTAAAACCATCAAATAAATTTTTATTTTCATATATGTGATCTGTCTAAAGAACCTTTGCAGTTCCCTGAAACCATTATGGATGGTGGTGGTAATACAATATGTAGGAGAAATTTATTAGGAATGTGTGAAGGAACCGATGTGGCTATGCCTCCAAAAATGGCAAAATTAGGGAAACAAACAAACATAAAAGAGATAATTTGGGGTTTTGATTTGATCTCCACTACCGTAAGTCCCTGGGGACCTTTGAAATTCACTGAACTCTAGCAGAGTTCATTGCCCTGCATTCAACTACTAGTGGCCAAATTGCTGGAGGAGAATGGGAGAAAACAATGTAATAAGTGGTCTTTGCATCTAAATTGCATGATTCTGATTTTTTTGACTTACCAGCTAACCTGAAAAGTATTAATTTAAAAATATATAATGTAATGTATTATTCACTATTAGAATGTTGTTCCAGATACTGTTCACTACATTTCTTTGCATCTCATTGAGAAGGAAGCAAGATAAAAGAAAATTTCTTATTCTCATCGTACCATTGTCCCATTATCAAAAATACTTTGAGATCTATTGAATAATAAATATGTTTTTACATTATTTTTTCTTCCTCTCCTACAACTTTAACTTCAAATTTGCAAGTTTTTCATTAATATTATCTCTGGCATCATCATTTTTAAACTGTTCATGTTTGTTTATGCTGTTTACACCAATTTGTTCACACACACTTTTTTTTCTTTCTTTCTTTCTTTTTTCTTTTTTTTTTGCCTTAGTTTCAGTATCAGGCTTAGACCCAGGAAAGAGAAACAGGTATCTTGGATCCTGCAGTTCAAAATGCCCCACTCTGACAATTCCCCCTACTTAGAGGGGGTAATCCACAGACCTAAGCAGATATGAACACTCACAGCTTGCATTCCCCTTTAAATTTACGTTACACATACCTGAAACGATGAGATTTTCTTACCAAATGATCTTAAGTTAATTTCCAGGTTACATGCAGACTTTTTCTCTGGTCTACTAAGAGAGGTTAATCCACAGAGCTAAGGGAATAGGAACACGCACAGCTTGCATTCCCCTTTTAATTTACGTTCCACACGCTTAGAACGATGAGATTTTCCGAATGATCTCAAGTTCATTTCCAGGGCACCTGCTGACTTTTTCCCTGGCCTATCATATGTAATGTGGATTATGCTCCAATGTGTGTGCATCCTTAGGCTCAATGGACTGGCCAGGGAATGACTTTTGCAGAAGATTGGATGGAGAGTGAACATAATGTTTAGGTTTTTCACAGATGTTTGTGTGAAGCCCTTGCTGGTACAGGATAGTGCGAGGAGTGGGAGTAGGAGAACAAGGGTTAGCAAAGAATGTGGTGCCTAACTTTTTTCGTGCTGCCATACTTGAGAGTGGAATGTTGAGTAGTCTAAATGTGCTAATTGAATATTTTCTTTGGCTCATAACTTTTAAATATTAGTGTATATGTAATACAGGCGTTAATTTGTTCTTCTGGCTTAGTCTCCATAAATGTTAGAGAAGGGTTCGCTTATTATTGTGTGCATATTTTTATAAACTTTATTATTCTTTCATATTAAATAAATAAGATAGAAAATTTTCTCTGAGGCTGTTCTTAGAAATAAAACCTTGCAATGGATTGTTTACCTTATGACAATTTCCAAATAAATTCTACTTTGCAATCACTCATTTCCCACTAATTATTTGATCTCACATCTTCAAGAAGAGAAATTGTTATAAATCGATTTATATGTCTTGTCTCCATCTAATAATCCATTTACTTACCATTGTTGTATCATCAAATGATCAGTTAATTTATAAACTTATCTAAGACAACAAAATATCTCCTTTATCTGTCTGAGATTTATATAAATTGATAATATAACTTTAAGATTTTCTTTAATAAAAGTTTGAATCTCACCTGTATATTTTTTACATAATAAGTTGGGAAATCAACATATAGAACTAGTAAAACTTGATGGCAAATTTTAAAACACTTCTCACTCTCAGTTGGAAGCACTGAATTTAGTAGTTAAATGGCCTCTTTCTGTCACCAAAAGATTACACTTTGAGAGTGGTTTTCTTGCAGTTTTAATATTGTGACCAATGGAAATTTCCTGCTATGAGGGTCACTGTTTTGTCTCTTTCCAAATGGGTTTTTCTACTTTGTAGAGAAGGCATTTTCAGAGTCACTGTTTATTTTTAACCTGGAAATATGGTTTTAAACATGGAAGGTTGCTAATTCCGATGCGTCGTTTCTTCAGGTGTTATAATTGAATGGTTACTCTAAACCAGAATAGTTTCATAAAATGCTCATAGTATATTTCCAAATTGGTATTCAAAATATATTTTGCTAAGGAGAGATTTTCTTGAATATGTTTGCTTTTGCGTGACATCACAAAATTTAACAGAAACTGGGAGTTTTAAAACTATACATTATCTAGAAAAGAATCCTATATTACTGAAAGATTCTTGAAATTTCACTTGAGAAAGAATGTTAGTTTAATATTTTTATTTGTAGATAAAAAGCGGAACAAAATTTAGACAAATCAGGGTTTAAGCTACCACTAATCCAAAAATCATGCCAGAAAATATAGCATATATAAACATCTATTGAAAAATCAAAAATAAAATGTTTTATGAGTACATTATATTTGAAAAATCAGAAAAGTTAGTAGTGTCTCTCTAAATTAATCAATGGTTGAGTCTTCAATTCTTTGCTATTGGAAGGCTACACTGCTGTACTATGTCTGAACAAACAGATCTTATTGATTTGAGCTCTAACAAATTGAATTCAAAGATCATTTAATATAACATCTTACAATTCACCCAGCGGGCGCCTGTAGTCCCAGCTACTTGGGAGGCTGAGGCAGGAGAATGGCGTGAATCCGGGAGGCGGAGCTTGCAGTGAGCTGAGATCCGGCCACTGCACTCCAGCCTGGGCGACAGAGCAAGACTCTGTCTCAAAAAAAAAAAAAAAAAAAAAGGAGAAGCTGGCACATTAAACTTATTAAAATACATATACATTTAAAATGAAGTAAATATATTTGAAGTACATATGTGCACATGTGTATATGTATATACCCACACAAATATATATATATGCACATATATTTGTGTATTAAAAGGCATTGCTATATAGCTATAGAGAAATAATTTCAGAAAAAACACAGATTCTCACCATTGAAAAGAACTGTGAAGGTAAGACAATTCTATTTGTCATTAAAAGATATTATCAATATTACTAATCTAGGAAAATGCTATGAAATGTATCACTAATTAGGCAAAATTGTACTAAACTTTTTACTGGGTTTTATGGAATATAAAACACTATGTATTCCAAACATTGTATTAAAAGGTCACAAGAAATCTGGCAATTTTATATATAGGCTGACTTTTAGGTCTTAGCTGTCTTAATGCAGCTATATACAATGAACATACGAGCAGCTCTGTGAATTCATTGGTATTATGTACATTCAATTCATTTATTTATTCATTTAGCTATATGTTTGATAAATAACTTTAAATATGCCTCTAAATTACATGCAATTATAGCTAGCAAAGATGTGGATAAGATTAGAATATGAGTTGTGAAGAAATTTTAGAAATAAATAAATAATTTTATATTGAGCATCATTAGCCTATAGTTACAGATATGTAAATATCACATTTACCAAGCTGACAACTCCGGGACATAATGGCTTAGGTTAAGTACTATTTTTTTTTTTTAACTAAAATAATGAGGGGGTTTAAGATTCGTGTTTAATGAATTATGCTGCAGCAAATTCAAAATAGAATTATTATTGAATAGTGATTACCATTCAAAATATATATAGGGGGTTCATGAATTTGCCAGAGATGCACTTCAATTCAGTCCTTAGCTTTCTAGAAACAAGATATAAGTGAACAAACTGGTTTGTGTAACAATATGCAGTGTCTATAAGACTAAGGCAAATCTAATTGCTCAGAAGAAATATGAGCAATCCCAACAAAAAAATAAATGACATAAAATTTAAGAAGCAGAAATAAGTCTCTTCAAATAAAATCTCCCTATTGCATCTTAATCATAAATAAAGTAATTAGCTATTTCTTTTAATAGCAGTAGATTTACACAAACACCTAATTCAAAAGCTGTAATTATTTTGGGAGAAATCAGAAAAAAAAAGAAAACATGACATGATGCAATTACTCACTTTTGTGATTGTCTGAACTATTGAACAGTAGATTTCAGATGATGTGGAAGAGCTGATAAACAGACTAGCCTTGGAGAAATGCACCACAAATAGACTTCTGTCAGAAGGGCCTTAGATGGATAGATATTGGGCAGGAGGGAATTTAAGATTGTATTCCCTGGCAAGTAATTGGAATAAAGCAATTCTATGCTGGCAGATAAATATTGACCTATATGCACTAACAGACAGTTGAGCTTGGAATAGAGTTGACCTTCTTGTATGGAAATTAAATAGTCTAGCCAAGATGTGTGCCTGAATGAAAAGCTATCTGACACTGGTTCAGTGGGTATTGGAGTGAATGCCTGCAAGCAAGGCCAAAATCTCCTGAACATTTTTTCTAATCCACTGCATTGTACAGATGAGTGGGGGGCTGATCATTCAAACATTTTCTATAGATACCATAATCAATCATTTTAACTAAAAATATTTTAAGTCAAGTGCAGTCATAGAGCTACTACCTTGACCACTAAAAATAAAATAAAAAATAAAAGTACCCATGTAGTACTTACAATTGAAAAATATTCTTCTTATAATATAACTTCTTATCTAATATGAGAATTTGCAGATGTTTATTTTCTTTTACTTTACCCCACCTTCCCAACTGCAAATGTTAGACCAAATTATAGGTGCAAACTAAATTACCACATGCTTATGTGTGATTATAAAAATTGGCAGCAGTCTTGAAAAATAAGTGCAAACTAAAGATTTAGAGTAGTTTATTTGAAGTCCTGCTGTCTAGTAATGATAAAATAAGTGTGCAAGGTATCAGTTAAATACAGTTCTTGAGTCATCAAAATATTTTAGATGAATATCAGGTATTTGTGTTTTCTCCATAGCCTCAGTACATGCAGACAATATACTTAATATGTCATTTAACCACTTAGGAAATGTTTCTTTAAAGACAACTTTAGAGATTATCCTTCCCCCAGAGTATACCATTTACTTAACAGTAGATTCCACTAACCATCTTTTTCTGTAGTAATAAAATAAATAGCCTACAACAGAATTAATCATAATGAAGTGACAGAGAGGGAGTAAATCAGTCTGTATAGCTTATGTTCAATTCAAGATATTTATTTGGTTATATCTAGAAATATTACTGTTAAATTTATAAATAATAAAATTATAGAAAAATGAGAAGTCGCTAAATCTCATTCACTGAAAAGTATTTAAAAGGCCTTCAAGACTATAAAATATTTAAGAAATATCTTAACATGTATTTTACAATGTAGCCAGCAACTGCAGCATGTATGCAGTATTGAAGGTCATATTAAATATTTATCAAAATTGAAAATATGATTTACTGTGAACAAGACCAAAGCAATATTGAAAGGATTGAACATCTTACAAAATGTCTTCTCTAATCATGATGAAAAAAGATCAAAATTCAATGCTAGGCAATTAAACATTACCTTTCTTAACAACCACTTAATCAAAGAAAATCTCAAAGAAATTTAGAAAATATGTTAAGCAAATAATAATAAAAACATAATACATCAAATTATGTAAAAGACACAAAGCCTCATAAGTAAAAAGTTTGAAAATATTCATAAAATAAAACATTCCAACAAAATAGTACAAGAAAATAAAAACATACATAAATTTGATGAACTCTATGAATCTATACAGACAAGAAGTCCAACAAACTCTTACAACTCAAAAACGAAAGAAAAAAACACCCAATTACAAAGCTTGGCAAAGGATGAGACAATTCTCCATAAAAGATATACGAATGAACAACAAGCACATGGAAAGCTGTTCAGTTTCAGTAGTTCTAAGAGCAAGGCAAATCAAAACCACTCCATACCCACTAAGATGACCACAGTGGAAAATTGAAAAACCAAAAGGAAAATAAGAGTTAGTGCAAGTATTGAAAAATTGGAACCATCTCGCATGGCTGGTGAGAATGTAAAATGGTACAGTCATTTTGGAAAAGTGACTGGTTGTTCCTCAGTAAAGTTAAAATAAAATTACCATATCGTCTAGTAATTCCTCTTGTATGTAAACCCAAGTCAACTGAAAACAGTTGGTCAAATACAAACTTGCACTTGAATACTTACAGCAGCACTATTCACAATAGCTAAAAAGTAGAAACAACTCAAATGTTCATCAACTGATGAACAGATAAACCAAACGTGCTATATGTATAAGGTATTATAGCATTCAACTCTCAAAAAGAATGAAATACATACATGTTATAACATAGATAATCCTGAAAAAACTATGCTAAGTTAAATCTGCTAGACAAAAACCTGACATAATGATGCTACCATTTATATAAAATATTCATAAAAGGCAAAGCCATAGACACAGAGAGCAGATTAGTGAGTGCCAGAGGCTGGGGGAGGAGCAAATGGAAAGTGACTGCTGAATCAGTTTTGGTGTTCTTTTTGGAATGCGATTAAAATTCCTGGAATTAGATAGTGATAATGATTGGGAATATACTTAAAGCTACTGAATTGTAAACTTTAAATTTCTTAAAATGGTAACTCTTATGTAAGGTGTATTTCACCACAATAAAAAAAAAGTCTGAATGCTTCTATATTTACATTGCAAATCTTCTCTCAAAGAAAATCCAGCCCCTAACAGATCCAGTGGTGAATTCTTCCAAATATTTAATGTTTCCATTGGAAAAAAGATAGAGTACTCTTTCCAACTTACATTTGAGGCCAACATAACTTTGACAGAAAAAAACAAAAAACAAAACAAAACAAAACAAACAAAACAAAACAAAAAAAAAAACTGCAAAGATATCCCAGGAAACTAAAATTGTGAAACAATGTGCTCATATTAAACTATCTCCAACACAAGTGAAATAATACATATTTTTGAAAACATAATACCAAAAGATCAATTTACATTTATTCTATGAAATCAAGGTGGATTTGCAGGTGAAAAACCATCACATTAGCAACAACAAAAAGGGTTAAAATGTGATTATATCAACAAGGAAAATAATATTTGATAGAGTTTAACAGACATTAATTTAAGATTAAAAAAAAAAAAAAAAACTTGGATGATGCTGGGAGGCCATTATCCCCAGCAAACTAACACAGGAAGAGAAAAACAAATACCACATGTTCTCACTTAAAAGTGGGAGGTAAATGATGAGAACTCATGAACACCTAGAGGAGAATAACACCCACTGGAGCCTTTTGGATGGTGGAAGGTGGGAGGAGGGAGATGATCAGGAAAAATAACTAGTGGGTCCTAGATTTAATACCTGGGTGATGAAATAAACTGTAGAACAAACCTCCATGACACAAGTTTACCTATGTAACAAACCTGCACTTGTACCCCAAACTTAAATTTAAAAAAAAAAAAAAGCAAAAGGAAATAGAGTACTTTTTGATTCAAATACAGGCTTATCTACCAAAAGTCTACAGGAAACATAAGCAATGGAAAAATAAAATCTTCCTCCTGAGATCTGGAATGAGACCAAGATACACTCTATAACCATTTCTCCTCACAATTATGCTAGAGAACTTAGCCAAGCTAATCACAAAATAACAAGAAATTATAGGTTATAAAATGGAATAAGGAAATAAAACTGGCATTACTTGCAGAGACAATGACTATATGTTTTGAGAACCCCAAAATCTGCAGATAAACTGTTAGAATTGAGAAGGATATTTAGCTTCCTACGAAGTTGATATGCAAGCATCAATTGTTTGTTAACAAAAGAGCAACAAAGAAACAGAAAGTGAAAATTATTAAATGGTATCATTCACAACATTATACACAAAATCAAATAATTGTAACAATGTAAGAAATCCACAGACACACACACACAAAATAATTATTAAGAGAACGTTAAGATTTATGTAGATAAGGTGATATTCTCTGCTCATATATTAGAAGACTCAATAATGTAAATATGTAAATTATTGCTATATTAATGTTAGATACAAATTCAATCTAACCATGATAACAACAGCTTCATGTGTGTGGTGTGTGTATGTGTGTGTGTGTGTGAGAGAGAGAGAGAGAAGGAGAGAGAAAGAGACAAAGAGAATTTGTGGTCTGATTTAAAAATATTATAGGTATAAAGACTTGAGAGCAAAAAAACTACTTGAGCAAGAACAAATTTGGAAGAATAATATGTTGAGATATTAAGAATTATTATGAAGCTACTATACATTTGACATCACACAGATGCAAGAATAAAAACCAATGAAATAACACAGACAGTTGAGAAATATTTCCATCACGGCCGGGCGCGGTGGCTCACGGCTGTAATACCAGCACTTTGGGAGGCTGAGGTGGGCAGATCATGAGGTCAGGAGATCGAGACCATCCTGGCTAACATGGTCTCTACTAACCCCGTCTCTACTAAAATACAAAAAATTATTCGGGCGTGGTGGCCGGGGCCTGTAGTCCCAGCTACTCGGGAGGCTGAGCCAGGGGAATGGCGTGAACCTGGGAGGCGGAGCTTGCAGTGAGCTGAGATCATGGCACCGCACTCCGGCCTGGGCGAAAGAGCAAGACTCCATCTCAAAAAAAAAAAAAAAAAAAATTCCATCATATATGTGCATTTATTTTATGACAGATAACACCATTCATACAGCCATGGAAGAACTAGGTTTTACAATAAATGGCGTGAGATCAACAGTAAATCTAAATTTTAAAAAATGTGAAACTTTATCTCTACCTCATATAGTAATCCCCCTTCCTTATGTGTGGCTTCCTACTCTAAAATTTCAGTTGCCCATGATGAACCTCCATCCAAAAATATTCAATGGAAACTTCCAGAAATAAACAATTCATAAGTTTTAAATAGCCTGCTGTTCTGGGTAGCATGATGAAATCTCATGCTGTTCCTCCAAGGATGGGAATAATCCCTTTGTCTGGTGGATCCACAATTTACATGCTCCCTGTCCATGAGTCATTTGGGAGCTGACTCAGTTGCCAGGTTGACTGTCCCAGATCATCACAGCGCTTATGTTCAAGGAACCATTATTTTCATTTTATAACGGCCTGAAAGTGCAAAATTAGAGATTCTGGCAATTTGGATATGCCAAAGGGAAAGTGAAAAGTGGTTTCTTTAAGTAAAAAGGTGAAAGTTCTGAATTAAGGAAAGAAAAAAGTGTATGCTGAGACTACTAAGACTTGTGGTAAGAATGAATCTTGTATTTGTAAACTTGTGAAGAAGAAAATAAAATTTGTGCATTGTATATAAAGGGCTCAGTACTGTCCATGATTTTAGGCATCTCATGAGAGTCTTAGAATATATCCTCTGCAGGTAAGGGTGGACTACTGTACCATACATAAAAATGAATGGCTTATGCCTGTAATCTCAGCACTTTGGGAGGCCGAGGTGGGCGGATCACGAGGTCAAGAGATCGAGACCATCCTGGCTAACATGGTGAAATCTAGTCTGTACTAAAAATAAAATAAATAAATAAATAAATAAATAAATAAATAAATAAATAAAAATTAGCCAGGAGTGGTGGCGGGTGCCTATAGTCCCAGCTATTAGGGAGGCTGAAGCAAGAGAATGGCTTGAACCCATGAGGAGGAGCTTACAGTGAGCGGAGACTGCACCATTGTACTCCAGTCTGGGCAACAGAGCAAGACTCCGTCTCAAAAAAAATAAATAAATTAATTAAAAAAAAAAAGGCAACGTCTACTATTTATCTAAATGTGAAAAGCAGTACACCAAAAGCTTTCAGAAGCTAATAGAAAAATATTGTTACAAGTTTGTGGTAAGTCAATATTTTGTAAAATAGGACACAAAAGTCCCTTAATCATAATATAAAAGTAGAACAGAATAAATTACATTAAATTGACTATTTGTTAATAAAAAAGGATCATCAAAAGAGTGAAAAGGCACATCTTAATATAAGAGAAGTATTCAATATATATATAACTGACAGAGTTTTAATATGCAAAAAACATAACAAAACTTCTTCAAATCACAGCAAAAACAATCAACCAATAAAAGAATAGCAGAGGAAAGAAGATTTGAATGAACACTTCACAATATTTGAATAATCAAAACGGAAATGACCAGTTACTCATCTTCATTTGTATATTGATATGGTTTGGCTCTGTGTTCCCATCCAAATTACATCTCTAACTGTAATCCCCATGTGTCAAGGGAGAGACCTGGTGGGAGGCGAATGGATCATGAGGGGATTCCCTCCATGCTGTTCTTGTGACAGTGAGTGAGTTTCCATGAGATCTGATGGTTTAAAATGTGGCACATTCTCCCTTGCTTTCCCTCCCTCTCTCTCATGCCACCACTTAAGAAGTGTCTTGATTTCCCTTCACCTACTGCCATGATTGCAAGCTTCCAGAGACCTCACAAGCCATGTAGAACTGTGAGTTAATTAAACCTCATTTCTTTGTAAATTGTCTAGTCTCAAATAGTTCCTTATAGTAGTGTGCAAATGGACTAATACAGAAAAGTGGTACCGGGAGAGTGAGGCACTGCTATAAAGATAGCTGAAATGTGAAAGCTACTTTGGACTTGAGTAATAGGCAGAGGTTGGAACAGTTTGGAGGGCTCAAAAGAAGTCAGGAAGATGTGGGAACATTTGGAAGTTCCTAGAGACTTGTTGAATAGATTTGACCAAAATGTTGATAATGATACGGACAATGATGTCCAGGCAGAAGTGGTCTCAGATGGAGATGAAGAACATATTGGAAACTAGAGTAAAGATCACTTTCACTATGCTTTAGCACAAAGACTGGAACATTTTGCCCTGTCCTAGAGATCTGTAGAACTTTGAACTTGAGAGAGATAATTTTGTGTATCTGGCAGATGAAATTTCTAAGCAGCAAAGCATTCGAGATGCAACCTGTTTTTTTCTGAAAGCATAGTCATACACATTCACAATGAAATGGTCTGAAATTGGAACTTATGTTTAAAAGAAAAGCAGAGCATAAAAGTTTGAAAAATTTGCAGGAGAAATTTAAGCCACCAGCTGCAGACATTTGCATAGGCAAAGAGAAGCCAAATGTTAATAGCCAAGATAATGGGGAAATGTCCCCAGGATGTTTCATGCAACTTCACAGCAGTCCCTTCATCATAGCCCTGGAGGCCTAGGAGGGAAAAATGATTTTGTGGGCTGCGCCCAGGGTCCTGCTGCTCTGTGCAGCCTTGGGACATGGTGTCCCTTGTCCCAACCACTCCAGCTCCAGCCATGACTGAAAGAGGCCAAGGTACAGCTTGAGTCATTTGCTTCAGAGGGTTCAAGCCCCAAACCTTGGCAGCTTTGCCTGCATTTCAGAGGATGTATGAAATGTCTGGATGTCCAGACAGCAGTCTGCTGCAGGGATGGAGCCCTCATGGAGAACCTCTCCTAGAGCAATGAAGAGGGGGAAATGTGGGGTTGGCGCTCCCATAGAGAATCTCCACTGGGGCACTGCCTAGTGAAATTTTGAGAAGAGGGCTACTGTCCTCCAGACCCCAGAATGACAGATCCACTGACAGCTTGCACCAAGTGCCAGGAAAAACCTCAAGCTTTCAACACCAGCTCATTAAGGCAGCCACGGAGGTTGTACCCTCCAGAGCCTAATGCCTTGTAAGACTACCTCTTGCATCAGCATTCCCTGAATGTGAGACATGGAGTCAAGGGAGATTATTTTGGAGCTTTACATGTAATGACTGCCCTGCTGGATTTCAGACTTGCATGGGGTCTGTAGTCCCTTTGTTTTGGCCAATTTCTCCCATTTGGAATGGAAGCATTTACCCATTGCCTGTACCCCCATTGTACCTTGAAAGTAACTAACTTACTTTTGATTTTAGAGGCTCATAGGTAGAAGGGACTTGCTTTGTCTCAGATGAGACTTCAGAATTGAACTTTTGGGTTAATGCTGGAAGAAGGTAAGACTTTAAGGGACTGTTAGGAATGCATAATTGTGTTTTTTTTTTTTTTTTTTTTTTGAGACAGAGTCTCGCTCTGTCACCCAGGGTGGAGTGCAGTGGCCGGATCTCAGCTCACTGCAAGCTCCGCCTCCTGGGTTCACGCCATTGTCCTGCCTCAGCCTCCCAAGGAGCTGGGACTACAGGTGCCCGCCACCTCGCCTGGCTAATTTTTTGTATTTTTTTAGGAGAGACGGGGTTTCACCGTGTTAGCCAGCATGGTCTCGATCTCCTGACCTCGTGATCCGCCCGTCTCGGCCTCCCAAAGTGCTGGGATTACAGGCTTGAGCCACCGCGCCCGGCCCATAATTGTGTTTTGAAATGTGAAAGTCACATGTGATTGGGATGGGCCGGCAGAAAATAATATGGTTTGTCTCTGTGCCCCATCCAAATTTCATCTCAAATTATAATCCCCATATGCCGAGAGAGGCACCTGGCTAGAAGTGATTGGATCATGGTGACATTTTCCCCCTTACTGCTCTTGTGATAGTGAATTCTCACGAGATCTGATGGTTTAAACATGTTGCACTTCTCACCTCTCTCTCACTCCTGCTTCCATGCAAGATGTTCTCCTTTGCCACCCACCATGATTAAAAGTGTCCCGAGGCCTCGCCAGCCCTGTAGAACTGTGAGTAAGTTAAACCTTTTTTTCTTTATGAATTACTCACATAGTTCTTTATATTTTAGTCATTCTGGTAGGAGCATTTCACCATGAATTTTATTTTAATTTAGTCGTGGTGAAATGCTCCTACCAGAATGACTAAAGTTTAAAAAGATGGAAAGTAATAATTTTGGATGAAGGAGGACAGCAACAGGAAATCATACACAGGAGATATCATATATTAGTAAAAACACTTTGAAAACTCTTTCCATAAAAATTTCACATAATAGAATTGTGTAAAAACTGCTAGATACATAATGGCATACTCTGTATGACTCCATTTACATAAATAAAATGACAAAATTAATCTGTTTTGATGACAATCAGAAGAATGCTTGTGATTGGAATTTTAGGTAGTGTTTAGAGAAAGAATCATTAGTGTCTATGGTTCTGGTAATATTCTAATTTTTTATCTAGATAATAGTGACACAAGTATGTGTATTTATTTTATGAAAATACATCAGTCTGCACATATAAGTTTTATGTACTTTTCTTAACACATATTTTAGTTTAATGAAAAGCTTCCTCAACAAATGGAAATGAAGAGATGATAAATCAAATATAAGATATTTCTTGGAAGCAAAATTATTGCTATTTATTATTAGAATACTATTTGTATTTTTTTCTCTAGGACCTAAAATAGGGTAAAAGTACAACAAAAATTATTATTATACAACAATAAAAATTTTAATTCGCTTCCCACCTGTAATATTCTCATTCCATAATAGAAGTGAAATATATAGATAAAAGTTAAGAAAATTAGGCATATATTTTGAGTATATGGTTAACCACATTATATGTGTTTATTAAAAGGAAGGTTTTATGAATTTCCTGTTCAATTTAAGCTTTAAAAATATGATGCTAATGATGCAAATCATGCGTACTAAAATGCCCTTAGAATTGTCAAAAATACATGTTGCTTCATTCTTAACTGCAGGTATATTAACGCTATCATAACTGAAATCATCTATCTTGAAGTAAACTAAAATTACCTCTGTTTTAATTATTGTATATGCAACCAACCTTTGTAGTTCGCTATTTGTTCATGTTAACAGGCACGGATATATTATAGACAAGTAACTTTCTAGGGGAATTAAATAAATGTTTGAAATAGGACATTTAAATCATCCATGAAATTAAACAGTGCTTTAGGGTGGAAAAACTATTCAATTATGGATTCTGTCCTCCTGTCTTAGATTCGCTGTTTAGATTTCCATGTCAAAGTAAATCATGTCTTATTCTAAAACAAACTCTTAAGAAGTTTCTTTCTTGTAAGCACTTCCCTTTAACTCACGCTATCCCATCATGTAATGCCTGTGCTTTGACTCTTCTGGTAGAACTTCCTGCTGCACAATTCTGCTTGCTTTCTTTGCCATATCTTGTTATGATCCTGTTGACCTCCTAAAATTGTTTTATTTGATTTTTTTTTCTTTCTTTTAATCCAATATGTAGTAGGTTTTTGACTGAAGAATGAAGGAAAACAGAAATAAAAGATAGTAAAGAAGCAGAGGAGATTTTAAGAGAGATCTTTTTGTCCTTGTCAGTAGTGATATAAAAATAGAAACCTCGTTTTTTTTCATCTGTCTCGCCCCTGAGGTAAATATGACATTCATTTAAAGCTTTCTAAGGGTTGGAGTTAGTTGTCGATATTGTTTTTATTCTATTTGAATCTTTTCTTAATATTAACTATAAAGAGTTGAAGCAACTAACATAAACATAAAGTGGAAAATCTTGGTAGAACTACTCTGAAAGTTTCAATATGAAGTAAATGCTAATAGGCAACAGAATAAAAATGGAAATAGGGCTGATCCTCCCTAGCTACTCATTAAATTTCCTTCAATCTTGTCTAGTAAGGATAAATCCACTCAATTCTTTTATTCTCCCTATAAGCTTGTGGCTTATGCTCCAAGATCCCCAAGAATTATCTTGTGCTGTAGAACATATTAGGAAAATTGTTAGTACAGATAATATTGTTTTAGTTATTTAAAAGATAGTCAGATAAAATACATATCTTAGAAAATTTGTCTTGGTTTGGTCTCAATCCTTACACATCTTTTTTTTTTTTTTTCATGAGAAAGTTTTTGTGATGTTTTTGTCAGAGCAAGGAGGAAGCTTATAAAATTCTCTTTAAATTAGAATTTTAAATATTCAAAGCATTAGCGGTGTGTTTACAATCACTCACTCTATTCATGAAATTAAAGTTTATTAAGAATTTCTAATAAATCAAATTCTAATAAATCAAATAAATCAAATGCCTATTGATTATTTCTAATAAATCAAATGTTGTTTTTAATTCAAGATATTCAGAGTCATAAATTAAAGCAATGATGAATTCTCCTAAACAGTTTTAAGGAAGCCTATCAGGGATGGATCTCCAGTGTCAGGGGTAGAATCTCCTAGGAGATATAAGAAAGCATTAAAATAATTGGTAGATACTATTGTGACTAAATATAATGATATAAGAAAAAATATAAATAGTGCTAGTAAAATATTATCTAAGCATATTCATATGAAGAATACATACAAGTGATGTATAAGTGTTTTAGTAGACCACGTGTAAGAGGTGAATGCAAATATCATGAATTTAGGTTCCCAGTAGACATTCCTGTGGAGGAAGTGCAGAGTCTGAGAGGGGACACTGGCGAGAGCTGTGATGAAGAGGTAAATAGACCTCAGATTAGAATGATGATATTTTGTTCAAAACAGTTTCAAGAGCGCTGAAAATAAAATTTGTTCCTGAGATGGTATTTTTAAGAAATACATGACATGGCAAAAATCATACCTAAGAAAGGAAGAAATTTCTAGGTTTCATTAAATTAGGAAATACATTATTTTAGAACTCTGAAGTTACATTTAATGAATCCGGTTTGCCTTCTTTTACAAAATTGCATATGGCAAATAATCTATATCTTTAATTGATATTGTTTAGTAATAATAGATGTGAGTTACAGCAATAATAATAAAAGCTGATATGTAAAGATTAGTATACAGACTAGATGCTTTGCTTTCTGTAAGTTCACTGCCACACGGCTTTTGGAAGATCATGTAAATTGGCTAATGAGATTTTTATAAGATAAAGTTTATGAAAGCATCTCCTATTAAGTTATAGAGCACCATTTCTATGTATTTGGTCATATATTTTTATTTTTATTATTACGGTTCCCATCTAATGAATTGAACATGCCTCTGAAACACTAATTCTGCTATAGTGGGACATTTCCCTTATAATGCAAATGTGTGGTATGTTTTTCTGCAACATTGTGTTTTTAGACTGAAGGTGCTTATAATCACACACTGTTTATTTCATTCATATATTTTTTCTCTATTTACAAATTTGGCTATTGTCAAAAATTGGGTAGTGGACATAGATTAGTTCCAAAAATGTTACTCCTGTTGGTCATACACACATATGTGTGTACATACAAATGCAGCATGTGTAAAATCGACATTTAATGATATTATCTCAATAACTTTAATAAGAAGATATGATATCAGTTTTAATAAGAAGATATGATAATTTCAGGCACATAATGAAGAAATTAATTTCTTTAAAATTAGTGTGTCTGTGATTATTTCATTTTCAGATATATGTTATTTTCAAAAAGTGAGTGACAGTTATTCATTTTTTCTAAAAATGTATGTTTAAAAAGTATACAATTTTGAAATGACATGTTTTTTGTCCACTCACACTGAAACCAATTTCATTCTTCAATATGAGAGAGTAGTATATCATTTTAACCATCTATGCACATTAGGAGAAATTACTAACCTAAGAGGCCATGTGCTATATTTGATGATGACTTTTATTGATCTGTACTGGCTATATTTTATGTGTCTTAAATACTTCATGGCTTTAAAAGCACCTAAATGTTATTGGTGGCTGATGTATGTGGTTTTATGCACTCTGAATGAATCTTAGTTTATTAGTTTCTTATAGTTACTATAACAGGTTATAACAAACAATACAAATTGATTAGCTCAATGTTTTGGAGGTCAGACATCTAAAATGGGCCTAGCTGGGCTAAATTTAATGTCTAAAGAGGGCTGCATTTCCTCTGGAGGCTCTAGAGAAGAAACTTTTGTTCATCTTCCAGATTCTAAGGGCCAATGACATTTTGTTGCTTGTGGTCCCATCCCTCATCTCCAAAGTCAACAGACAGGCAGTGTCCTTCTCATGCTGCCATGCCTCTTACTCTCTCAAAGTTATCTAAAGCCTTATGCATTTATAAGGATCCCTGTGATTACATTGGTACTACCTAGATAACGTAAGACATAACCCAATATAAAGGTCAGCTGATTACCAACCCTAATTCTACCTTCAAGCTTAATTCTCTTTTGGTATGAGACTAACACATTCACTGGTTCTAGATTTTAATGTGAACATTTTGGGAGGTGAGAAAAAGCATTATTCTGCCTTCCATGCCTAACAATGTCTAAAGTTGAATCATTAATAGTAACTATAAATAAATAATTGTCCTCCAAATTATGGCGGTGATAGTGAAATTGAAATTGTCACAATATAAAACTTCATACAATATGAAAATAATATATAATTTCATAACACTTTGTTATATACTATATATTGCATGTTTATTCTTAGTGAAAACAGTTGTATAATATTAGATTTAATTTAACGCTTTACACTGTTGGTGGGAATGAAAATTAGTTCAACCATTGTGGAAGACAGTGTTCTGATTCCTCAAAGACCCAGGACCAGAAATACCATTAACCCAGCAATCCCATTTCTGGGTATATACTCAAAGAAATAGAAATCATATAAAGATATATGCACAAGTATGTTCATTGCAGCACTATTCACAAGAGCAAAGGCATGAAATCAACCCAAATGCCTATCAACAATAGACTGAATAAAGAAAATGTGGTACACATATACCATGGAATACTATGCAGCCATAAAAAGGAAGGAGATTATGGTTTTTGCAGGGACATGGATGGATCTGGAAGCTATTATCCTCAGAAAACTAACACAGGAACAGAAAACCAAACACTGAATATTCTCACTTATAAGTGGGAGCTGAACAATGAGAACACATGGACATGGGAAGGGGATAAACACACACTAGGACGTCTCGGGGGAGGGTGGGAGGTGGGGAGAGAATTAGGAAAAAGAGCTAATGCATGCTTGGCTTAATACCTAGGTGATGTGTTGATAGGTGCAGCAAACCACCATGGCACAGGTTTACCTATGTAACAAACCTGCACATGTATCCCAGAATTTAAAATAAAATAAAATAAAATATTAGATTCAGTCTGAATGATGGAGTTTCAATGCCTGAGCAGGAAATGGCAGAAATTGTTGGTTAAAATTTCTTATGCAATTTCATCAATACTTCAATTTATCTACGGACTAAAGTAAATTTTATTTTTGGTTTTGAGTGTCCAATAAGAAATTAATATTTAAAGATTTTTAACTTGTCCTTTATTTTTGTCTAGCCACATAAACATGCATACATATCTAAAAAATTCTTACCATCTCTGAATTAATCATACACCAATGCCAATAATAAGTTCAAGCATTTGACAGGATTCAGATAATTTAGTTAATGTAAAAGTATTTTTTGAGAAATATTTTTTATCAGCCCATGCTCAATGAGGATAATTGAGCCCTCTACTTATTTTACAGTAAAGAGAAACTGGTTACTGAAAATCTTACAAGAATGTAAGAAGCATAGCTTTAAAAAAAATCATGTGTGAAGAAAATATATAAAGGCTTGGATTAAGAAAAATCATGGAAGCAGCAGCCTCCAGGTCGTGGAACTAGATTCTGAAAAATCTCAGCCTGAATTACTGCTTTTCTGAAAATAATAAAATTCTCAAAAATTTTTGAGAAAACTCCCATTAAGTATTTCAGTCTGCAGCACCAAATGAAAGGTGCTCAAACATACCCATAGACGTGTCTGTGAAATTTCAATATGTCTTTATACCTAGCTGAAACTACCTCAGAAAATAATAGCTTTACTTCTTGCTTATCTTTCCAATTTCCCATGACTTTCTTTCCTCTTTGCCAAATTCTATCCTGAAAATACAGGGATAGAAATTCTGGGAAATTGAATTTTCATGTTTTAATGTAAAGTGACTTAAAAAGATCTGGTGATGGCCCCAGGTGATGGTACCAATTAGACAACAGATAATCCAGAGCATGGTTATATTTTAGATATTGAGAAGGTGCTAGGAACATAAGCTTGGTCAAGACAACACTTCCCCTGCACTGAGTGTTGTTTTCCTCTCTGTCTCTCTCTCTCTCACACAAACACACACACACCCCCAGACACACACACACACCCACCCCACTCACTTTCCAGTGGGGAATGAAAGGATAATTAGTAATTAATAAAAGTAGAGTTATTTTATAGAGGATGAGAACACAAAGGGCCACCTAATCAAACCATTTGTGACCTGCATAGTCCAGTTGTAGGGTGATGGAAATATGTTAAGTGACTACAGGGCTGGATAGGAATTTCAAGAATATTGGTGCCTTGGAGATATCATGTAGAGATCAACTTGAAAAATGCTTTAAAGTTGGAAATTTGAAGTTAGGGCTCCAGTAGCAGGTTGAGTTATATGATCATTAACTGAACAAAGAGTTAATGGTTAGAATTGTTACCTTTTCTTAACTTTTCTCAATTAAAGGAATAGTTTTAAAAATGCATTAGATGAGGAGAAAATCAGTCAATAATGAATTGAAGGTCTGTAACTTGGGAAGTTTGATAGGTTGAGATATCATTTTACAAAAGGAAAAACAGCAATAACAAATATGAAAAAAGAGGCAATGAATTGAGTTTTGTGCACAGAATTCTTCAGGAGCTGGTGAAACATTCACTTAGAGTTTTCAATTTGTGGTTAAATCTAACATCTGTACTTTTTAATAAAGTTCTGAACTGGAGATATGTAACTACTAGACCAAAGAAAGAGATAAATAGCAACACATTAGTATTGGCGGACTTCAATACTCCACTGAAAGCACTAGACAGATTATCAAGACAGAAAGTCAACAAAGGTATAATGGACGTAAACTATACTGTAGAACAAATGGACGTGACAGATGTTTGCAGAACATTCTTTCTACATAATGCAGAGTTTACATGTTTCTTATCAGCATATGGAATATTGTCTAAGGTAGAACATATGATAAGCCACAAAACACATCTCAGTAAACTTAAGAGAAAAAGCATATCAAACATCTTCTCAGACCACAGTGAAATAAAACTGGAAATCAACTTCAAAAGGAACTCTTAAAACTCTCAAATATACGGAAATTAAATAATATGATATTTAATTATTTGGGGTTAACAAAAAAATCAGGATGAAAATTTAAAAATTCTTTGAAATCAATGATAATATTGATGCAGGTTATCAAAACATCTGGGATACAGCAAAAGCAGTGCTAAGAAGAAAGTTTATAGCATTAAATGTCTACATTAAAAGGTCTGAAAGAGCACAAATTGATAACCTGTTATACCTTAAAGAACCAGAGAAACAGAAACAAACTAAACTCAAAGCCAGCAGAATAAAAGAAATAATGATTAGAGCAGTACTAAATTAAACTGAAGCAAAAATACAAAATTTAAATAAAACAAAGTTGGTTATTTGAAAAGATAAACAAAATTGATAAACTATTAGTTTGATTAACCAAGAAGAGAGAAAATTCAAATAAGCTACATTAGAAATGAAACTAGAGACATTACAACCAATACTGCAGAAATACAGAAGATTATTCAAGACTACTATGAACACCTTTACACATACAAACTAGAAAATAGAGAGGAAATTGATAAATTCCTGGAAACATACAACCCTACTAGATTAAGTCAGGAAGGAATACACGCCCTTAACAAACAAATAACAAGCAGCAAGATTGAATCAGTAACTTAAAAAATGCCAACAAAAAATAGCGCAAGACCAGATGGAGTCACGGTTGAATTCTGCCAGATATTCAAAGAAGAATTGGTAACTATTCTACTGAAACTGTTCCAAAAGACAGTAAAAACAATCCTCTGCAAATCATTCTATGAAGCCAGTATCACCCTAATATCAAAACCAGAATTCACAACTGAATTCCGCCAGATATTCAAAGAAGAATTGGTAGCGATTGTACTGAAACTATTCCAGAAGATAGAGTAAAAAACAAGTCCTCCCCAAATCATTCTATGTAGCCAGTATCACCCTAATACCAAAACCAGGAAAGGACATAACAAAAAAAGAAAACTACAGAACAATATATCTGATGAACATAGATGCAAAAATCCTCAACAACATACTAGCTAAATAATCCAACAACTCATCGAAAGGTTAATACACCATGATCAAGTGGGTTCATCCTAGAGATGCAGGGATGGTTTAACAAATGCAAGTCAATAAATGTGATACATCACAGAAACAGAATTAGAAACAAAAACCATGTGATCATCTCAATAGATGCAGGAAAAGTATTTGATAAAATCAAGCAACCTTAATGATGAAAACCCTCAACAAACTAGGCAAAGAAGGGACTTACCTGAAAATGATAAAAGCCATGTATGACAAACTCACAGCCAAAATCATACTGAATGGGAAAAAGTTGAAAGCATTTCCCCTGAGAATTGGAAGAAGATAAGGATGCCCACCTTCAGCACTTCTATTTAATGTAGTACTAAAAGTTGTAGCCACAGCAGTCAGGCAAGAGAAAGAACTAAAGTGCAAAAAAAATTGGGAAAGAGAAAGTAAAACTATCACTGTTTACTGACAATATGATTGTAGAGCTAGAATATCCTAAGAGTCATCCAAAAATCTCCTAGATTTGATAAAGGAAATCACTAAAGACTCAGGTTTAAAAATGAACCTATACAGCAACAACGACCAAGCTGAGAAACAAATCAATAACTCAATCTCTTTTGCAACAACTGCAAAAAAAAAAAAAAAAAAAAAAAAAAGAGAGAGAGAGAGAGAGAAATACCTAGGTATATGGAAATATACCTAACCAAGAAGAAATACCTCTTCAAGGAAAACTACAAAACACTGCTGAAGAAAGTCATAGATTACGTGGACAAATGGAAACATAACCCCTTCTCATTGTCTCATGGATAGAAAGAATCAATATTGTAAAAATGACTATACTTCCAAAAGCTATCTACATATTCAATGAAATTCTCATCAAAACATCATCATCATTTTTCACAGAACTAGAAAAAACAATCTTAAAATTTATGTGGGACCAAAAAAGCACCCACATAGTCAAAGCAATTCTTTTTTTTTTTTTGAGACGGAATCTCGCTCTGTCGCCCAGGCTGGAGTGCAGTGGCCGGATCTCAGCTCACTGCAAGCTCCCCCTCCCGGGTTTACGCCATTCTCCTACCTCAGCTTCCCGAGTAGCTGGGACTACAGGCGCCCGCCACCTCACCGGGCTAGTTTTTTGTACTTTTTAGTAGAGACGGGATTTCACCGTGTTAGCCAGGATGGTCTCGATCTCCTGACCTCGTGATCCGCCCATCTCGGCCTCCCAAAGTGCTGGGATTACAGGCTTGAGCCACCGCGCCCAGCCTAGTCAAAGCAATTCTAAGCAAAAAGAACAAATCTGGAGGCATCACATTACCAGGCTTCAAATGGTACTACAAGGCTATAGTCAACCAAAACAGCATGGGACTGGGATAAAATCAGGCACTTAGTCCAACGGAACAGAATAAAGAACCTAGCAATAAAGCCAAATGCTTACAGCCAACTGCTCTTCAACAAAGTATGCAAAAACATTAATTGTGGAAAGGACACCCTACTTAAAAAATTATGCTGAAAAAAAACTGACAAGTCACTTGTAAAACAATGAAACTGAATTGCCATCTCTTACCTATACAAAAATCAACTCAAGATGGATCAAATAATTAAATCTAAGACCTGAAACCATAAGAAGTATAGAATATAACATTAGAAAAGCTTTTTTGGACATTGGCCAGTGGAAAGAATTTATGACCAAGACTCCAAAAGCAAATGCAACAAAAACAAAAATGAGTGAGACCTAATTAAACTAAAAAGCTTCTGCACAGAAAAAGAAATAATCAGCAGAATAAACAGACCACCCACAGAGTGGGAGAAAACATTTGCAAACTATGCATCTGACAAAGGACTAGTATCTGGAATCTGCAAGGCACTCAAACAGAACAGCAAGAAAAACACAAATAATTTCATCAAAAAATTGGCAAAAGATGTGAACAGACATTCCTCAAAAGAAGATATACACACAGCCAACATACATATGAAAAAATGGTCAAAATCGCTAATCATCAGGGAAGTGCAAATTAAAATTACAGTGAGATACCACCTTACTCCTGCAAGAATGACCATACTGAAAAAGCATTATAAAACATATGTTTTTTAATTTGTCAATTATATTGTAAAACATGTTATATGTTTATAATATAATGTTATATTTATAACATATAAACATGCATGTTTTATAATATATTTTAAAAGATAGAATTATATATATTTATATATAATGTTCTATTAAACTGTACTCCATAAAAAAACTAGTGAGTATTCAAACTGTATTCTTAACGAAACATTCTGACTCCAGAGACCAAGAGGAATATCAAAGACAAATAAAAGAGAGAAAGATAAAAAAGATCTTTTCATACCAGATGTAAGATAAACTACAAAGTTATAATTGAATTGTGAGTTTTGAAAAAGGCTAGAAATATAGGACATGTAACACTGTAAAAAGACAAAATGTATATTTATTATGTATGAAATTTTCTACATCAAGGGTGAGATCTTAAATTTGGACAGAAAACATGAGTTATGCATTCAACTTTGCTTAGAAAGTTGACAACACATTCCGAAAAATAATGTAGTTAGATTCTCCTCTCACATCAGCAAATAAACTTCAGAAGAATTAAAAAAAGAAGGATATAGAACTTATCAGAAACTCAAAGAATTTTTAAATATCAGTATTTTTACCGGAATTTTAAAATAATTTTTTAAAGAAACTATTTTAAGTTTGATTATTTGGAATAATTTTAAATGCAAACTTTACTCTTTTAAATATTTTAGTAATACATTTATATCATAAAATTAAATGTCTGGAGGATCAATTTCTAGAATTGTGTCAGAAGCCAATATCAGAACCAAGAAAATCTCTGATTTTGTGGCATTTCCTCACACCTCCTGCATCATATTTGCTAGTTGCAGCTATCACATTCTTGTTTAAAGCAACATTAAAATTTTGAAGCTACATGGCTCCTCCACTTTTAAAATGGATGCAGAAAGAGACAGCAGTTGATCATGATTAGGGTAAGCAATTAGCAAGATCAAATTCATTAGGGAGACACAAACCTTAACATTATAATGAAAATATAAATAACACACAGTGAACTGAGTTAAAAATCAATGAATGATAAAATAGAAAAATACACACAAAATATTTAAAAGAAAAATTAGAAATAAACAAAACTTGTAAAAGTTTTCATAAACCTAAGGAATATAGACAACAATAAATAAAAACCAATTTCCAAAATCTGTAAAGAGAAATTCTTATAAATTCTCATAAAAAAATAAAAGAAACTTGTCATCATTGGCAAACAGAAAGTTACAACTGAAACTGGGATTAAAATCTTCACGTTTTTCTCATAAGTGTGGCAAAAAATAAAACATTACTGATATAAAGTGCAAGAAAATGGGATTTTTATTGCATGATTTATCTGGGACTGCACAGTGGTAAAAAACTGTGAAAACATTTTATATGATTTTTTATAAATCTTGAAATGCCTATTGATTTTTCTCTTCCATCTCTCAATTCCTTGTAGAAATTGTAGAAATCTATGGTAGGAATAATAATAATAGCTAATATTTATTAAGCATTTAATCTGGGCCAAAACTGTTCTGAGGAATTTGCTTATACAAATTATTTTATTTCCAAAACTATACCTTGAAATAATTCCTAACATTGCCTCACTTTGTGAATGAGGAAATGGCAAACATGTTAAAGCAGCTTACCTGTGTTCACAGAGTTTACCAATGGCAAATAGTTCTGATTCAGAGGATCCAGGGTGCAGATTCCAAGAACTTCACCATTTTATTACTCTGTTCCTTTAAGAAAGATGTGCTAATAATGGTGGACATGCAAGAATATCATTTTGTATACATCCATACATATCTTTTTAAATAAAAAATTGCAAGCAACATTTTTGTCTACTGAGGGAAGAATGACTACTGTTAACTTTCTTGTAGAAAATAATGAAGTTATTTTAAAGTATTAGCTAAATGAAAACCAAGTGAATAAAGAGTAAATACATAAATATTAAACATAAAAACAAAATCACAGCAGGCACATGTACAGGGGAAATGAATTCACAAAATTTGGGAGCAATTTCCTTTAGGGAAAAACTAAGGTTGGTAAGATTTTCATGTTTTTGTCATTGTAATTTCATAATTTATAAATAATTAATAGGCATTTTTAAATATAACATTTACTGCTATAATGTTAATGAGCTACCACAAGATATTCAGATACAAATCTTAAATATTGGGGAAAATGGGAAGAAGGCTAAGAAGTGAAAGGAAAGGAGCAGTAGATATTATAGTTGCTTCATACAATTATATTATTTGTTCTTAAGCATGCATGTGCATGTTTTTTATAGTATTAAAAATACCATTTGCATAGCAAAGTGAAGGTATGTCACTGAACTTTGCAATTAAAATAGTCAAATGACAAATTTTCATGTGTGTATTTCACTACAATTTAAAAAAATATATAAAACCAATAAAAACATGGTTAACATAGTCTTGTTTTAATTAGATTTTTCCATCCTTCTATCTGTATATGTGCATCACAGCAGTCTAGAAAAAATGTCATTTAATTTGTTATGAGATATTAATGAGCATTATGATTTTGGATATTATTTTCACATTTTGTTAGACTGTGTTTTCCTTTCTTCTTTATGCTTTTCCATGTTCTTTGAAAAATTTATGATGAGCATATATACTTTTGAAAAATAAACTATTCAAACATCAACCAAAAAAGTAAATGAATTACCCCAAATGCTAACCAAAAAAAAAAAAAAAAAAAAAAAACTAATAGCCAAGTGCAAAAAAAAAAGATTTCTCAAAAAAAAAAAAAAGAAAAGAAAAATATTTTCAAATGTTGCTTTTTTTGTTCATGGCATTACTTCTAAACCTAGCATGAGGTTTTTTTTTTTTTTTTTTTTTTTCCTCCTCCCAGATAATTGAAGATAAAAGATGCCAAATTCCTAAAGCTTTGGATGTGGAAGCTAAATGTTCAATATAGTTTCAATTCATTTTCTTGATTGCATTAAATTTGGCTAAATACCTTCATCATAAAATCTCCTCAGTTTTGTAATTTTTCCTTCCCACTTCTATGATTTAGGCTGGGTATTTTTTTCTTTCTTTTGTAGTCTTAACAGGTATCTAACCATCTGCCAGCAGAAAAAAAAAAAGAAAAAATACCACTGAAGATAAAACTTAAATGGCATTTTGTTGCCTTCAGTCTAAAATCTAAAGTGTTCTTTTTATCGAACTCAGTATAATGTTGGCTTTTCATGTGTTTTAAGACATATTTTGATTCATTCTCAAAATGTCCATTTCACTGCAGCCAATATCGATTGCTTTTGAAATATTCTTCAGACACATGATAATTCAATTACTTCTTTTTGTCCCCAAACCACAATTTACCTCTCTCTCACCTTCCATTTTCCTTCTGTCCCAATTAGAAAGACTATGTTCAACATTGACCATAGTCTTTGACCATGGTAAATAAAGTCTTCTCTGCCTGTTATGAAAATAGTTCTTCCTTCTTTATGTATATCCTTTGTTTCTATGTTTTCACAATAGCAATGTTTAATAAAGGGTCTGCTTGTATACTCATCTTTTATTTACTATCTACTCCATCTTTTAGTTCCCTAAGAAGAATACAATCTGAGAGCAAAGGTTGTGATGTATACTTACTTATTTTTCACGATAGATGGCATAGTGTTTGATATATAGAATTCATTATTTCAATTCTTTAAAAAATACTTCTTTTTAATGTGAATCACCTCTAATTTGCTTTTGGTGTACATTACTTCCATCTACTTCAGGAGCCAAATTGAAACCAGCTTTTGCCATTAAGGTACTTGTTCTCAATTTAAGTCTCGCAAATTTTAGTAAAAGAAAAGAAAAAAGAATAATCTCCAGTTTCAGATACAGTGTGACTGGAGAAAAAAATTAAAGGCTATTAAGTCAAAAAGGTGACTTGATATGTTTATTAAAAATAAAAGATGTCAGGCACAGTGGCCCACGCCCATAATCCCAACATTTTCAGAGGACGAGGTGGGAGGATTGTGTGAACCCAAGATTTAGAGACCAGGCTGGGCAGTACAGCAAGACCCCCTCTCCGCAAAAAAATATTTAAAAAAACTAAGCAGCCATGATGGCACACACTGGTAGTTCCAGCTACTCAGGAGACTGAAGAAGGAGGATCACTTGAGTTCAGAAGCTGGAGACTGCAGTGAGCTATGATCATTCCAATGCACTCCAGCCTGGGAGATACAGCAATACCCCCATCCCTAAAAAATAAATTAATTAAATAAACAAAAGAGTAGAGGAGAAAATTTTCTTTTACTCCACACAACAAATATTTATTGAACAGCTACCATATCCTGGGGAGCCTATTAGATGCTAGAGATACCAGGTACAACAGGTTAAGCATGACCATGAGTACACCTGTATAGAGTTTACATTAAAGTGGAGGGCTCTGCAGGCAATTGCCCTGAAATGCGACTAGTGCTATCTAACAGTAAGTACAAGATGTTATGAAAGCAAAGAGGGTGAGTCCCAGAGAAATTGTGATTTAAGTCAATAGTTTTGAGCATCCAAATAGAGGGAATGTGAAGAGTGAAGGGAAATTTTAGGTAGTTTTAGATTACTGCAAGATAAATTGATTGAAGTGAGAGTGAGGTGATGGCAAGAGATTGGGCTGTTCTATCAGAATTTTATGAAAACTATATCTGCCACTACTGTAGCCCATGGCATCATGATCTCTTTCATATACCCATAGATAAAATATTTATGTATTTTATCCATATATATATGGATAATAGTTCATTTCTAAAAGTTGTCCAGTATTTTTACTTAAATTATGAAAGCCAACCTGGGCCTTATCTCCCTATGCCATATCTTTCCACATACTATACATATTGTATGGAAGCCATAGTGATCTTCCAACATCCCAAAATCAATGGAATCTTTCTCTTATTTTTTTATTATTTATTTATTTATTCATTTTTATTTAATTATTAATATTTTGAGACAGATTCTTGCTCTGTTGCCCAGGCTGGAGTACAGTGTTGCGATCTCGGCTCACTGCAATGAGGCGTTTCTCTTCTAAGAGACTTTATATTTACTTTTCCTGCAGCCAAAATCCCTCTTCTGTCTTCATTTCTTTGCTGACGTCTATTCATCCTTTAGTCTAAGCTTCAATATTTTACTTGTAATAGTGTCTTGCGTGGAGACCCAGTATAATGTACCTTATTTTGTTCATTGCCACATGATTATCATACAAAATAATGGCTGGCACATGTAGTAGGTACTCAATAAATACTTGAAGTGGATGACTGAAGGAAAGCTAGGTAATGCTAAATGGCTAAACAAGAAATGCAGGATTGTAATCTTACTTGGCTGACTCTTGTGAGTTGATATGGTTTGTCTGTGTCCCCACCTAAATCTCAAATTGAATTGTAACTCCTACAATTCCCTTGTGTCATGGGAAAAATCGGGGACAGGTCTTTCCAATGCTGTTCTCATGATAGTGAATAAGTCTCATGAGATCTGATGGTTTTTTAAAATGGGAGTTTCCCTGCACAACCTCTCTCTCTTTGCCAGCCGCCATCCACGTAAGATGTGACTCGCTGCTTCTTCCTTCTGCCATGATTGTGAGGCCTCCCCAGCCATGTGGAACTATAAGTTCATTAAGCCTCTTTTTCTTCCCAGTCTTGGGTGTGTTTGTATCAGCGGTGTGAAAACAGACTAATACACGAGTGGATTGGAGAATCTTAATATAAAACAGAACAAAGTAACTTGAAGACAGGGTAATTTCACTGAGTAAGAAAGTGATACTGGTAGTAAAGTTCAACAAAATGGAAAATGGTGGGAAAGTATACGGCTTGAACATATCTTCTAGACATATAAATAATTGTACCTTTAAAACAATTTGTTCTTAATAAGTGAGTCATAGACATGAGAGTCATGTAGATTTTCAATCTTTTGCCTTAAAAACATGGCAGATTGTGTTATTTTTTGATAAAAGACACACATACACACAAAAGAAACCAATGTTAAAGAAAAATATTGGCCGGGCGCGGTGGCTCAAGCCTGTAATCCCAGCACTTTGGGAGGCCGAGACGGGCGGATCACGAGGTCAGGAGATCGAGACCATCCTGGCTAACACGGTGAAACTCCGTCTCTACTAAAAAAATACGAAAAACTAGCCGGGCGCGGTGGCGGGCGCCTGTAGTCCCTGCTACTCAGGAGGCTGAGGCAGGAGAATGGCGTGAACCCGGGAGGCGGAGCTTGCAGTGAGCTGAGATCCAGCCACTGCACTCCAGCCTGGGCGGCAGAGCGAGACTACGTCTCAAAAAAAAAAAAAAAAAAGAAAAAGAAAAATATTGCGAACAACTCTATTTTAGGTGCTTGCTGGATATTTACATGCAATGTCCAGATAACAGTGATATGTGAAGATATGCAGCTCAGAAGAACAATGTACATTGGAGAGATGTCATCTGCTGTGGTTGGTAACTGGAAGCATGGTGTTGAATGAGCTCTCTTGCAGAACAAATTCTAGGAGAAAGAAAATAAGAGTCCCAAAACAATTAAATATGAAAAAAGAAAGAAAGGAGAGACAGCCAAGGAGACCAGAACTGAGTTTTGATCAAACTAGGAATATTTGATATCATGAGTTGCTGCGAGGGATGAGAATGCTTGAAGTCCGAGGACATGATAAAAAGACTCTAGTAATGTAGAGTGCTAAGTTGGATCAAATGTTAATTCCATTTTTCACCAGGATAATTGGCAAGACATTTTTAGGCTTTTCTAGGGGAAGTGGCTAAAATGTGCTTGGTTTAAGAGTAAGGAGAATTAAGAAACAATAGAATAAAGAAAAGTTTTTCAGTAAGTCTACCTATAAGAAAGAGGAGAGAAAAATGAATAGCAGAAAGAAAGGACTCTATGTTCAACGTATTTTTGAAGAGGAAAAGACTTGTGTAGTGTATTAAATTTTTATGGGAAAAATCTAATTAAGAAGAAGTAGAAGAAAGTTGATAATGAAAAAGGGACATCCCACTGCTGAAGAAACAGGAATATATGAAAAACATAACCCAGATGGAGAGATTAGGTTTAGAAACTAGAGAGAGAGAGAGGACTAAGGAAAAATGTATAAGTTTGGTGGAAAGAAAATGTTTCCATTTATATCTAGTGTCTTATTTTATCTGAGAAGTGAACATTAATGTCACCATCTGAGAATGAGACAATGTTGGGTTGGTCAAAGCTGATGGAAGACTGAAGTTTTGAAATGGCTATGTGTTACTACAGTAGCAGAGTGGAATTGTTAGATTGACTTTTAAATGTTCAATGTATTTAGCCAGTTATGAAATTTATTGCCATCAACATTAAAATGTTTAAAATGTTTCTATTGTATAAATGTATATAAACTGAAGTAATTGCATAATGCAGAATGAAATGGGTGGTAGCATTACACATTCCTCTGATTTTTTATATCTATGTGAAAAATCTAGTGGGATAGTGTAAAACAGTAATTCTCAAGTGGGAAGGGCTGCTTACAATAGAAAGAGGCAGGCTGCTGTATTGAGGTGACCAGTTTTGAAGAAGCAGATTTTTGCACTGCAATGAAGCTGATGTGTACACTTAAATAAACACTGTCAGGTAAAATTGAATGGCCCAGTTTCTCCCCTATCCCTTTTAACACTCATATAACTATTTTTTTTTTTATAAATTTAAGGATATATGTTAAAATAGTTAACTTAAATACTTCCAGATTACATTAATATTGCAGTGATGTTTTAATATATTCCTGAAAAGAGAATTTAATATCTTCAATTTTGAAATAAAAGAGATTTTGAAGACAAACTTTGTAATTTTGCCTGTAAAATTCTCTGCTAGGTCAAGATGGTCAGAGAGCTGTTATTGTTAGAGATCTATTCTTATCTAAATGAATAAATGAGAAATTATTGCATTCAAAGACAGTGGCATCATTATAGAATACAAAAATTAGCAAATAAATCCCAAACTCGTCAATATCCGCTTTTTATAGTTGGTATAAGAAACTCTGATGGGAATAAAATATATCAAAGTGTGTTGTATTGCTTTTGTTATTATGTTTCTATATCAACCTCCAGAGAAAGTATTATTATTAATAGTAGTTATTGCTATTGAAACTATATTGCCTTTCCAATAAAATATAATCCAGAAGTTTTGAACTTTTTAAAACGAGCCGGGAACAGACGTAATAATAGCAAAGTTACCTATGGTTTCCTATCCAAAACTCATAAAAGTAATTACAGGGGTTACTGCCTGTGTTAAATTCCCCAGATGATTTTACTGAATAATATTTTTCTTTTCTTTCCCACAGCGCAGAATGGTTTTACTTTTATCCAATTTATAAGGAGGTATGAATTAGACTTTGTTTTTAACAGACCAGGACCAATTTCTTGAAACATTTTGAAGGGTAGGAGTCTCTGTAGACACAGATAGTAGTTTACAGTATATGCTTTCATGATTATTTGAAAATATACACTCTAGATTTGCTCAACTGTTCAATTATACCCAAAAGACACTGTTCAGTAGATCAAATATTTTATTTACAGTTGTATTAATTAGTGAATTCCAGCTGAAATATATAGGTATATATTAGCTTCATGATTCAAGATTTTGTAAAGTTGATGGTTTTTCAGTTTTTGCATAGCTTGTCTACTGCAGTCATCACTTAGGTTCTACTTGGGGTTGGATATGTATTCATGCCCTTGAATCAGATTATTCTAAGCCACGATTCAAAGTTGTCTTAGTAAAATTTCATCACTCGGTTCTATGAATGTAGGTAGACCTCCTTTCTATATGCTCTGAAAAATGCCTGCTATTGTTTGATTTCCCATTTCAGATCTTTTTCTATATGTAGGAGGAATACATTAAGACTATTTCTTTCCTCTCAGCATATGCTCTATAATATAAGGTAAGGAAAAACAGACTCTCAAAATCTTTTTCAAGAAAGAATGTTTCACTGATTAGAACTGAACATGTAAAGAATTCCTCTTAGTATAAAACTAGAGATATGAGGACACTTCATGGAATAAATAGGTGAATTTCTTTCTTCACAGTAGCAGTTTCACCAAAGGGAACGAAGAACTGGAATGCGGGTTTGGAAGGAACACTTATTAGTGTGTAAAGGAACAGAGTCAGAAAACTAGGTCAGGAGTTTGCGACCAGCCTAGCCAACATGGTGAAACCCTGTCTTTACCAAAAATACAAAAATTAGCCGGGCATGGTGGCAGGTGCCTGTAATCCCAGCTACTTGGGAGACGGAGGCAGGAGAATCCCTTGAACCTGGGAGGTGGAGGCTGTAGTGAGCTGAGATCGCACCATTGCCCTCTAGCAAAATATCTTGTTAAAATTTATAGCTGTATTTTACTGATTAGCACTTTCTAATATTTATAATATTTTTGTAATATAGAACAACATTTACAATTAAACTTGCAAGATATATATGTGTGTGTATCTGTGTGTGTGTGTGTGTGTGTGTGTGTATGTGTATGTGTGTATATCTCTTCCCTGACCGCAAAAAATCTACAATTTATTCAGTCTACCAGGAGGGAAAGAGATTTTTTTAAATGCTAGAATATATTTTACATGCTACATGAGGGAACAACAGGGATTAAATGTGAGGGAACATCTAGACATCTGCATAGTAGATTTTTAGGCATGTTTCCCAGTTTATAACTTTCATTTGTTGATGAAAGTTATAAACTGGGAAACATGCCTAAAAATTATTTAAAATTTAAAACAAATTGCCAACATTTTAGAATTGATATTTAAGAGGCAAGTCCGCATTTCTGGACTTCTTTGAAAAGGTGGAAGATGTGACAATATTTGACAAACATTCATATAACATTGGCCTACTGGGTCTGAGAACAGTCACCCCTTTTAGACAAGGGATGCATTAGCGTGGATTTATATGTCTAACCATCCTATCCTGTGTTTACACATTAATGCTGAGGTTAACAGTTGATGTTTTCATTTAATATCCTAGCAGCAAATATATATATATATATAGATTGAATATATATATATATCACATGTAAAAATAATAACTGAAGTAATATTATTAGTTTTCTTAAATGCAAAGCCCTTGTAAGTATGTGTAATCCTTTCTAAGTCAAATGATTTAAGAGTTTCTGAAAGAAATGACACATAAACTGAAATCTGAAAGTTGAACAAGGAAATAATGAGGGAAAGTTTAGAAGTTAGTCATTTATGCTCTAAGATAACGAATGTTCACTGGTTATCTAACATGTAGTGGGAATTGTGGTACATTGGTTTAGGAATACTCCTAATTCCTATTCTAATGGAGTTCACAGTGCTCTGTGAGATACGTGTGTGCCAAAACGTTGGATCAGGCAGAACATGAAACAGGGAAGTTGAATAAGGTCACTGTAATTGAAGGTGGAGTTTGAGAGTGAGAATGTTGATACGTTATTTTGAAGCAAAGACAAAATCTAGATTTATAAAGTCCTTATGAACAACCATGTTAAGAAAATCTGATTTTATTCCAAACGCAGTCATAAATGGAAGTCATTGCACATTTGCAGGGGACTAACATAATTTTGTGTGTATGTGTGCACGTGCTCGATGAAGACCCTTTTGATTGCAGGTTGGAGAATTAATTTAAGAGTTAAAGCATAAAGGTCTTACTCTGCTTAACTTACTGGATCAGTAAAGGAAGTGGGAGATGATGGTGTCCTGGAATAGTGATAGTGAGGTTAGCAAGGAATGAACTGAATCTAGAGTTACACGGTTCTTAAATACGCACAAATGTGAAGACTCTCACCCCATTTTCCTCTATGTCTAACACATTCCCTAAAACAAATTGTTTTGTTATAGTCTTGTTTGTTACACATTGTGCCTAACTTACAATAAGTCCTCAATAAATATTACCTATATAATAGGGAGAAAGGGTATTTATTTGAGGATTTTCTTTTTTTGCTGTATAATATAGAGATACAGAATTTTATTGTGCATTCATAAAATAAAGCAAAGATAAAATGTGAGAATGCATGTAAACGACTTAGACCTGCACTTAGCTTATACAGAGAGATGAAAATTCCAAAATCTAGCCTAATAAGTGAGATAGGCAGTTGCCTCTTTAATCCTTTTCTGTAATAATACTTTATTCCAAGTTTTTTACTGCCATTTTTCTTCAGCAACCTCAGAAAAAAAAATTTTAAGTGTCAAAAAATAACCTTATGTGAAAAATAAAAGGAGTAATAGTAAAGTCAAAACGGACTCTGGAAGACGTAGTTTCCATGAAGAAGTTTTCAATTCTAAGCCTACTTAACACACATAGAAGAAGATGGATAAATATACCAGCATGACTGCAGTTTCTTATGAACTACAGAGTATCAGAGAAATATAATGATCCTGGAAAGTAGGGTTATCTTAATCCTTAAAGGTTTAAATAGAGCACAGTCACAAAGGAGAAAAACTACCTGAGAAGAGAAATAAGAGGAGAGCTGTTCATGCTAATTTGTCCTTTCTTTTAGATCTGAAAGGTAATTTAACCAGCAAGCCAGTTGACTAAATTGCGTAAATGCAGCTCATTTTGTTTGTGGTTAATCACTTGGTCTGAATAGATGGTGTTATACCTTATATAATAATGAGTGACATTTATCAAGATGCAGCAAGCTAACCAGTAATGTTGATAAAGGTGTTCCCAGAATAATTAAAAAGAAACATTAGTAAAATGTGGTGACAGAATATTTCTGAGTAGAACAATTTTAGTGTTTTTAATTTTTGTTTATAAAAAAATCTTATGAAGTATGACTTTATTTTAGACCATGATCATTCACCCTATACACACCCCAAGCTCAAAGTAGAACCTCAATCAAAGATTTGAATGCAGTTAGCTTATTTCCAAAGTGGTGCTAGGAAGCAAGAATGAAGGATGCAGAATGGAACAGGGAGAAACAAAAAATCGGTTTAGTCATGAGTTATTGAGAATGATGTTATGGTCGAAATATTTGTGTCCATCCAAAATTCATATGTTATAACCTAATCCCCAATGGGGTGCTGTCAAGACATGGGGTCCTGGGAGGTAATTAGATCATGTGGCCTCTGCCCTCAAGAAAGACATTAGTACCCTTAGAAAAGGGACCTGAGGGAGCTTGTTTGCCCCTTCTGCCAGGTGACAATACAACTGGAAGGCACCTCCTATGAAGCAAAGAATGAGTCCTCACTAGACACCAAATCTCGCACCTTGATCTGGGACTTCTCGGCCTCCAGAACCATGAGCAATACAATTTTGTTTTTATAAGTGACGAAGTCAAACGTATTTTGCTATAGCAGCCAAATTAAGAGAAAAGACTTAAGAGGTTGATCTCCAATTTGGCAACTGGTGTTTAATCCTGTGAGACATATTGTGGAGCATTTGGAAATGAATCTCCAAAGTGTGCATGGCAGTGGGGGTTGTATAGGGAGCACTTATCCATTCTCCAGCATCCTTCAGTGACCATGTGTGGCATTTAAAGGGTACACATGAGAACGGCGAGTGTCCCACATGAAAAAGTCCTAAGGCTGTGAGCAAAAGGCCCTGAGGCTGGATGCTGGCAAAGGTGATCTTATGAAGGGGAGTAAACCTGCTCAGAACTAGTCACTTCAACAGTGGCTGCTGAAGCTAAAAGGATTTGAGCGGTATCCTAAGGGTGTCCAGTACAGTCTGGCACATAGAACTATAGAGGCAACGTATTGAGCCATAAGAATGAGGAACATAGCCTGTAAGTTTTCAGTGATAGAGGAGATTTTCTTCAAATAATTCAAAATTTGCCTGCCTCCAACACATAAATTATAATAAATATCTCAGTAATGGAAAGAGCTTTCACTCTATTATTATTATTATTATTATTTAGAAAATGTTATCAAACAATTATTTTATTCCCAGCAAATTCATAAAGTCTGTTTTTGTTGTAATAATTGCTGTTATTTTTAGAAAGCAGATAGAAAGGTATTCTTATATGAGAAAGGGCTCATACATCATTAGGGCTGTATACCATTATGGAAAACTAAAGTTATTTTCCAGCCAAGCAAAGTAGAATACAAAAAGGAGCTAAAACAATGAGGAATAGAAGTTATATAAAAACCTGGCAGTCAATACCATAAATAGTGACCAAGAGAGCCCTGTAGAATATTACCTTCTCATTTTATCAAGATAGAATACTAGAGCCCCAATCTTCATTTTCTAACACAGTCCATCTGTTAATTTCCTTTCTAAAACTATTTTCTTAAAAATAATTGCAATAGACAAATCATTCTCATTCTCCACTAAATTGTAAGGACTATGAGGATGAAAAGTATATATTTTCTTTACTATTCTATTGTCAAGGCCATGTTTATTGTGTCAAATCATATGCGCCTAGTATATGTTTATTGAACTAATTCATTTATTAACTTCCAACTAATGGCAAGGGAAAGTGAATTGTATTCCTTAATAGCACAAATACATGTTCCATTAACCCAAAGTTTCTTTGAATTTGCTTAATTTGTTTTAGAAATTCAAGTACATTTAGAATTTTATTACCCACTATATCCATGTTTATAATGATTAATCAAAATAATGGTTTAATTTGTTTATCAAGGACAAGAGATAAACCTCTCTCTTGCTCTAGAGAGATGGCAAATGTTTGCCAAAGAAGAATTTCACTCCTCCAATCAGTGTTTCTTTATAGAAAAATAATAATGAAAGTTTACAAATATAATATGAACTTATTATTTTACCACACAAATTAACACTTCTGAATAACTGTTTGATATGTTATTAGCAAGCCTTTCAAATAGAGTTTTGAAGTTTGAGAAATCAAAATTTCAAGGTCCACTCTTTCTTCTCCTATAGATTATGCTGAGATATGGTCTATCACACTTCAGAGTCATAAGGCCCTAATCCCTTGCCTGACAACAAGAAAATGTTTTGATAGATTTTAGCTTTTAGCAATATTTAAAAGACAGCAATTTAGAAATTTTAAAGTTTGAATTCAAAGTGTAAGAGTCACCTGGTTTCTCCCTAGTGAGTCTTTTCCTATTTCCTTCCTGGCTATTGTAGATGGGTAGATTCTTAAGGAAGCCTAATTTAAATTCTGAATGTTAGCATACTGCCACACACCACCTCCATATTAAAACCTACATACTTAGCCGGGTGTGGTGGTACATGCCTGTAGTCCCAGCTACTCAGAAAGCTGAGGCAGGAGGATCACTGCAGCCCAGGAGTTAGAGACAAAGCCTGGGCAACACACAGAGACCCTGTCTCTAAAAATATCACACACACACCCCTAAATATCTAATCATCCAAAAGTCTTAAAAATTATAGGGCTGGAGGGTGGAGCAAGATGGCCGAATAGGAACAGCTCCAGTCTCCAGTTCCCAGCACAAGTGACACAGAAGATGGGTGATTTCTGCATTTTCAACTGAGGTACTGAGTTCATCTCACTAGGGAGTGCCAGACAACCGGTGCTGGTCAGCTGCTGCAGCCCGACCAGCGAGAGCTGAAGCAGGGTGAGGCATCGCCTTACCTGGGAAGCACAAGGGGGAGGGGAATGCCTTTTCCTAGCCAGGAGAACTGAGACACACAACACTTGGAAAATCGGGTAACTCCCACCCCAATGCTGTGCTTTAACAAGGGTCTTAGCAAACGGCACACTAGGAGATTATATCCCACACCTGGCCGTGAGGGTCCCACGCCTGCCCGCGGAGCCTCCCTCATTGCTAGCACAGCAGTCTGCGATCTAACTGCAAGGCAGCAGCGAGGCTGGGGGAGGGGCGCCCACCATTATTGAGGCTTAAGTAGGTAAACAAAGCCGCTGGGAAGCTCCAACTGGGTGGAGCCCACACCAGCTCAAGGAGGCCTGCCTGTCTCTGTAGACTCCACCTCTGGGGACAAGGCACAGCTAAACAACAACAACAAAAAAAGCAGCAGAAACGTCTTCAGATGCAAACGACCCTGTCTGACAGCTTTGAGGAGAGCAGTGGATCTCCCAACACAGAGGTTGAGATCTGAGAACGGGCAGACTGCCTGCTCAAGTGGGTCCCTGACCCCTGAGTAGCCTAACTGAGAGACATCCCTCACTAGGGGCAGACCAACACCCCACACTTCACATAGCGGGGTACACCCCTGAGACGAAGCTTCCAAAGCAAGAATCAGATAGGTACACTTGCTGTTCAGCAATATTCTATCTTCTGCAGCCTCTGATGCTGATACCAAGGCAAACAGGGTGTAGAGTGGACCTCAAGCAATCTCCAACAGATCTACAGCTGAGGGTCCTGACCGTTAGAAGGAAAACTAACAAACAGGAAGTATACCCACACAAAAACCCCATGAGCACGTCACCATCATCAAAGACCAAAGGCAGATAAAACCGCAAAGATGGGGAAAAAGCAGGACAGAAAAACTAGAAATTCAAAAAATAAGAGTGCATCTCTCCCTCCAAAGGAATGCAGCTCATTGCCAGCAATGGATCAAAGCTGGAAGGAGAATGACTTTGATGAGTTGAGAGAAGAAGGCTTTAGTCCATCAAACTTCTCAGAGCTAAAGGAGGAATTACGTACCCAGCGCAAAGAAATTAAAAATCTTGAAAAAAGAACGGAAGAATGGATAACTAGAATAATCAATGCAGAGAAAGCCATAAATGAACTGACAGAGATAAAAACCATGACATGAGAAATACGTGACAAATGCACAAGCTTCAGTAACAGTCTCGATCAACTGGAAGAAAGAGTATCAGCGATTGAGGATCAAATGAATGAAATGAAGTGAGAAGAGAAGTCTAAAGAAAAAAGAGGAAAAAGAAATGAACAAAGCCTTCAAGAAGTATGGGATTCTATGAAAAGACCAAATCTACGTCTGATTGGGGTGCCTGAAAGTGAGGGGGGAAATGGAACCAAGTTGGAAAACACTCTTCGGGATATCAACCAGGAGAACTTCCCCAACCTAGCAAGGCAGGCCAACATTCAAATTCAGGAAATACAGAGAATGCCACAAAGATACTCCTGGAGAAGAGCAACTCCAAGACATATAATTGTCAGATTCACCAAAGTTGAAATGGAGGAAAAACTGTTAAGGGCAGCCAGAGAGAAAGGTCGGGTTACCCACAAAGGGAAGCCCATCAGACTAACAGCAGATCTCTCGGCAGAAACTCTACAAGCCAGAAGAGAGTGGGGG
>NW_012103254.1:3679039-3679669 GCF_000951045.1 Mandrillus leucophaeus | reverse complement strand
TCCAATTAAAAGACACAGACTGGCAAACTGGATAAAGAGTCAAGACTCATCAGTTTGCTGTATTCAGGAGACACATCTCACATGCAGAGATACACATAGTCTCAAAATAAAGGGATGGAGGAAGATCTACAAAGCAAATGGAGAACAAAAATAAGCAGAGGTTGCAATTCTAGTCTCTGATAAAACAGACTTTAAACCATCAAAGATCAAAAGGGACAAAGAAGGCATAAAGGTAAAGAGATCAATTCAACAGGAAGAGCTAACTATCCTAAATATATATGCACCCAATACAGGAGCACCCAGATTCATAAAGCAAGTCCCTAGAGACTTAGACTCCCATACAATAATAATGGGAGACTTCAACATCCCACTGTCAACATTAGCCAGATCAACGAGACAGAAAGTTAACAAGGATATCCAGGAATTGAACTCATCTCTGCACCAAGCAGACCAAATAGACATCTACAGAACTCTCCACCCCAAATCAAAAGAATATACATTCTTCTCAGCACCACATCACACTTATTCCAAAATGGACCACATAATTGGAAGTAAAGCACTCCTCAACAAATGTACAAGAACAGAAATTATAACAAACTGTCTCTCAGACCACAGTGCAATCAAACTAGA
>NW_012103254.1:3664589-3673579 GCF_000951045.1 Mandrillus leucophaeus | reverse complement strand
ATGGAATACTATGCAGCCATAAAAAAGGATGAGTTTGTGTCCTTTGTAGGGACATGGATGCAGCTGGAAACCATCATTCTCAGCAAACCATCGCAGGAACAGAAAACCAAACATCACATATTCCCACTTATAGGTGGGAACTGAACAATGAGATCACTTGGACTTGGGAAGGGGAACATCACACACCGGGGCCTATTATGGGGAGGGGCAGGGGAGGGATTGCATTGGGAGTTATACCTGATGTAAATGACGAGTTGATGGGTGCTGACATGTTGATGGGTGCAGCACACCAACATGGCCAAGTGTACATATGTAACAAACCTGCACATTATGTACATGTACCCTAGAACTTAAAGTATAATAATAAAAAAAAAAAAGAAAAATTATAGGTATTGCATAACCTCAACTAAATATATACTTCCTACTTCTTTGCAACACAGGAGCCCTTCCAAATACACCGACATATACTGATATAATGGAATTGAAACAATCCCCCTCTTCTCCACTCCATACCCTCCATAATAAGTACTCATAGTAAATTCTATCCTTATTCCTGCTATCTCCTTACTTCCCCCAAAACTGGGAACACTTCCTCATTGCTCTCCTCTTTTTAATGGTCAATTTATCAGAGCCAAGACTTGCTTTACATGGAATTTATATATTTTATGATGTTTTAAGAACATAGGTACCCACTAATTGTCTCCTCAAGATCATTATCTAACTCAATAAGAAAATTATATTATTATTATGATAAGCAACATGAGTTTAACTCTGTTTTTTTAAACAATAAAAATCTCATAAATCAGTGTTTCAAAATAATTAAATTTAACAAAATCACATTTTACTTTTATTGGTTTATTGCAGACTTTAAAAACTAGTATGCATCTCATTGCCATTTGTGCATATGTTATATATTGTGTGTAGGAGTATATTTTTCTTGGTTTAATCAGATTATCATAATTTTTATCACTTCTCGGCCTTTTGGCTAAGATCAAGTGTAGATTATCATAATTTTTTTTTTGTATTTTTGTACAACCAACATGTATGAATTTGATATCAAAAAATGGTTATAATGTCACTAAACATAAAATCTTGTGACCTCGTAAGAAATAACTACAGTTACTCAATGTCTCTATTGCATGTGTATGTATGTGTACCTGTACATTTATCTAGTCATCACTTCATACCTCCTGTGAAGTTAAAATTGTTGTAATAAATATCCTGTAATACTAAATAAAGCCATATGTGGATGATTTCTTCATAACTGATCCTTAAAACTACTTGCAAAAAGAATTTGAAGGGACATATAGTTTCCTCTCAAGAACTTTTATGTAGTGATTCCATTCATAATCTGATTGCCATATGGTAAGTGATAACTTTAGAGAAGATATTGTGCTGAATCCATCATTCTCTTGCGATTTATGTACTTTGCATCTTTCAGTTAGTTATTTGTGTAGAGAAAAAACTAAATGAATTTCTTAAATCCAATTATAACATTAATTGCCATACAGACAAAATGCTGAACGTGTTGGTGTAAAATGATCCTAGATTATAACACTGTAAAATGTTCACAGAATAGATTTTCATTTTCATTATCTAAAAGAAGCAGACATTTGCTTTTGACAAGTGAAGACAATTATTGGAATCCTAAAGCAGGATACAATGTTATTTCCAGACAGATACACATGGTGCCAGCAGACAGATACACATGGTGGTAAAGTAATGATTATAAACTCCAGGTAACAGAAGTATAAGTAGGTGCCAAAAGGTAGGTAATTGGTCTAACTGCATAGGTGTATTCAGTGACAAGGCAGAACTAAAATGCATGTTACTCATTCCATAGCCCATATTTTTTTACAAGAGACTCTTGTCATCATTGTGCAACATCAACACTTAAATCAATATGAGTACTATAGTCCTCTGGTGATTATTATACAAAATATTTGACAGACATACTTTTTGAATTTAGCTTACACAGTGAGAAAGAAAGAACACACAAATGCATATTTAATACAGTTGTACAATAGCAATAAAATATACAATATATAAATTTGAGGAGAAACAATACGTATCTTATGGGGAGATAGTTTTTGATATGTCATGAAGATTAAACTAAAAGGTATTTAGAAACTGAATGTCTAGCTGTTTAGTTCTACTATAGGTACAACAGTAAAGAGGCAACAGCATAGAAAGTAATTTATTTAAGGTGATAATACCATTTTGAAAATGCATAAAAGCATTTCAAAATTTGTTAACTAATTTCTACACTATAGGAGGTCCAGGGGAACCTAATTAATTATTCCTCCTCTCTAATGAATTCTATCTAATTAGAATTTCATTTAATAGACATATTATTCAAGTGGGAATAAACGTATCTTATATCTACTATAGCTGGAGAGGGTAACTTGTTTCCTATGTAGGGATAACAATTGTATTAAAAAACCTATACAGTGGAATAAAATAATCCTTATTCTCTCCTCCAACAGTCACAACATATAAACAGACAAAGACTAAACCCCCATGATGGGTGGATCAATGTTGGGCTTCATGCTGGAAGTGAGTAGGAAGGTGGTAGAAATTCCTGCCTCAGGAAAGAAGAAGAAGAAGAAAAAAAAACAAAAAACAAAAAACAATGGTTTGGATCTACCCCAAAGCTCCACCACACACATAATAGGAAAAATCAGGCTGCACACTTGCAAGGTCAATGCTATCATGTCTTCTAAAATACCTGCTTCAGAGTAGAATTGCTTCAAATGAGCAGGCTGAGGTGCTTGAACTAGGAAACATACCCAAGGTAACCATATCCGATAGTTGTCTGACAGTTTGGTAAACATCAATGGAATTTGCTGAGACACCAGAACAAAATGAAATTGGTCGGTTTTGATAAGCCTTAGAATGAGAAGTTTACATTTCATCAGACATTTTGCCATTTTCATTTAATAAAAACTATAGTGAACACTTGGCTACTTACTAAGTGCTTGGAATATTTAATTTTTACACCAGCTTTATAAACTGGTTACTACTGGGGTCACCTTTTTTAAATTAAAAATCAGGAGTTTGGAGGGGTTAAACTCCTTGTCCAAAGTCTTTAGGGCAATTAATATTGATGGAGCTTCTGTTACAATTCAAATCAACTGAATTTAGGGACCATGATGTTCATCATCATGTAATATAATTATTAAGATCCAATTCATTATTAATGTATTAATGTATTGGAATTTAATATATTGCATTATATATATAACAATGTATTGGAATTTAATATATTTATTTAAAAATATTAATAATATAATTCTAATATGTTATTTAAAACAATGAGATAATAAGAGTTCCATTTACATTCAATTTCATGCTAAAGATCTAAAAGATAAGGCATTATGATTTCTCATAATCTTGAATGTGGTATTAGCAGGACTTCTCATAAGAATAAGTTGCTTAAATTCACATTTCTAGAGATCATTTTATTAACATACATTACCAGAAATATGGTGTAATTATGTTTTTACCTGCTGTTAGGAGCCATACACTTGTCTGGGTATTAGTATCACACCATTATTCATTTCTCCAATGTGGGATAAAAGGAAATGTACCATAACTATATCTATGATATAATCATAACATTGCACTAGTAGAGAATGTATGAAATTAATGTATGTAATCATAATTTAATGACTGAAATAATTGATAATAACCAATCTAGGTAAATCTGTTAACTTAAAAAGTGTTGTGTTAAAAATAGATAAGCATATTTTTAAATAGCATGCAAACATATTTTGCATGCAATACCAAAATGATGATTTAACATCTGAACAAACAATAACAAAACAGCACTTATATATTTTGAATATGGCCATTTTGAAGAAAACTACAAAGGATGCATATAAATATAATTATTACAAACTGAGCCATAGGTCTTCATCTTCTCACATTATTAATTGTATTATGTCACAGTTACCCTGGTATAATTATTAATAGTACTAAATTTATTCTTCAGAATTTTGCAGAAATACAGCAAACTTTTGAAAAGCAGATAATTTCATTGACCTCAAACTATTCCAGAGTATAGAAAAAGAAGGGAAACCTCTACATTTGTTTTATGATAAGAGAATAAAATTGTTTTCCAAAATTGATAACAAGTATCCCCAATCAAAAACATATACCAAATTCATTCATGAACTTCAACTTAAAAATATTAAATAAAAAGTATAGAATGAAGATAACACAGAGAAAAAATAAAAATTTTAAAAATTCTGACTTTCCACCAACTAAAAATTCAAAAATTTCAATGCTATTCACTATTTTAAAGTAATTGATCATAACACTATAATAAAAAAGCATATGATAATCATACAAATTATAAAAAAGTGAAGAATATCAATTTACAGTGAAAGCACTAAAAATATTAGCTGATGAACTGTTACACTTTGAACCAAAATCTTCTCTCTTATTTAATGGAAACACAAAAATCTTTTCTGCTAAAGTCAAATATAAAATGCCCTCTCTTTCTACTATTATTTAAAATAATGTGGAAGACATTACTCAATGCAATTAGACAAAATAAAAATATTAGAGAACAGAATTGAAGAAAAATAAAAATCGGAGACAATGTGATATAATTCCATATCTGGAAATTCTACATAAATCAGTGGGTAAACTACCATGAAAAATAGGAAAGCTTACTAAAGTATAGCAATAAAACGTGCATAATAAATAGTTTACATACATGAAAACGAAAGACTATAAGAAATAAAATTATCGAGAAAACCCTTATTTACAGTAAAATCCATAACAATAAATAATTTGAATGGGAGTAAAACTGGAAATAAACAAATTGAAAGTAAATGCTTATGTCTGTAGAACTACTGAATCACATACAAAAAAAATAGACTTGAAAACATGATAAAAATACATAGTGGGTTTGGATAGAAGTAATTAGCACGATGAATACTGCATTTTTTTTCTAAGTTTATTTATAAATTTAAGCAATTCTAAATAAAAGGCATTCATTTTCCTTCCTCTCTTGCAGTTATTAAAATTAATTACAAAATTCATTTTGAGTCACACAGAAGCAAAGATAGCCTAAAAGCTGGGAAAAAACAGAAATAAGAAAGCATTACTTCTCTAAGACATAAACTATACTATTAAGCCTCTATAATTTAAATAATTTGGTATTGTCACATATGTAGAAACACATCCCAACAAAACCAAGTAGAAAATCCAGGAAAGGACAACATTATACTCCAAAATATTGTTATATACGACGTTCCAAATATAATTTAAAAATGACATAACAGCAGTTTTCACTCTGACATGTAAAAAGCCTGAAAATCATCGCTTCCACACTCACACACAAAAAATCTGAAAACTTAAAATAAGCAAGAGAATTTAAATCAAAGGGCAAACTGTCACCCAGAAAATTTGAGAGACAGGCAAACATAGAAAAATCATAATTTATAAGAAGCAGAAACTGTAGGAGCCAGTAAATGTTAGGAATACTTAAACAGATACCAGTAAGTAGCTGTAACCCAAGTATACCATAACTAGAGAGTTAAACTCCTATGAGCCAGTCTAAGGGGAGCCCTGACAGTTTCAATGGTTTTCCCTATAGAAATGCTACATGGTTCTCACTGTGAAGATCAGAAAAACACCCTTTCCTAGTTCCCTACTCCCCCCTCCCCTGTACTTAGGGTCAGAGAAAGAGAAAACATAACCATTTTATAAAATTTCCCAGTGCAAAGTAGTCATTTTGAAATTCACCATATCCAGGTATACATAGAACTCTTAAAACTCAGTAGTAAGTAAACAGACAGTTCACTTAATAAAGTGGGCAACATGTTTGAACAAACAACTCACTAAAGAAGATCTAAAGATGACAAGTAAGCCTATGAAAAGGTGTTCATCATGTGCCTTTAAGCAACTATGGATTGGGAATTTCACTGTTCACTCCAGCAGTTTGGAAGTCACCATGCCATCCTATCTACAAACAGAAGACTCAACAAGCTAAATATCATAACAACTCTTTTTATATTGCTCAAATAAATGAGGTCACAGGAGAAAAAACAGAGAGACAGACAGGCAGATACAGAAAATCACAATTTTCAGAGCATAAACCAGTGAGTAAAAACTGCAGGAACCAGTACCTGGGCAGAAAAGCTTGAGCTATAATTGACGGATTGCTGGAAGCTCAGTTTGGATAAGTCTGTGAGTTAAAACTTCAGTGCAGGAGTGGTGGGGTGGGGTAGAGGTGGGGGGCAAGCACATTTTTGTGAATTTTGCTTTCTGGAGCTCTACTCGGTTCTCATAGTGAATATTGATGAAAAATCCCTAGTAGAGAAAAGGGAAAATAATCATCTTGAAATATGCCACATTATTTTTTTCTTAACTAGGCTTGGATTCAAAAGAAATTATTTTATCAGCGCCTATTGAGATTTTATCAAACCCTAACCAACCTGGAGGAAGAGAAATATCCAACTCCACCCCCTCAAGCCAACTTGTCTTACCTAAAAGTGGGGTCTAATAAGCACTTGTGCAGGTCACAGCTCAGACGCATAGGCTCACTAAGTGACTAAGGCCTAATCATAGAAATATAGAATGCTTCCCCTCCCACACCTTACCACCACATCACTAAGGTCTATTTATTAGTATTTCTTTCACCTATAAACACTAAGTAAAAAGTTTCTTTCAATTTCTGTTTATTAGAGCTTCTTTCACCATGTCTGGTTTTCAACAAAAAAATTACAAGGCATAATAAAAGGCAAACTCACAGTGTGAAAAGAAAGAGCAAATATTAGAACCAGATTCAGATATGGCAGGACTGCTGGTATTTTCAGACCTTGAGTTTAAAGCAGCTATAATTAATATCTAAGAGCTCTAACGAAAAACAGAAAACATGCAGGCACAAATGGGTAATGTCGCAGTTCATTCTCTGCTGCATTTATGGAATACCACAGACTGCATACTTTATCTAAATAAAATAAAAAGAAAAAGAAGAGAGGTTTTGTTTTTTTGTTTTTGTTTTTGTTTTTTTTTTTTTTTTGACTCACAGTTTGAAGGCTGGGAAGTATAAGATTGAGGGGCCAAATCCGATTAGGGCCTTCTTGGTGCTTCATAACATACAGGAAGGCATCAGATGGTGAGAGAGGGTGAGGGAGAGTGAGAGCACAATAAACAGAGAGAAAAGGGAGGCCAGACTCTCACAACAACTAACCTATTCAAGAGATGACAGTATTAATCCACCCATAAGAGCAGAACTCTTATAACCTAATCACCTGTTGAAAGCTCCAGGTGTTGACATCATCACAATGGCAATTAAATTTCCACCTGAGTTTTAGAGGTGACAGTTTGAAAGCAAAGAGATTAAATTCTAAGAATGAAGCAAAAATAAATCAAAAACATTGTAACAGAAGTAAAGAACAATTTTGATGGATTCATTAGAGGACTGGATGTGGATGAAGAAAGAATCTCTGAGTTTGAAAAAATGTCAATATTAATGTCAAACATTCAAAAAAAACACACTGAAAAAAACACAACAGAATATTCAATAACCATCTACTAAAGATATATGCTTGATTAGGCTATCAGAAGAAGTAGAAGAGAAAGAAACAAGATAAACAATTGAGGTAATATTGACTGAGAATTTTCCCAAATTAATGTTAGACCCCAAATGACAGATGAAGAAAGCCCCCGTGATCAAGAAACACCACAGATTCCAGAAGTTCCCTGGTGATTCAGAGAACACTAGGCAGGATAAATGCCAAAAATAAATTCACCTAGATATAACATATTCAAGCTGCAGAAAATTAAAGATAAGTAACAAAATCTTGAAGGTAACTGAAAATTGAACAAGATAATACTTCATATACCTTAAAATCCAAAACCAAACAAAATCCTGACAATACCAAACTCTGGCAAGATTATGGAGCAATGGGAGGTCTCATTCATTGCTGGTGGGAATGCAAAATGGTACAGCTGCTGACATGGGTTCCCTGTGTCTCCACCCAAAACTCATCTGGAATTGTAACTCACAATTCCCATGTTTCATGGAAGGAACCCAGTGGGAGGTAACTGAATTGTGGGAGTGGGTCTTTCCCATGCTGTTCTCATGATACTGAATAAGTCTCATGGGTCTGACGGTTTTAGAAACAGAAGTTTCCCTACACAAACTCTCTCTCTCTTGTCTGCCACCATCCTTGTAAGTTGTGACTTGCTCCTCCTTTCATTCACCATGATTGTGAGGCCTCCAAAGCCATGCAGAACTGTAAGTTCATTAAACCTCTTTTTCTTCTCAGTATAGGAATGTCTATCAGCAGTGTGAAAATGAACTAATAAAGTAAATTGGTACCAGTAGAGTGGGGTGCTGCTGATAAGATACCTGAAAGTGAGGAAGCAGCTTTGGAACTGGGAGACAGGTAGGGGATGGAAAACTTTGGAGGGCTTGGAAGGCAGAAATATGTGGGAAAGTTTGGAACTTCTTAGAAATTGTTGAATGACTTTGCCCAAAATGCTGATAGCAATATGGACAATAAAGTCCAGGCTGATGTGATCTCAGATGGAGATGAGGAAATTGTTGGGAACTGGAGCAAAGGTGATTCTTATTATGTTTTAGAGAAGAGACTGGTGGCATTTTGCCCCTGTCCTAAAGATCTGTGGAACTTTGAACTTGAATGATTTAGGGTATCTTGCGGAAGAAATTTCTAAATAGCAAAGCATTGAAGATGTGACTTGGGTGCTGTAAAGACACTCAGTTTTATAAAGGAAGTAAAGCACAGAAGTTCAAAAAAATTGCAGACTGATAAGGCGATAGAAAAGAAATTCCCATTTTCTGAGGAGAAATTCAAGCCAGCTGCAGAAATTTGCATAAGCAAGGAGGAATTGAATGTTAATACCCAAGACAATGGGAAAAATGTCTCCAGGATATGTCAGAGGTCTTCATGGTAGTCCCTCCCATCACAGGCTCAGAGGCCTAGGAAAAAAAAAAAAAAAAAAAAAAA